>NW_026542596.1:12222664-12822664 GCF_028750875.1 Macrosteles quadrilineatus | reverse complement strand
TTTAGTTACTTCGTGTTTTGTCATAATTAGAATAGAGCTAAAATTATCATATATTTGGTACATAGCTTATCTATTAATGCTTCTTGCCAACTGTTGGTTGTATGGTCAACACTGTAAATAGGTATAGTTTATGTAATGAAAAGCCTTTCGTCAAAATGTGTGGCATGAAATACACGCAAGGACGATCTGAAAATTTCTGGTTATTATATACGTTTGTAAAAGGAGATCCATTTAATTTTAGAAATATTGTATGAGTTATAATGTAGTCTACACATAAACTGTGTAAATGTATTACGCCTCGGAAGGGTTGAAACCTGTCCAAACTATCATATACATTACTAAAACGTAAATGGGTTTTTTTCACATTCTGAATCAACCAGTCGACGGATTTTCATTATTTTTGTGTTGAAAGAAAGATCATTTTGAGAACTAGGGAATGTCATAGTCATAATTATAATTAAGGGTCCCAGTTATTTAGAAATTAAGTTTTAATTTTTAAAAAGTCTAGCAGCCGACGCTAACCTTCTAAGCTGGCTTTTAGTACAATATAATTTGCGTAACATAACAGCTGTAAACATTCAGCATTTGTGACACAAATTCAGCATTTGGAAACAAATTTAAAGACATATTTAGAATTGCCTTATTTATACTATGTGTAATGCTGGCCATTGATACATTCAATTTAGGTATGAGGATGGCAGATTAATTAAATATGCATAGTAAAATAGTAGGATGTTCAAATTATTTTTTAAAGGAATCTTTGAAATCATCGATTTGTTTTAGTCCCATATAATTTGTTTTAACTAACAGGTGGTTGAATGTAATATTGTTCTATATAACTATTAGGTTTTTGGAGAATTTCCCATATAGGGAATAAGCTATTACCGTAGTACTTATGGTAACACCTGGACCCGGGACCGATTTAATTTTTCGTTTTGAGGTCCCTAGAGGCCAAAAACACCATCCGTTCAAATTCATATATACAGGGTGATCAGCTCAAGGAGGCCACCATTGGGAAATCGGAAACGGTAAGAATAAGAGAAAACTTTAAATGGGGAACATTCCTTTATTTTTTGTGGCAGTTAAAAAATATGATTTTAGTTTTTTTTGTCATGTTTTCGGATAGAATATGCAATTTAAAAACTTTTTTAGCCTTGACATTTTTTCGATAAACCCACTCGAGGAGTACAGCCTATGGAAAAATGACTTCCGGTGTACATTTTACATCATGTAGCTCCTAAACGAGTAAGTTTAGAGCAAAATTGCAAAAAGTAAATTAGTCTTAGAATTGCATCTACATTCCTTAAAGACTATAAAATAAGTGTTCCACTTTTCAAGTTTGCCGCCATTTTTTAAATAATATAATTCATATTTTTAATGAATTTTATGGTCTTTTTGGAATGTAGATGCAATTGTAAGACTTTTTTACTCTTCGCATTTTTGCTATAAACTTACTTGTTTAGGAGGTACATGATGTAAAATGTACACCGGAAGTCATTTTTCCATAGGCTGTAACTCCTAAACGAGTGGGTTTATCGAAAAAATGTCAAGGTTAAAAAAGTTTTTAATTGCCTATTCTATCCGAAAACATGATAAAATATAGGGTGTTCCATAAGAAATTTCAAATTTGGCCGCCATTTCGGAAAATGGTGGCTGAATTTCAAAAAACTAAAATCATATTTTTAACTGCCACAAAAATAAAGCAATGTCCTCCATTTTAAGTTTTCTCTAATTCTTACCGTTTCTGATATCCCAATGGTGGCCTCCTTGAGTTGATCACCCTGTATAGCCTATATTTATTTATTTATATTTTTTCCCGGGGGGAACCCCAGGACCCCCTCCTTTTTTGGGGGTATTTCATACCCCCCAGGCCCCCGGTGACCCCCCAAAATATATGTCTAGGACCCGCCCTCGTCTTCTTTACCTATAAAACACATGGTACACAGCCTTTTTTCACTGATCACGTAATGCGTGATTTTCTATAAAGTCTTGGAAAAATAAAAGGTAAAATAGATAGAATACAGGTGTACTGGGTATATGGTTTACACACAAATATTCATCAAACTGTGTGATAGTTTGTTATAGCAATGAACAATTTGAGAGTATCGTATTGTTTAAGTCGATGGAAAATCTCTGTTGATCCTATTTTACAAGCAGACCAAAAAGATACAGTAGTCACCACTCTATGCGACATATTCTAGCCAGAAAATTGTAATCGTATGATTCTATAAGCATTGGTAGGATTGCAAAGTACTACACAAACATTATTTCAATGGTAATAACAGTCACAATTTCAGCTGACTTTAAAAGAGTCAACTAAACTATTATACTCCGTTCAAACAGCCGTGGCACCTGAGGGATTAGGAGGCCCCAAGGGTTTATATGGGTTCTCCTAATCCGTCAGGTGCCACGGCTGTTTGAACGGAGTATATACTCCATCGGCACTCCCGTTTTGCTACCACTGTAATGGAGACACAACTAAATGGAACAACTAATGGAAATTCGGTACTTGAGTATTAAACGGAGGCCACATTTTGTCAGCGCGCTGCGGCGGTTATGTTAGGTTGGATTATCGTAAATATTATGTGTGTAGGACTTTCCTCGCTTCGTTATGAATCGAACGATACCAGACGAGTTATACTTTCTATTATGATAACTTAACCTAACATAACCGCCGCAGCGCGCTGACAAAATGTGGCCTCCGTTTAATACTCAAGTACCGGAAATTCTCACGATGGACATATAACAAATCGTTCGATATAAGCATTGAGTATGTGGACACGTCAGTACATACGTGTATACCCAATGATATAAGCAACGGTTCTTGCAATTTATTGCTTATTGTTTTTTAGAGTTGTTTTCGGACTTACTCTGTTTTCGGACTTACTCACACTCGTATAAGGTTTTCCACGTTTGTCATTGATAATGTAGCCATGTTGCTTTGAAATGACGGCCATACAAAAATGTATGCATTTTAAGCCAAGTATGAATGGAGATGAGTGTGGGATGAGTGGAGCGATCTTGTTGTCCTGTTTGTGACTAAGGCCGACATAATCCTTAGACACAGCTGTTAATTAATAGTGCATACAGTCAATTAATAGCAGCAGAGGTCAAGTTTGGTATAAAATTAAAGGTTTTATTCATAAAAATACATTGCCGCAAACCCAAACTCAAACGATGATGATGATAATAACGTTAATGATGTTGCTAAAACGTATCGTTTGAAATTTAACAGCTGAAAATAAGTGATATAGAAAAGGTTTTGGTTAAATCCATCAAATTGTAATTGGACACTAGTAAATACTAGTTCACTTGTTGCTACCTCCCCCCTTCGGTTTCATGTATTCCTCTCAATCAGTTCAAACCTAGGAGGATTAAACATTAATGTTAATTAATGTTAAATCCTCCTAGATTCAAACCTGAAACACCCAGATCGAAACTCACCTGTCGTTATTTTACCATCGCCTTTTTTAAAATATATTTTTCAAAAAAGAAATATTTTTATTGATTTACTTTGGATTTTAAAAATGTTAACGTTTTATTTTGTTAAAGATTTATGGTGATACGTAAATATTGTGGTGTAGTAAAGTATATTAAATTGTAGTTAAGTGTTAAATTTTGAAATTTTAGGGTGAATCGAGATGAATCTTTGTTTATAACATGGGTCTCTCCTACCTTAACATACATACCAAGTTTGATAAACATCGGTTGGAAAAGTGCAAAGATAAATATTTGTATGTAAAAAATACAAAATGGTGGATATCTGGTTAACGAAATGATTTTGGAAAAAATGTTATCCTTGATTTTCTGTTTATTTTGACCCAAGGAATTACTAGGTAAAGTATCTCGCTTATTTTAACACCCTGTTTATGATGTATTCTTATAAGTGAAAAATGTAAGCTGGTAATAAAGAAAGATGTTTTATAAATAATATGAATGTACTGGTGATCTGTATATTCATCTTTTTCTTGTCCTTAGAACTATAAATTAAAAGTCCACTCAGCAGTCGCATCGTACGATGTAGTTCTTTCCATGCGTTGCGAAATGCTAAATTTGCCGTCCTCTTCAACCCAAGTTATCTACTGAACCACTGATTGTAAAAAATTCAAAAAAATATATTTTACGCATCACACTTTTGGCTACAACTTTGCGACAGACAAAACCTCTCTAACCCAAAAAAAAAAATCTCGCATGCTAACTTTTTCATGTTAGAAATCACGATTTAAAACTATTTCACCATACAAATCAATTTTTATTAATTAGATCGGTAAATAGTTTAAAGTTCCAACAAAATAGTCATCGAGTAGGACTAACCAAGAAGCTCTGAGCCAAATTTCAAAATTGTAGCACAACTTTAAGTACACCAAAACACGAAATTATTGAAGTCATGCGTCGAGAGGACTATCGGATGTTTTTAACAGATTATACTTTTGATCTTCCGGCACTGTTGACTCAGCGAAACTGAACTTATATTTTATCTTATTTCGTTATATTAAAACTGCTGTTGCATTAGGTCAAATTCCCAATAAGTCAATTGCTTTAACATAGACTACGTTTTTAGCCCGGACTGTACTATTTGACTTACTGGGATTTTTGATCTACAGACACTGCAAACATTGTAGTTTTTGACCTAGCGGCACAGGTATAAATTATTTGACCTTCCGGGACTGTTGACTTTCTGCAACGCGTCCAAATTAAAACTGTTATCCTATTAATTGTTGTTATTCACATACGCAAACATTTATTGACAGCAAAATTTTTAGCTGGTTCTTGTTTACTATAAAAATACAATTAGCATTGTGAATCAAATAGTTTCAATGCTTGTTTGTATTACAAAGCTAATTGATTGAGCTTTATGACAAATCAAACGTTTAAGTAAATACTCCAGATTGCTTTGTAGTTGTTCAAAGGGAATTCTGATTATTATATTTTATTAACTCATATACACTACTGTATTTTCATATTTTTCGTTCCCTGTAATTCACCAAAGGTTCCCTACGATGTTCAAATAGAGGTAACAATTATTTGCGATTGATATTGCGTCTGTTATACAATTGTTAAATATTCGTAATTGTCCCAGTGTTGTTTTTGGAAACTTTTTACAGACGTTTTAATTAATAATGAAAATGTTTATAGTTGCCATTGAAAAAGAAATCTAATCTGTAAATTAAAAATGTATTTGAATATTTTCATTTAATGTTAGGATACTCGTATAAGATCACTTTTTAAGCCAACTGACTCCATAGTGAGACTCTAGTATATCAAAAAATGGAAATTATTGTGATTAATTATGGTAACCAAGAGTACCATAGCGATTTAAACATCATTAGAAACTAGATTTTTACCTGAAAACAATGGTGCAAAAATGTTTCTGCTTTCACAAAAACCGAATAAACTACGATCGTTTGAATTTTATTACTGTAATGCCTCTTGTCTGCTGGTCTTTGTTGCCATTAATGTGAATTGAATAACACAAACATGAACGATTGAAAGGGTCGTCTAGGGAAGAAGAAGAAACCTAAGATGACAAACATTAAGTTTATGCAAAGAGGACAAAGAGGAGGCATTTGTAAATTCAACTGAGCGTTGATTATGAACTACTAAGGATAAGGGAAGTTAAAGTTTAGGTTATAATGAATCAAGTTGTTGATTAATGCTATTCCCAGACTGTTTGCTGCACATTTTGGAAATTATTATTTATCGTCTTTATAGCACTTTTTACAAAGTGCAAAAGCCGTTTGGAGATAAAATAAATCAACAACTTGATTCATTATAACCTAAACTTTACCTTCCTAATCTAACCTAATTTCAAAACACTTAATGCAGCACGAACCTACATAACACCCAACCTACCTACCTCGCCTGACTTTTTCAACTTATAAAACAAATTTTAAGCTGTTCGAGAAGTTTGGTTGGGTTAGGTCAGGTTAGAATAGTGTCAATTTGTTGTTTATTTATTTTATAAAAACTGCCGCTACACAATTATCATAATGGGACAAAACGGTTACATGGTCAAAACCTAAGCTAAGTCACTCGATGAAGTGAGGAGAAGAACGAAACGAATTCCTTCTTCATTTTTCATAATCCAATCCAGTCCAAATAAAATATGTCCGACCTAGTGGTAATTAATCCTAATTACTTTATAATCAAATATTTCATTTAGCCTGCTTAAATTAACGTATTTGCCTGTCTACAATTTCCATACTCATATTATCAGACGTTTTTTTTATATATATTCGTTTCCTCTCATGAAAAAAGATTCCCAATATGTTTAATATTTGATACAGGAATATATTAATAGTATAGCTGTTGCTCGAATTCGAGCAATTGCGAAGTATTACAGGCATTGTTTTAAAACAAATAAGTCATAATTTCCAATGACTTTAAAAGAGTCGACTATAAGATTATGGAAACACTCACTATGTATTTAACAGTTTGATATAATCAACATTTCTTATAAATAGCTTATCATTTTTCAAAAGCTGATCTGGCTTTATAGTGTTTTCTACAAATGTTTCCATGAGTGCATTATGTTGTCCATAATAACGATTATAAATATAAAAAAAACATGATTTCTATTGTTTCAACTTGGTGGTGTTCTATGACTTTCCTGTGTCGCCATTGGCTTGCTAATCGGCTCTTTCAATGATTGCTCAATAATTGCAGCACAGTGTTAATCCAGATATATTACCAGTATATCAAATTGTCCAGGCTTAAAAAAGTTTTTCCATTGTAATTTACGCCAACCCAAATTCAAAAAGTAAAATATTTCATTTCAAGTCAGTAAATCCTTGTAGCAGACGTCTCCTTAAATGTTAACTAAAATATTAAATTATCCAGCTGATCATAATGTAAACAAATAAGTTCCTCATAAAGATAACATGGGAACTTTAAAAGCCACTGGGGCAGAGCCCAAGGAGTTTTTCAAAAATATAAGATCAGCTTGCAAATCTACACACCTAGACGAAAATCTTGGAGGCCATGCTGCAGCTCGGGCAGCGCAACACTACGTCACAGTGGTGGATAGCTGTACTAAAATCTTACCATTAAAATCTTACAAATAACCAGCTTGTTTATTAACCTAAAACATATGGGAATGGTGATAGCAATGAATTTATCAATGAAATCTATCCACTAGTGTGACGTCATGGATCCTGCAGCATGGCCTGTTTTTTTCTAGGGGGGCCTTGTATATAATATGTGGGGATGGATCTTAAAACAAAAAAAGCCTTATTGTGCACAAAGTTTCATGTAGCGTATAAATAATATAGATAGATAGATGGATAGATGTCATAAAATATTATGATTTTACACAGTAATTTAATTAATTATATATTATTTTAAAGTGAAGGGCATGGAAATTATAATAATCTTAAAACAACATTCCATCTTTCATAGATGATAAGGAGTTGATGATTAGCATTCTCAAACTTATCCAATTCATTACTTTGTAACATGAGGTGAACAATTACTGAACGTAAATCTGAAACCTGTTGGAGCTGGATTTAATTACTTCTGAAAATAAATTACATCTGTTCGCATACATTACTGTGTTGAAAGCCTCTTCATTCTGCTTTGACTTTACATTGATTGAAACATTTTCAACCAGATTATAAAACAAAAATATTTTTATGACTACCATGCTAATATAAATCATATATGAAGTACTCATACCTTGTAGCTCTGTAAAACATTACCGATTATAAATCGATCAACAACAGTTATATAATGGTTTATTTTGTTTGTCATAGAATGATTGTGAGTATGTAAATATCTACTGGAAAGTACAAAAGCAATCTAAGAATCTTACTATGATAGCTTTGTCATTAACACGATCTTTTGCCGATGGAAAAAATGTAAATATAATATACATGTAATTCGTAAGATTTACTGCAACTAGAACGTATGAATTTTATGTCTACTAAAACTCAAACAATGGTTTTAGAATTATCTTAAATAAATAGTATTGATTAGTATTGATTAAAATATATCACAACTAGAAAACTTAATAAAAATAGTCTCGCTAATGAACTGTTTTATTGTTTTAAATACTTAAATTATATGATTCGTTAAAAGGTTACTTCGACACAAAACCAAGTCTACTAATTAATATTTTTATAATAATTAGGTTTTAATCACACGTTTTGAACGAGAAACCATTATCCAACAACAAGGTTCTGCCTTTGGTTTCCTAGAGTGACGTAGTTGTCTGGACTGGCCATGTCGGATTTTACTTTTTATAGCAACAATAGTTAAAATGGAAAACAGTAATACCTTCAATCCCTCTTACCACTTAGCTATCAGCCATAAACAAGCCTTAAAATGAAATTTGCCATTGAATAATCGTTTTAGTCACTTTCCAGCTTTCAAAACAAGGAAAAGAAAACATGATTGTTTCTAAGCTAACATTAAACGGATACTAGTTAAAACACAGTTCTCTCGTTAAGTTTTTATTAATGTTTGGTGACTAAACTTTTCAGAAAAATCTCGCCAACACAGAAATTATTAAAGAATGATAAATGAGAAACTAGTTCAAATTAAATTTTAACGTATGCTAACACAATCAAAGGAAGTTATATGTTAACCATCAAAGGAAAACCAATACAAATACAAACTAGAATGAAAAAGGTTCTTGTTGAAATTTACTGTGACAACACTTGTTAGTCTTAAGTGTATACAGTTAGGGATGATTTTGATGAATAAACCGTGTAATTTTTTAAGTACCTAAAGTTTTGTATGTAAGTGGCTTGTGTGTGGTCTCATCCCCAAATATTTTCTAAGCTTTCTGTATGTTGTACTTTTACAATACTGCTACAAGTTTATACGTTTAAACCACTTCTATTGTGTTTCCCAGCAAGAAATCGCCCATTTTTAAAGTTAGGACCAAACAAACCAATGGGAAAATACTAGTCAACTGTTGAACAAGGATTTTAAGACCGGATTTCATGGGATATTTGAGCCGGAACAATTGATGAAATCTTGTTAGAAATATTCAAAGACTAAACGATTTTGAGACGGACTGCTTTCTCCTTTGTTTGCATTCCAGATTAAAAATTTAGTTTCACGTTGTTCCAGAATGTATTGATTGATCAGCTGTTTTTGTTATCAAATTTTATTTTTCTGTAGTACTGTAAATAATAATAATCATGGTCGTTTAACAAGGGAAAGTGGGAACAGTTTTAACCACTTTTGTCAACTAGATGATGCTATACGTTATACGTCAAAGGTAAGCATAAACTGTTTACAAAGACAGATTACCTAAATATATTTCCTTGCCTCCTTGATGACGTCATCAGCAACGGTCGTAAGCGAAACGATGATAGAATACTATGAGTAAAGCAGTCATACTTCTCCTTTTGAAATAAAAATATGATTCGTACCATATTAAAACAATTTCTTTACTGTCCGATACTATAATTTATCGTATTACATGTTTTCGTTAATATATACCATTAATTAGTACAAAATATATTTATCTAAGAAAAGTTGTTACTATTTTGTTCTATGTTGTAGTTTTTCTACTATTTTTTTATTCTTCTACTATTTTTGTTCTACTATGTTGCAGTTACTATTTTGAGTCAGTTTCTACGTTTAAGGGGATTCGCCACTGAAAAGGGTGATTTTTTTATTTAATGAGGAAAGTCGTCAAACTATTTTTTTCTAGTAGGTTATAGTTTAACAAAAAATAGAACAATTTTGGTTTACTTCTAAATATAAATTATAGGTGGTAAAAAAATAAAATAGAGGTTTTTCGGTCAATTTGTAAGGGTTTTTAAAAATCGATATTCTGAAGAGAGTTCTTGATGGATTTTGATAAATGTTGTGTTTTTTTTTAAAGACAGTTATATAAACTTAATATTTAGGTAGATTCTTAATAATATCTCAGATACTTTTTTTGCTGTGACACATTAAATACAATTTTTCTTAAAAAAATAATTGATTAAAAAAAATTATTTTTCACTCCCTAATCAACTTAGATACCTAATTCTACCTAAATATTTTCCTAATATTGTCTAGAATAAGTACTAAAAATTTCAACAACGTACCTTTAGTGGCTCTCAAGATATATCGCATTTTGTCTTGAAAAACGTGAAATTTCAATGTTGCGGAAAACCGCGTTTGAATAAGAAGGTGTCCTATGATCTTGTAGCTATCGTAAAGAGCGAAACCCGTTGTTTATAACATATAATAACATTCAGACATGGATTATATCATACTGTTTGGATGTAATAGGGTCCAATGTACAAAGAAATAAAAAAAATCTTTTTTTAATTTTCATGATTTTTTTACCTATTTTCAGTGGCGAATCCCCTTAACTATATCCAGTACTGTACATAAATATGCAACTATAATATGCATAAAACAGTCTTGTTTGCACCATTATAAACTAACTCACGGTTTCTAGTAGATAGAGTAATCCAATGTGGATAATGTTCTTCTAAGGATCTATATTGTCGTTATTTTCTATGTAGGCGAACATTTTTGAACACCATTGTCCAAGTGAAACTCCGACAACGGACATTAACCGTTAGCTTTCTCACAATTCCGTAACTCAATGATAGGGAGCGCATAGGTAAATATATCTATCTGCTGAACCAAAGAAGATTGGTCACTCAGACGAGCAAAACTCTTAATCACGGTATTGTGAGATTCCCAGCACTAAAATCCGCCCTATAGAGTTGACCATTAGTGGTTAGTGGGTTTTATAACACAACTCCTTTATTCTAACTACCAATACCAAAGCACCTCAAATACGGAATACGACTTCAGAATAGTAGTTTACGCAACGATTGCGTTAAGTTGGTCTTTACGACACGAGTAGAAAATTTAAACTTCTACGAGTGTCGTAAAGACTATTAAGCGAGTTGCGTACACTACTTTACCTACGACAGTTTTTTAATTACTAACAATCTGGTTTTTAGTTACTAACAATCACTACTCATAACTTCTTAGAGAGGTTATGTTTTCGTTTATTGTCAGTGCCACTGAAAGTGATGCAACGACTTATTGTATAATCAGCTGATTTCATGTAATCACGTGTTTGTAAAACTTCGTTAAATAATGAGTTACCTTTTTCAGGGAATAGGTTCACCTAGCAGCATTCTTACCATAAATACTGTATCAGGTACAATTAGGGAAATATTGCATTTATTTTTATTTTATCTTTTTTTTTTTGACAACTGAATAATTATAGTGAAAGAGTTAATTTATAGTTAGATCTCAGCTTCGAATATTATAGAATATTATAAGCAGTTTGTGCTCTCATTTCCATCTAGTCAACTTCACTTTCACTAAATGACATTTTTAAAACAGTTTAGTCTAGCTTCCTTTACACCAACTTAGGTTAACAATACGCGAGTATCAACAGGAACAAGTAAGATCAACAATTAAAATTGTCAACTGATCAGCTGATCAGCTGATTAGTTGACGTTCGAAGCATTACAATTTTAATTCTTTTCTCTCAATACTTGAACCTCATTGTATTGGTCCGTTACCTGTGTTGATATGAGAGAAACTATGCTGATATGAAATGAAACTATGCTGATATGAAAGTAAACAGCTGTTAAGTGAAACTTTTCAATTTATTCTAAGAACTGAACTGAAAAGGCTACTTTAAAAAACGGTCGTAGGTAAAACATCATTACGATATTGAATGTTCTTTTGCCTTATAATGGTGGGTATTTGATTGTATAATTTTTATAATTTATCTCTCCCTGGTACAGCGGGATTATGCACACAAAGCGTATATTTCTTAACAATATGTTATTAGAGATTAAAAATTCCTGTTCAGATTAGAAACTATGTTTGAAATTTACGATCCATTGAGGAGAAAATTCTTTTGGCGTTACTTCCAGTGGAAAAAATACTTCACTGAACTCCGTGACAATACCTGTGACTAAAGACATTTAAATTTCACGTTTTACATTTTTCAATTATTTATCAGTAATTTTGAAGTAGAGATTGTATTCTTTAGACAAACTTTACAGCATTTATGATACTTCTTTTGTTGCTTTTTTTATATATTCGCATGTCTTGAATGTAACTATTATTTTAGGTAGCGGATAAGGGAATGATTTTTTTATTTCTACAGTTTTTTACCTAAGTCTAAAAATATAACGTGTATAAAGTAAACGAAATACATTTTTTCAAATACAATTTTATATACCTAATTTTAGCCCAGTCTACTGTTTAAAGCTATCTCGAAACACCTATCACAGTACTAATATAATGTTATTTAAGAAGGGAATAAATCTGACATGGGACATTTTAGGAAAAACTCAATCAGACAAATAAAATTCGCTTAATCTGTAGGTTTGATGTGGTCCCCGTATTAATGGGCATTTTCTAGGACCAATATAACTTACCAAGCAACAATTTTTTCACTTACACGCGATATTTTAATACACATTTATACGTATTTACTAGACTTTCTTCAAGTATTAAATAAATGTACGCTTAAAGGAAGGCGTCATCATGAAGTGGCTTTATCTCATCATTATTATAAAATATCGCCGTGCTAAAGACCATCTGGAAACTTGTAAGGCAGAGTTATTGGCCTCACGCCTAATATATTATCGATATTTTGCTCGCAGCTATCCAAGGATTATGAGACACCCAAACGTATTAACCTAATACGGATATTATGATTTGGTTACATCATAGATAAAACATAGATATTGTCAAACAAGGGAGAGATGGTTTTCAATTAAGTTTATTTTTAACTGATATACTTTGAAATACTCATAATATAGAAGTTTGCACAATATACTTTTGGTCCAGTTTCGACCATGGGGCGAGCTCTAATAATCAATTATTGTATTTCAATAGGTTTAAACTTGCTTATAGTGCAACAGAGTACGGTTTGTAATGCCACTGTGTTATCTAGGATGGTTGAACAGCCATTGTTGATGTCCACTCTAGTTTATTTGTCAAGTAAACAGTCAACAGTAAAGACAACGCTACGCTAGAGCCGTTGTATACCGGGCTGCAGAGAGCACAAGTAAGAGCAATGGTTTTAAAACCTCATTTATGGGTTTAATATCCGGTATAGCTATTAGGAGGTCCATAGCTTTATCCATGTTGGTGATATACTTACAAAGCATATATAAATGTGTATATAAATATGTGTGTACTCTTCATATCTACCTATATTCCTACAGAATTAGTTTATTTGGTCTTACTAACTCGTAATACTTCTGTATTAATAGTATAAGATTTATTTTAAATTCCAAGTGTTAATTTTCATATGATTTAAAACTAAATTGCTTTTTCTTCAAACATATAGTTTATAGTAAATTTAAAGTGCGATATCAAGAAACAGTGACGTCATGATAAGGCACCGGCAGAACCACCATACTGATAACTCAGCAACTGTTAATTGCCTAATATTTTATGTCTAACTAAATCCATTACAACTTTACAAGTGAGGAATGCCTTAACAACTTTGTTGTGTCTAATGTTACTTTGATTGTGTTTGTCTGATACGAAATATCTCAATGAGATAATGTATAGATCTAGTCTTTTATACGTCGTACTTAGCCTATAGCTTTGTAGCCCCACTTGAAATTGCCCACTTTTATGTCTATAACTCCTTTTAAACAGTTAAATTTGTACAGTTAGTTGTATTACTTAACACACGTAATTATATATATATATATATGTGTGTATATATATATATGTATTAGGAAAACTATATATATATATATATGTAATATGTATATATTATTACTAACAGTAATAATAATAGGGCTGATAATTAATGTACAATATATATATTGAGTCGTGGTTACGCGTTCGACCCGTGTCTGGGAAAAATAGTTTTTCCCAACCCTGAGGAAGCGGAACGTTTCCTATAAGTTCCGCAAAACGTCGGACTTTTGATGCCATGGACGGTTGTGTGCTTTGTGTATGTGTGTGTTTGTGTGTGTATTTACGGGTCCTGGACATCAGAGACAAATATAAAGGTGAGTGAAGCCCACAAATAATCTTCATAAATATGGGTGACAATTGAGTCTTAGGATGACTTAATAACTTTCAAACGAAAAATGATATCACAACCTAATTTTGCATATCATTACTGGTAATAGTAAGCTACCTTTTTGTGTATATGGCGATCAGATCTCACCAATGAGTCTATAGGGAGTAAGTTGAAACTCTTCATGGTAAGCATAGGTTGATATCCTGCATCAAATTCTTACGTTCAAAGGTCTTGTTAAACTAAAAACGATGCCGCAAACCGGACCTCAAATGTACAATTGAGTCAAACATTACAGCTGTCCAAAGAATCATTGAATTGGCAATGCTTATCATGCATGCTACCTCCTCAGGGGGTGCCGGATAGATGACGGAAGAAAATCATAAACGTAAGCAAATGTCGATATGCACATCAAATTGTTTAAGGTTTTTATTAATAGAATACAATGCCGCAAATTTGAGCTATAAAGAACAGCTGAGTAACAAATGGCAGCCGTTTAAATATTCAAAATGGCAGATTTAAGAAATCTTTGAATGGCTGCCATTTTGAGTCGACTGTCCATTTGTGGCCCAGTTTGCAGCATTTATTTAGTTCAACAATACCTTAATTTGATGTACATACTAACCTATGCTTACCTTTAAGATTTTAAACTTACTGTCTACGGGCCGTTTTCCCCATAGGGAACAACCCGATCACCATGTACTCAAAAAAGTTGCTTACTACTACCAGTAATTATATGCAAAATTTGGTTGTGATTTTCGTTTTAAAGTTATAAAGTAGTCCTAAGACTTAATTTTCACCCTGTATATAAGGGAATTATAATGATTCATTCCTACTTAAGGTACATAAAAATATTTTTACTTGCAAGTATTACACAAACATATTACGTAAAAATATAATCTGCATTGAATAATATTCATTAACTGTCTGTTAAATTGTTAAATGTTTAACTGTACAGTGTTATTTTATTTCTATTGGCATTTTCGTAACATTAGGTGAATACATGTTTTGTATTAAAGGAAGCCCCATTCACAATGCGAGACCAATTTCACACCGAAAGACCTCACTGAGCCTGATTCAAAGACCACTTATTCGCTCCATTTCACAAATTTGAGTCTTGGAATACTGTTCAAAAGGCAACTACTTTATATCAGGGTTGAATATAATATAAGTCTAACATAAATTTATTATTTGTATTATTTATACACGGATTAGCAAATAGTCTAATTAATTGATGGACAAGTTTCCTTAACTGTTTCTTAACTGCTGAAATTCATTTAATTTTTCATTTAATTTTACTTTTCATTTAATTTTACTTTTCACTCATACAAAATAATAAAACTAAATTGCACCACTTTAACTTCATAATCTTTATAGCAACTTAGCAGACGCACAGGCACAGCCTATGTCTGCTAATTCCAGAACTAATTAGATAGGAACAACCTTTTACACATGTATATAGTTAATTAGTTATAGTTAGTTAGTTTAGTTTTGCATAAAGCCCTTTTTTCTTTTGTACATTTGGTTGTGTAATTTTTATATATGTGGTGGAATAAATTCATAATTCATTCATTCAATTCATTCATTCATTCATTCATTCATTCATTCCGAATAAATCTAACTATAAACGCGTTAACTTTACATTGTATGTTAATTTAAAATCTTAACGTATTCAAATAAATTGATACCAGCATGATCGGACTATAGAAACGGGTTAATAGTATGTAAAAGGTTCAGCAGTAAAAAAGGTAATAATATTAATAATTTGTTTTTATTGGTAGAAATCGGTTTTCCGATTTTTTTACTATGAAAACATAAAGTTTTGCAATAGTTTCCAAATAATTTTGTAAAGCTTAAAAACTAATAATTTGGAATATTGAAGTATTGTAGCACGTTCGCCTAATGGTAACAGAGAATATTACAAAACAGAAAATTTAAATCTCCCAAATGATTTTTATGGAGGATTAGCCTAGCTGTTACCCGCGGCCTTCGCCCCGTTTGACTTCATAAGTATTAATAACCCTATTGATTGCCGTACCGATTTGAGTGGCATTTCTAAAGGCTTTTTATGGTTATTTTGAAGAACATTGGACTTAATCAACTGTCAGGGCAGCAGCCTAGTATAATATTAAAATAAAAGATGACTATATCCTTTGGCTCTACTCGTGAATTGAACCTCCATGACGTGACAGTTGACAGACATTGGCCTACCCGGCCCGGTTTGAGAATTGAGTGAGAAGAAGTAAAACCATCAAATTGCGTCATAGTTTTTTTCTGCTCGGTACGTACTCCCGTGTGATGGCAGGGCGATTTTTTGCGATAAAGAGCGACTTCTCTCTTGTTAACTCGGCTTTTAGCTAGAAGAGTAGAGCCCTCAAAGCTACATTCGGCATATACTACACTCGGCTTGTGCTGGAGTTGGCAAACTAAGCTACGGATTAGGGTTTTATTATTATTAGCAAAATTTAATTTCTTTACTCCGGGGATTACATTTTTTTATATAGTTTAAAGTGGATTTTTTTAGTGTCAAGTTAAATAAATTATTAGTTGTTAGTGAGAAAGATTACTGTGGTTATTTTCTGAATAAGACTGAAATAAGATTGAATGTTATATTTCATAAAATTGTTGAATACATAGTTAGCTGTTACAGCATAAACTCTTAACTTATCATTGTAGGGACACACCCTCATCTCTCTAAGTATAGAATAAAGGGAATATACAAACAATAAACATTGGTAAGAAATTAAAAAAAAACACACGCACTAAACCGGCTGGCAAAGAATCTCTCCCTGAAGATATCTATTGCTCTACAAAATAGCTAGGGCTACAAAAGAACCAAAATAACCAACGTAGTAGCCCGATTAAACTAATAAAAATACATACTTTGACTATCTAAAATCTGATAAAAAGGTTAATAATGAATAATGGAAGTACAACACACCAGATAAGTAATAAAGTACACTAGTCAGTACAAGTTGCGTTCAAGTGTCAAACCGAGTAATAAACTATTAGAAAGCAATCCAAATTTCGAGTTTTAAATAAGACGAAACCCAGAGGAAAATCAAGCTACTGTATCACGATGAAGTAATATAATATTATATTACTCATCTATGCTATCACACAAAAGCCGAGCAAAATCATAGGTCAGGAAACATACCCAAACTATGAAAATATAATTCATGATAGTGACAGCACTAGCAGGGAAATCTTACAAATAGAGGGGACAGATGAGACAATTAATACAACACAAAGAATTGCAGAAGAAACACCATCAAACAGGGACACAAATTTTCCTCATCTACTTAAGCATTTAGTTTTTTAATTTAATCTCTCATTCCATTTAGTATTACACGATCGTCCCGAACTTAGCTTTACTATGGATAGAAAAATTGATCAATTTAAGAAAACCAATAATTGGAAAAGGTAACATAAGCAATTGATAAAAAATAAACTATATTGATGATGATTTAAGGAGGGTTTTACTGTTATTAGCAAAATTTAATTTCTTTTCTCAGTGGATTACATTATTGCGAGTTAGGGAATTGTTTATTACTTGAGTCATTAATATTTTTAAAGTTGGTTTTTTAGTATTTTTTCATGTGTGCTACGTAACTACACGGCGCTCACAGCGGTGTGCACCAGAACCTATGGTAACCATGGTAACCGCAGCACGGCTGACAGTCTTTATTTAACTCTTTTTGTCTATGATTTTATATGTTTTGACAAGTAAAATGTTGTGGTCTGCTTGTTTTGTAAATGTTATAACATTTGGGAAATTTATTTATGTGATTGTAAGCCACGAAAGTCTCACTAAAACACACCTTATTACCTTCCCTAAGCAGAAAACCTAAGTACTAATTAAAACTAATGTTATTTAAATATGGAAAAACTGACATTTTAAAAAATTAATAAAATCCATGAAGGGAATGGAAAGTCTGCTGGTTTACTGTACTGGAGGTATATTTATTTGTTTTGTATTTTTTGCATTTTGACTACTTGTACGAGTAAATTAACAGCAGGCCTTATTATTAGCGTATTTACTCGAATGGGTATACAAATCATAACTTTTGTGGTTTACATATTTTCACGCCAACCGCTGTAGTATTTCTAAGAAATCACTTTACCTTGGAGTTATAAGGGTCATTAAAACCGTTTGGAAAATACCGGAAACCTGTTGAAAACAGAGTTTCTCAGTCAAGACAGTTTAGGAGCTGGTTCTATGTGATATTTGAGCCGGAAACATTAATTAAAACTTGTCAGAAATTTGCAAAGAATAAACGAATTTGAGACAAAGACTAACTTTTTATTCTTCCGTATTCTTTGTTTACATTGTGTATTATAATTTTAGGTTTTAATTAATTATGTGTGCACTTTTTACATTTTGAGAGTAAATAAGTAGATATAATATGATGGTTTTACCTCACTTTCGGCGTTTTTGGACCCAGGACTTTTGAAATTTTTTGGCGAAAATACACCCCAAATAGGTAAAATATGATGGTTTTACCCCATTTTTGGCGTTTTAGAGGCTATATGGGGGCATTTTTTGTTTAAAAAATGTTATTAATACTGAAAAAACAAGCCTGGAAAATGGCTCATTTTTTTGGCCACTTTTTTTAAGACCCGGCTCTCGGCACGCGAACTCGGGTGTGCTCCTAACCCATAGGCACACTTCTGATCCCCAGCGATGACAAACTAAAAGTCTTATGAAAAAATGTTTGAAACAAAAATTGAGTAACATCTAATCATCTATACTTTTCCCACTAACAGTTTTTCTCTGACCGAAAAATAAAAAAAATCCTCGCTTACTTACTTTTTCATGTTTAGTTAGAGTAACCTTTTTATATTTTCCTTAATTAATAATTACACACTAGCACAAATTAAATTATATTTATATTGTATTAAACAGTAGTTCATGTAGAATTTTAATATATAAATTTCATGCTATAAATATTTTTATTAGAAGCTAGACCAATGTGTAAGTGATAGGAGGCGCATTACTTTGAACATCATCACGCCCCCGACACTGCCGTGCTGGCAACACCTGGAGTTTGAAACCATTGTCATTGTTGAAATTATATTATAACATATTCACATACAAAAGAATCTGGTAAATGGTTTAAAATTGTTTAACTTTTTATGCTGTATTATTATGTTGAAACCCATATAGTAGGCTGGAATTTTAGTCGTGTTGTTGTATATCAAGCCTTTTTGTGATATAAATATTGTTAAACAATAAAGGAGACCTATATTTACTAATGCTGATATTATATTACAATGCATTGGCATACAAATGAAAACAGTTTGATTTATTTGTACTCATATAAAATAATATAATTCTTTTGAGTTATAGGGACGTCTGGTGATTAAATCACAAATTTAGAACATTTATAATGGACTTTTAAAATAATAGAATTAAGTATAGACTTATAGACATTTCATAGACGTATAGACATTTTCATGATAACTGTTTGATTTATTTGTACTCATTTAAAATAATATTAAAATACTATTTGATTTTTATGTTGTATTATTGTTTTTTTTATCAAAAGTTGAAACCTATGTAGTGTGCTTAAATGTTTATTTACTGTTTTTCTGTATCTCAAGCCAATAGATAGAATAGGACAAAGAGGTGTTTTTGGTGTTTTACCTATGAGAATAACATGGGGAGATTTTAAGCCCCATTTAAAAATCGTGATTACTCTTTATACATTTCTATGCAAATGTCCATCTCCAAAAATATTTCCAATCCCCATTAATCTTTGTATCATGTGAGATTTGCACCAGTTGGTTTGAAATATTTATAAATATAACGTGTTGCTGGAATTGCCTTAAATGGCAATATAAACATGTAGTCTTGGGACCTCTGGTAAAATATTGGATTTTTCCTAGTTTGGACTAAATGTTTGTGAAAAATTGAAAAAAATATGTTTTATACTCAACTATTTTAGGGTCTTGAAACATGTATTACCGAGGAATCAGGCAAATATTTCGTGCTGAAATTATATTTTACCTTAAGTGAGAACTTGGAATCATTATTTAAACTCAGTCCTGCTCCACAGTATTATTGCAGGCTTGCTTCTCGTCCCAAGTGGTGAATTGTGTACAGTTTATGCGTGGTGCAAAGACTGGGTTTTCTTTTTAGTTGTGACCAGCTCATTCCTAAGATGCTAGATGGTATCCACTTTGCCTCTGAACATAAGCAAATTGTAATCTTCAGTTTAGGACTTAAAATTAATGTCGGATGCGATGCCTCTTTAATCGGAAGTTTGGGTTGTGATGAGCTCAACCCCTATCACCAATATCAGCATAGATCCATTGAACTATTATGTGTTATTGTACTTTGTGCTGATTAATATGTGTTTGGTAAATTAGCATGGCACAACACACAATCCCACATCTTGCTAATCGTAGTTGGTAGTTTAACTTAGCAATGATAATAACAAATTATTATGTCATTGCATTATTATGTCATGTCGGGGGTCTATTTGGTGGTCAAAGTAGAAGTAGGGAGCATTGACTTTCTACAATCATGATGAGATATCCAGCCAGAGCCTCAGACTACAATAAAAAAATAGATGAAAATGCAAACTCTAAAGGCCCCGACCGTGTTTTATACTTCTAGGCTGGAACAACCTTTACTTGGAATATCGTACATAAATTGTTTGTATATATAAGACACTTGTAGTGAATGTACTCTTCGATGAAAAGACAAAATAAAGATGAAAACTACTTTATGCAAAGAAGAGAAAGTAATTGTGAAGGGTAGCTACAAACAATTGCATTTTGGTGAGCAATGAAAGTTGCTATAATTATTGGGATCGTTTTGGGTAAGTTTATAGATATGCATTGTGTTTACAGGAATTAATCATAGTGGGGATGCCATTTACATTGAGACATATCGATTTAGTTAAAGTGGTAAAACGAAGACCATGATAGTGGTGGATAAAGATTTTATTTGTTGAGCAATCGATATGAGAAGGAGTTTCTTGTTAAACAATAACCTGGAAAACCAATACAACGTAATGCATTGTCATCCCTCATTGGTATTGTAACTTACAAGCTCTGTTGTTCTTTACTCATTTTCAAAAACATATAAATTATAAAATAAGCCATTTTGTTGTTTATTTTACTGTTATGTATTGTAAGTGTATATATTGAAATAAATGGTTAAATAAATGTAAGTTGAAAAATGAGCCTTATTTTGTCACTAGTTTATTTACATTGATTTGAATCACATTTTTGAACTAACAGATGATTAAATTATTAATTGCATAACATTTGAAACATAGAGATACAACATTTACATTATTAACTGGAAACTATAGGTCTATATTATTGTATGAACATAATTTATGTATTTCATATATGTAAAAGCAATGAGACCATGCTAAATTACAGGATTCAATAACAAAGGAAGCTGATATTGTGCTATATACCTGAGGGTGTAAATATAGAGGTGGGCATTTCCATAGAGACCTAATGACGAATTAGAATGTGAAAGTTCTATGGTAGAAATATCAAGTATGCAAGAGTGATCATCAGAGGTAACATGGTCATCAGGCAATTCATAGAGAGGGGTCAGTCAGGTTGAACTAGTATATTGCAGTGATTCATCCAATATAGAAACAATAGTTACAAATAACCAGAACCAATTACTGGACATTGTAGTTACCAGTTTTCCTATCCTACTGTTAAAATATGAAACTCATTTTAATATGAGTTGGTGAGTTCATGCCCGGCAACATGAGTGTAATAATGGTTCCAAATGTATTTATCTTATTTTATGGTAGATTTCACTATGTGTGCTTACTCTATGGTAAAATTCTTTGAGATCATTTAATATTTAACACACTTAGATTAGTGAATAAATCATCAAAGTGCGATATAAATATGCTGGGTGAAACGTATTAAAACTTGCTTCCAGTTTATCTATTAAAGGATTGTCAAACGTCTCGGTTTTGCTAACTATGACCTGGTGTCCCGAAAAGGGCTCTTAAGACCATAAGATGACAATACATAAAGTTTGGACTATTGACTGTGATGTGAATTTATGCATACTTTGTCATACAAATTTTACACTATAGTATTTTTACGAGTTCTGACTGTGACTGTGATGTGAATTTGTGTGTATTTCATCACATAAATTTCACTCTATTTTCACTCATTTCACACCACTATTATGATGTGCTGTGCCTGCATGAGTGTGTTGAGCCATGAATATCATAGACTACCAAGCTATAAGGACGTATGCTAGAACTGATCTAACCTCTGCCAAACCCTGAATACGAGCCTGGAGGCACAGACTTTGGACCAAGGATCAATAATTGTAAATAGACAAACCTGTGTGATAGGATATAGAACACTGAAAAATGCAAATGTTAGAAACTTTAGTCTTTTACTTATTTAGTCTTACCATCCTCTGTTTTGGAGGAAACTGCCTTACAACCAACATGATGAAGATTGTATTAATACTCATGATCTTGGTCATTATAAAATTTATCAAACATAAATCCGTATTTGCCATTATTCATAGACCTTTCCTTGTCTATTATGAAAAAGCTATCCAACACTGGTGGTAAAGACTTTTATATTGATGAAATGAAAAGTCATTATTAATATGATTGTTAAATATAAGGTTTAAAATTTATATTGCCTTGTTTGGATAATATTAGAAAATGTACGTTATCGCATAAATGTTTGCGTACTTTCTAAGTAAAAGCAGTTAATATTATTATGTTGACCCATTGAGAGAAATTGTATACTATTTGTACTATAAAAGGTCTATTCATGCATATCAGTCCAGTAAAAGTTCTGTTATAATCCAGTCATAGGTCAGTCTCAATTGCATCCATAGTTTCTCAGTCAACCTGTCAGTCATTTGGTTACAGTCTGTTTTCTAACTCTTCATTAACCAATATTGCATAACATTTTTTATTTGAAACACAATATTCTATAAAATTTTCATTGGCCAGTTTTTGTTGATTGTTATAAACTGTACTTGATATACAAACACATACGTTGTCATCAGTCAGGCGTCCAAACAATTAAAAAATATCGTTGAGAAGAAATCGGTTGTTGTATTTAACAACATAAAGGTCGATTCACAAACGGTATGTAATAGTTTAATCACGTCACAGTGTATACAGCAACTGACTGTGACTGTGATGTGAATTTGATTAGTTGTGTGTAATGTGTGAAAATAGTGTGAAATTTTTTAAATTGCTTCCAGTTTATATGTTGTCATTAAGCAAGCGTTTAAAAATCCAACAATATCGTTGAGAAGAAACCAGCTGTTGTATTTGACGACATAAAAATCAATTCACACATAACACGTCACAGTTCAATCACATCAGTTACGACACAGTGTATACACCAACTGACTGTGACTGTGATGTGAATTTGTGTGTACTTCGTCACACAAATTTTACACAAATTTCACACATATTTCACACATTTCACACAAATATCATGATATTTGTGTGAAATGTGTGAAATATGTGTGAAATTTGTGTAAAATTTGTGTGACGAAGTACACACAAATTCACATCACAGTCACAGTCAGTTGGTGTATACACTGTGTCGTAACTGATGTGATTGAACTGTGACGTGTTATGTGTGAATTGATTTTTATGTCGTCAAATACAACAGCTGGTTTCTTCTCAACGATATTGTTGGATTTTTAAACGCTTGCTTAATGACAACATATAAACTGGAAGCAATTTAAAAAATTTCACACTATTTTCACACATTACACACAACTAATCAAATTCACATCACAGTCACAGTCAGTTGCTGTATACACTGTGACGTGATTAAACTATTACATACCGTTTGTGAATCGACCTTTATGTTGTTAAATACAACAACCGATTTCTTCTCAACGATATTTTTTAATTGTTTGGACGCCTGACTGATGACAACGTATGTGTTTGTATATCAAGTACAGTTTATAACAATCAACAAAAACTGGCCAATGAAAATTTTATAGAATATTGTGTTTCAAATAAAAAATGTTATGCAATATTGGTTAATGAAGAGTTAGAAAACAGACTGTAACCAAATGACTGACAGGTTGACTGAGAAACTATGGATGCAATTGAGACTGACCTATGACTGGATTATAACAGAACTTTTACTGGACTGATATGCATGAATAGACCTTTTATAGTACAAATAGTATACAATTTCTCTCAATGGGTCAACATAATAATATTAACTGCTTTTACTTAGAAAGTACGCAAACATTTATGCGATAACGTACATTTTCTAATATTATCCAAACAAGGCAATATAAATTTTAAACCTTATATTTAACAATCATATTAATAATGACTTTTCATTTCATCAATATAAAAGTCTTTACCACCAGTGTTGGATAGCTTTTTCATAATAGACAAGGAAAGGTCTATGAATAATGGCAAATACGGATTTATGTTTGATAAATTTTATAATGACCAAGATCATGAGTATTAATGCAATCTTCATAATGTTGGTTGTAAGGCAGTTTCCTCCAAAACAGAGGGTGATAAGGGTAAATAAGTAAAAGACTAAAGTTTCTAACATTTGTATTTTTCAGTGTTCTATATCCTATCACACAGGTTTGTCTATTTACAATTATTGATCCTTGGTCCAAAGTCTGTGCCTCCAGGCTCGTATTCAGGGTTTGGCAGAGGTTAGATCAGTTCTAGCATACGTCCTTATAGCTTGGTAGTCTATGATATTCATGGCTCAACACACTCATGTAGGCACAGCACATCATAATAGTGGTGTGAAATGAGTGAAAATAGTGTGAAATTTATGTGATGAAATACACACAAATTCACATCACAGTCACAGTCAGAACTCGTAAAAATACTATAGTGTAAAATTTGTATGACAAAGTATGCATAAATTCACATCACAGTCAATAGTCCAAACTTTATGTATTGTCATCTTATGGTCTTAAGAGCCCTTTTCGGGACACCAGGTCATAGTTAGCAAAACCGAGACGTTTGACAATCCTTTAATTGATAAAATTAATTGATAATGATTGTAGAAAGTCAATGCTCCCTACTTCTACTTTGACCACCTAAACTACCAACTACGATTAGCAATATGTGGGATTGTGTGTTGTGCCATGCTAATTTACCAAACACATATTAATCAACACAAAGTACAATAACACATAATAGCAAGTTTTAATACGTTTCACCCAGCATATTTATATCACACTTTGATGATTTATTCACTAATCTCTAAGTGTGTTAAATATTAAATGATCTCAAAGAGTTTTACCATAGAGTAAGCATACACAATGAAATCTACCATAAAATAAGATAAATACATTTGGTACCATTATTACACTCATGTTGCCGGGCATGAACTCACTAACTCATGTAAAAATGAGTTTCATATTTTAACAGTAGGATAGGAAGACTAACTACAATATTCAGTGATTGGTTCTGGTCATTTGTAACTATTGTTTCTATATTGGATGAATCATTGCAATATACTAGTTCAACCTGACTGACCCCTCTCTATGAATTCCCTAATGACCATGTTACCTCTGATGATCACTCTTGCTTTCTTGATATTTCTACCATAGAACTTTCACATTCTGATTCATCATTAGGTCTCTATGAAAATACCCACCTCTATATTTACACCCTCAGGTATATAGCACAATATCAACTTCCTTTGTTATTGAATTCTGTAATTTAGCATGGTCTCATTGCTTTTACATATATGAAATACAGAAATTATGTTCATACAATAATATAGATCAATAGTTTCCAGTTAATAATATAAATGTTGTATCTCTATGTTTCAAATGTTATGCAATTAATAATTTAATCATCTGTTAGTTCAAAAATGTGATTCAAATCAATGTAAATAAACTAGTGACAAAATAAGGCTCATTTTTCAACTTACATTTATTTAACCATTTATTTCAATATATAAACTTACAATACATAACAGTAAAATAAACAACAAATGGCTTATTTTGTAATTTATATGTTTTTGAAAATGAGTAAAGAACAAAAGAGCTTGTAAGGTACAATACCAATGAGGGATGACAATGCATTATGTTGTATTGGTTTTCCAGGTTATTGTTTAACAAGAAACTCCTTCTCATATCGATTGCTCAACAATTAAAATCTTTATCCACCACTATCATGGTCTTCATTTTATCACTTTAACAAAATCAATATGTCTCAATGTAAATGGCATCCCCACTATGATTAATTCCTGTAAACACAATGCATATCTATAAACTCATCCAAAACAATCCCAATAATTATAGCAACTTTCATTGCTCACTAAAATACGATTGTTTATAGCTACCCTTCACAATCACTTTCTCTTCTTTGCATAAAGTAGTTTTTCATCTTTATTTTGTCTTTTCATCGAAGAGTACATTCACTACAAGAGTCTTATGTATACAAACAATTTATATACAATATTCCAAGTAAAGGTTGTTCCAGCCTAGAAGTGTAAAACACAGTCGGGGCCTTTAGAATTTGCATTTTCATCTATTTTTTTATTACAGTATGAGGCTCTGGCTGGATATCTCATCATGATTGTAGAAAGTCAATGCTCCCTACTTCTACTTTGCCCACCTAAACTACCAACTACAATTAGCAAGATGTGGGATTGTGTGTTGTGCCATGCTAATTTACCAAACACATATTAATCAGCACAAAGTACAATAACACATAATAGTTCAATGGATCTATGCTGATATTGGTGATAGGGGTTGAGCTAATAACCACCCAAACTTCTGATCAAAGAGGCATCGCATCCGACATTAACTTTAAGTCCTAAACTGAAAATTACAATTTGCTTATATTCAGAGGCAAAGTGGATACCATCTAGCATCTTAGGAATGAGCTGGTCACAACTAAAAAGAGAAACCAGTCTTTGCACCACACATAAACTGTACACAATTCACCACTTGGGACGAGAAGCAAGCCTGCAATTATACTGTGGAGTAGGACTGAGTTTAAATAATGATTCCAAGTTCTCACTTAAGGTAAAATATAATTTCAGCACGAAATATTTGCCTGATTCCTCGGTAATACATGTTTCAAGACCCTAAAATAGTTGAGTAAAAAACATATTTTTTCAATTTTTCACAAATATTTAGTCCAAACTAGAAAAAATCCAATATTTTACCAGAGGTCCCAAGACTACATGTTTATTGCCATTTAAGGCAATTCCAGCAACACGTTATATTTATAAATATTTCAAACCAACTGGTGCAAATCTCACATGATACAAAGATTAATGGGGATTGGAAATATTTTTGGAGATGGACATTTGCATAGAAATGTATAGAGAGTAAGCACTATTTTTAAAAAGTGGCTTAAAATCTCCCCATGTTATTCTCATAGGTAAAACACCAAAAACACCTCTTTGTCCTATTCTATCTATTGGCTTGAGATACAGAAAAACAGTAAATAAACATTTAGGCACACTACATTGGTTTCAACTTTTGATAAAAAACAATAATACAACATAAAAATCAAATACTATTTTAACATTATTTTTAATGAGTACAAATAAATCAAACAGTTATCATGAAAATGTCTATACGTCTATGAAATGTCTATAAGTCTATACTTAATTCTATTATTTTAAAAGTCCATTATAAATGTTCTAAATTTGTGATTTAATCACCAGACGTCCCTATAACTCAAAAGAATTATATTATTTTATATGAGTACAAATAAATCAAACCGTTTTCATTTGTATGCCAATGCATTTAATATAATATCAGCATTAGTAAATAAAGGTCTACTTTATTGTTTAACAATATTTATATCACAAAAAGGCTTGATATACAACAACACGACTAAAATTCCAGCCTACATACTACATGGCCTTCTACATAATAATACAGCATAAAAAAGTTTAAAAATTTAAAACCATTTACCAGTTTCTTTTGTATGTAAATGTGTTATAATATAATTTTAGCAATAGCAATGGTTTCAAACTCCAGGTGTTGCCAGCACGGCAGTGTCGGGGGGCGTGATGATGTTCAAAGTGATGCACCTCCTATCACTTACATGTTTGTCTAGCTTCTAATAAAAATATTTATAGCATGAAATTTATATATATTACAATTCTACATGAACTACTGTTTAATACAATATAAATATAATTTAATTTGTGCTAGTGTGTAATTAATTATTAAGGAAAATATAAAAAGGTTACTCTGAGTAAACATGAAAAAGTAAGTAAGCGAGGATTTTTTTTATTTTTTCGGTCAGAGAAAAACTTTCAGTGGAAGAAGTATAGATGATTAGATGTTACTCAATTTTTGTTTCAAACATTTTTTCATAAGACTTTTAGTTTGTCATCGCTGGGGATCAGAAGTATGCCTATGGGTCGGGAGCACACACAAGTTCGCGTGCCGAGAGCCGGGTCTTAAAAAAAGTGGCCAAAAAAATGAGCCATTTTCCAGGCTTGTTTTTTCAGTATTAATAACATTTTTTAAACAAAAAATGCCCCCATATAGCCTCTAAAACGCCAAAAATGGGGTAAAACCATCATATTTTACCTATTTGGGGTGTATTTTCGCCAAAAAATTTCAAAAGTCCTGGGTCCAAAAACGCCGAAAGTGAGGTAAAACCATCATATTATATCTACTATAAACAATAAATTTATTCCTAAAGTACGTAAATAGCAATTACTAAGTAAGTATCTCTTTTATCGACCGAATGATGTTGTTACGTCTAGTTTGCTAAATTGAGTTATTTTATATAGTCCATTCATGATTAGTTAACACTAAGTTATAATTTGTTTGTCTTTGTTTTGTTATTAACAGATGTTTTATTTGTTTAATCCTATATATTAATACGCAGGCATGTTTCTTGAAATCCTTTTTCCTCAGCTCGTGTGCATCGCAGGGAAGGTCTACACAATAGAAAGAAATGTTCATGGTGGAAGGAAAATACATAGTTGTGCTATTCCCGTCATATGCTGACGTCACTCAGATAACAAACGCCATTTTACAATTTAGAAAAATTATAAAAACAATAACAATCAAATCAAAACAAATATATACTTATATGGCAATACATCAGCTGATTTTGTTTGCAATCTGGATGACGTCAGCAAATTACGAGAATAGCACACCTATGTATTTTCCTTCCGTCATGAGATATTTTCCTGTAGATTTTAAAGATTATTAATTATTTAAAAAATTAATAACTCAGCTGGTTGTTGTCCGATCTTTAAGATCTATGTGTCATTTGATTTGGCATAAAATTTCCTACATTTTGTTATCCTTGTGTTTTTTTTTTTTTTGTTGTTGTTTTTTGTAACTCTAGTGGTTTTTATGTAATTTGAGGTCAAAGATTTTAGATGGCTGCCATTTTGAAACGGCTATAGTCAACGAAATGAAATTTTACTTGTTTGTGTACCACGTTAAAATACACAAGTGTGTCAAATTTAAAGTTTGTACCTCGATACAAACTCGAGTTATAAGGTTATTTATAAAAAACACATACAGACATACAGACGGAAAACGAGGCTCCGGCGACCCATGTTTATAATGTAAAATATTCATGTATTAACCCAAGGAATAATACTGTGAATTTTTTTGAGAGAGTTCACAAACACCCTGTATAAACACGAAATGACAGGTTAAATCGTAGTTATAATAGTCAATCAGCTGCTCATAGTATTATTATCTTTAAGTGTTGCCAACCTATTTCCAAGCGTACACGGATTACGTGCATAAAAGAACCACACTGTTTTGTGTTGTTTCGTTGGAATCCTGATGTGCGGCAAAGTATAAACCGTACGACAAAGTATAAACCGTACGGCAAAGTATAAATATGCAGCAATTAGCAGCTTTCTGTACTATAAACAGTACTGTACAATGAAGCCAACTTTGTCGGGTGACCGTAGGAAAATATGTTTTTCTTCCCACTTTTAATTTCTGACAACAGCTGGAGTTTCATAACAATATTTGTTTCCCATGTTAATCTTATGGAGAAATACGAAACTTTAAAGGGCCCCAGCGCCTCACCCTCTAATTATTTCCCTAAAAAGAAAGTTTCCTGCACAACTTCACGCTACGCTCTTTCCAATTACACCAAGAACATGTCAATCGGTTCAGTAGTTTCGGAGAAGTAATTGTCACAAAAAATCTGCTTGCGTATTAAATAAGTACTAGTGGTCGTCCTGTGGTCGAAACTCGACCAAAAATAATTAATGTACAGACTTCTCTATTTTCTCCCCACACTGTAAATAAAACATGTGATTGGAATTTCTTCCATTTGTTTTGATTTTCTGTTTACATTTTTTTTGTTATTTCGTCACCATCATGGCAACTCATGTGGTCCATGTTAATTTTTTGAAGTTTTCAGATTAATTTTTTGTACTTATTTGTTAGCCTATTTTAATTTTTAAAGGCATTCTGCACATATACAGGAAAATATCTTTCCAACAGTATGCGTAGATTTCCCCTGCGATCCACACGAGCTGAGAAAAAAGGTTTTAAAGAAACATGCTTGCCTATTAATATATAGATAGATAGATATAGATTCAACTGATTCTACCCAAGACACTAGTAAACTCTGGTGAGATGGTCCTAAACTTCATCTATTTTCTTGGCTTCAAACTTTCATATCACATGGGAAGTCTATTCTGTGTATAGTCAATGGTTTAGGTGAACAGCTACACATTAATTTTGTTAAAGAAAATGAGAAATGTTGAAATGTATTTGTTAAATTTATATCAGAATTAAATCAGTTTGTTGTTAAAATTGTAAAGGTTCTTCTTATTAAGCCCGAGTTCTAACATCTAGATTGAACATAAACTTTTGACAAGGAAAAACTACCTAAGTATGTTCCTTGCCTCCTTGATAACGTCGTCAGCAACGCAGCAAATGATGATTACATGATATGATTCAAGATTAGACTAATACTTTTGCTTTATTAAATAAAGCTAACAACGGTAGTATGACCCTACATCTTATGTCAAGAAAAAAAGAATAAAATGAATCTTAACGCCTAATTTATGATAAACTTATACAATCACATTCATCAAACATATTACGTACAGGAAGTTTTGTTAAAATGTACCACAAATTAATAAAAATGATATACCAACTGAGAAAAGGTGTTAAGGTAATTTTTTGGTTTCTGGAATATTTGCATTTAAGTATAGTTAAAACTTGTCTTAAAGTAGAATACTTTGTAAAATTTACGATCCAAGTAAGAACTGGCGTACCTCTTAAAATCAGGCATTCTTACTTCCAGTCGAGTTTGGAAGTTTAATATCATTTAATTTTAATTCAACTTGATTTCTATACTAATTAATAAAATACCCCCGCCACAGTAAACCTGCAGACTAAGCAAATTTCCATTCACCTGATTGGATTTTCAATTAAATCTATTTAAATAACATTTAAAATATGTGTAATGAGCTTCTAGGTTTGCTGCTACAGGGAGGATATTATAGTGTGTTTTTAGTAAAATATTAATTGCTTAGTATAAAATAAATAAATTTGTTTAGTTTGATCAAAATATGTCCATAAAAAAACCTACAACAACAGTTTGTAGTTATTCTCCATTAGAATAACATGGGAATTTTAAATTCACAAATTTATAGAATTTTCTTCGTAACCAAAAACCGTTAAAACACTTCAATATACTTAATTATTTGTTTTTTAGCTCTTTAAAAAGGTTTAAAAGAAATTGAGAAATTGTACGTTTTAAGGGTAAATTATTTGAAAAAATATTTTTATCCCATAAACCCCCCATAACACCCCGATCCCTATACCTATCGCGATCTTGCTGGTTCGCGAACTTGTGGGTTTATCCCACTCTACAGACTCCACACCTTCAAGTCAAATTTCATCAAATCGGACAAAAATTACTCAAGTTATCGCTTTCAAGGACGTATATATACAAAATTCATTTTAAATTTTCAAATAGCAACATGTCAAGTGGCACGTATCATTTTATAGTTTTTTTTTTATTCTTAACAACTTTGCAATTTACACTTACTTCGTATCTCTTTTAGTTTTTGTGTAAATAACAAAAAAACCTCACTTTCCTGTATCAAATGCATGTTTGAACACATGCATTTGGGTTTTAACACTAAAGGCCCCATATAATTAAGGGTTAAATCCAAATAACATGCATTTTATATGGGAAAATTAGGTTTTTTTGTTATTTACACAAAAACTAAAAGATATACGAAGTAAATATAAATGTTTTATACATTTTACGTTAAGTCGTTTTTTTTTTGTAATCAATTTGAGATGCCTTACGTAGGACACCCTGTATACAGAGTGGCTGAAAAGTATCTTTCACCCCCCCCCCCCCTTAACTTTTGAATCTTTTGGGATATTTGAAATCGGTTTGCGGCAACCTTCTTAGAAGTGAGAGGCTACAATAATTAATTATGGTTAAATTTATAAAATTATTAATTATTAAGGCTAGAACAAACTGCAAGCGTTAGTAAAAACTTGAGATATGAGAAAAATTATCTTAAAAAATGATCATACTACGTAACGTCCATAAGAAATGGACAAGGGAGAATTTTCGTTTGAATATATCTTCAAAACGAAAAAAATATATTTAAAAAAAGATTTTAGCATTGAAATCAGCGTGAAAATCTAATTTATAATGATGTGTCACAACACTATCATTACGTTTAAAAATATATATTTATATCCAATATGGCGGAACCAATATGGCAGATCCAAGATGGTGGCCAAAATGCGTTCCCTATCATATTAAAAAACTAACCACACAATAAATATCGGTGGTAATCTCAAATAATAAATAACAAAATAACAAATAAGTGAATATCTCAAAAATATGCATGAAAATGCATGTGATATATTTTTTTATGTGTCCAATGTTGGGGATAACTGCCATTTTTAATCGTCATTAGAGGGGGTTTCCTGTATACCGATTTTTGGCAACTTTTAGTACGTCACTCTGCACATCTAACACTATACCAAATAAAACCGTACAATGTTTTCTTGCATTGTTTTAAAGCCATATCCCATATTTATCTGACTATTGGTGTTTTAAAATAAATGGCTCTTAAGAAAAATAGCAGCCATTTTAAAGTTTACTTTTAGACACTTTCCCATGGTCGGATTTTGTCGGATTTTGGATATGTTGTAAAGTAACATTTGTTGAGTCGAATACCACTTCAATGGCTTATGAAGCAATTTTGCCCAGGTCAAATCATAATTTTACTAGACTATGTGTAAATTAGGAACCGGAGAAGAATAGGCAGTATCATTGACGGATCCCCACAAAAGATATCCCTGGGGGTAACATCGAGGGAATGAGGTCTCCATTTCGTCGGACCATCGCGCCCGATCCAGCGTTCAGGGAAGTGGAGATTTGAAAAATCCCTCACACATTTAGCCCAATGAGGCGGAGCACCGTCTTGCTGGAAAATTATCATAGGTTCTTCTAATTTAGGGACTACATATAACTCCAACATATCCAAGTAACCAAACCTATTCACATTTTCCTCCGCAAAGAAAACTGGTCCAATGATTCCATCATGCATTATACCACACCAAACATTTAGTTTTGGACTATCCCTTTCATTTGCATTCACGATCCTGGGATTTTCACTCCCCAATAATCTAGAATCGTGTTTATTAACCTTCCCACTTAAATGGTAGGTCGTTTGACTTGGGTTTCGTGAACAACAAAACGCGCTTGGTAAACTCGCCATGTCTGTTTTGTTATCGTATTGAATCATAGATGTAATCTTGTTAATCAGCTGTGTTTAGGTGTTACCATTTTCATTAAATAAAACTTGATTAAATGATCTTCAAAACAAGGCATACAAGTTAAGTGTGGCTCTAATGTTTTTCGTACAGCAGCTATTAAATCAAGCCAAGACTTTGTGGACACCCGGTATATATTTTACATTTTTAATCAATAAAAAAAATTATTTGTTAAAATTTCATAGTTTTTTAATCAATTTAAAAAGTTCAACGTAACTTAATGGTTATAAATTAACAAAAAAACTGCTTAAACGTGGTTCAGGGTTTAAACGAATCTTCGGAGTAGCTATTGTTAACTGGCCTTTGTCCTGAATTCTATTCATCTTAACAAACTTTTGTGAAGTTTTAATTACAGTTTCCGGGTCAAATAATTCTGAGCAGTTTTTGTCCCGGGTTTAACCAACCATCTACAATTCATTGATATAGTTCGGTAGGTAAGTCTTTTGAAACCACTTCTACAAAGGGTCATTTAATAAAACAGAACGTGTTTAAATGTAGGCTATGAAACTATTTCTTTTAGTATTCGTTCAAAAGTGTATTTAGGGTCACTTCTTATTAGCCTAAGTACATCCCCATCTCACAAAAACGTCAATAGTGTACGTGTACATACATAAACACAAAGCCTACGTTTTTTTACAATTTTAAATGGTATGAATTTATTGGTTATTTATTGCAGGATGAACAATTTGGATAAGGTCAATTACACTTATAGATCTTTCTCTGTTATTGGACGTTACACCATTGACTTTGGATTCTGCACACTATTGAATAACCATTGATTGTCTAATGTATATAGATAATTTAACCTATGGGTATAAGTTTGATTTATAGTTACATTGTAGCACACATGATCAACCACTGATTTATTTCCAGTATGTCTTTACAATAACGTATGTTTTCAAACAAATATAGTTTTTGCTGTTTACATTCCTTTCTTTATAAAAATAATACACCATAAGAGTGCTTATTTACTTGATTAAGTAAGTATTGGAAACATATAAACTTAGTTTCAAAGTCTAGACGCATATTATCTCACAAAAAAAGTAGTTTGTTTGGTTAAACTCAGTACTGTAGCCTACTTCATTTCATTGTAGTGTCTTTTAGTGTTAGTTTTGCACTGTAAAAATTCACAACTTCAACTCAGAATAATGAATCTTAGTATGTTGTTGCTAGCCCAGATGGTTGATGCTACTTTACCAACCAAACTCATACTACAAAAAAACTTCGAAGACGAAGCAAATTCGATCTTAATAATTCGTTAAAAGTATCAAACATTGGTTACAAATACTCCACAGCTGTACTTTAGGATTAAACTTTACAAAGGTTTGATACTTGGAGTTTTACACCTAGCAATGTGTCAGCAACATGATTGTTAGGTATTTCCTCTTCCAGATACTTTTAGAACAGTTCAGTAAGCAGCTTTACTTAAACATATTTTCATGATATTTAATTTATTAGTTAAAAGTTCTTGAGATGGTACCCTTTTGAAGAAGGAAGACTCTTTTGACCACACTACAACAAACCCAAAATACGATACCATATGAAATGATGCTATGAAAAAAACTTAAAATATATTTTAATGTTCTTTAATTTATAAGTTGGAAGTTCTTGAGAGAGTACGCTTTTGAAGAAGGAAGACTCCTTAACCACACTAAAACAAAGCCAAAATACGATACCATGAAATTATGGCTATGAAAGCAACTACAGCTCTTCAGCAGAATCCGTCTCAACCAGCTTTAGTAATCTAAGCTTAGATAAGTAGATGACTGCTTCTAACTGCTATTGCATCAATGTGCATGTCCCAATTAAGGGTTTCCAAGCAATTCCTGGAATCGAATAATTAGTTTGGTTGTATTTATGGAGTTTGGGTTGTGTTGGTTTCCTCCTTGACCTTTCCTCCATTGAGGTTGTGGAGGGAAGTTTCTTACATGACCTGATACTGGAATGGTATATACTTACAATTCCTGAGACTTGGTCATCCCTTTGGTTGTAGTATAGATAAAATATGCATGTTGCTTAGTATATGGTTGTAGGCTGGGTATTTAATAATACTAGTGGTCATCCAGTGGTCGAAAACTCGACCAAAAATATGTAATGTACACGCATTGACTATTGGATACTGAAGTAGACATCCCATCTATATGGACCAGCCGTCGCCATTTTTAGTCACAGAATGCGTGTATAAAATTCTATTTTCTATTTTATTTTTTGTTGCTGACAAAGTTGATGGGTCATAACAGTTGCTATAGCTCATAATAAGTCATTCCAAAAGTTTGACTTGGTAAAAAAACATCGTGTACTTGACAGAAATTAGTCATTTAGATCAGCGCAATCATAACTATTACTAAAGGACGTCTCTAGTTCGAAAACTCGATTAAAAATATGAAATGTACAAACTTCTCTATTTTCATCCCAATATGTATATCAGACCCTATTTGAATTTTTAAAGGATTTCTGCACATCTACAGGAAAATATCTTTCTAACAGTATGCGTAGATTTTCCTTCCGATGCACACGAGCTGAGAAAAAAGGTTTTAAAGAAACATGCTTCCCTATTAATATATGGATAGAAGATAACAACCAAATTGGTATAATAGATGCATATAATTTAGAAGCTGAAAGCAAATTAGTTCAAACGATAATATCATAACTATTATGAAGACTAATATAGTCAAGTTTATAATTTTGCTCCATTAAACTGTGGGGCACACAGATAATAATATTTTTCATGCATCTATAAGTATAAAAGAGGATGTTTGTATATATATATATATATTTGTTTAGCAGTGATAAACTCAGACACCGCTGGACCGATTGCCACGAAACTTGGTACATACGTGTAGAATTTCATGGAATAGGTTTATACACCATCAATTTCGTGATCCGTCCAATCGGCTCCGCCCCAGTGGCTCTGGAGTTTCCCATGTTAACCTTATGAGAAATGGAATTAATGAATCTTAACAGCTGTTTCAATTCAACAAGTTGGTTTTGTTCTATGATGTTCAATAGCATTAAAGTTACAAGGATTACCAACAGGTGCAGCACTATTATTTCTTTTACAATTTATGACAACAGCTAATTTGCAACCAAAAGGTGAGGGAGCGTAGCGAACGAACTTCAACCTGGAGGCGAGTTAGCGTAGCGAACGAGCTAACCTGAAGGCAAGTGAGCGTAGCGAACGAGCTAACCTGAAGGCAAGTGAGCGCAGCGAACGAGCTCCAACCTAAAGGTGAGTGAGCGTAGCGAACGAGCTCCAACCTAAAGGTGAGTGAGCGTAGCGAACGAACTTCAACCAGGACGTGATTGAGCTGTGCGAACGAGATCATCTTGAAAATTAAGAAGTTAAACGGGGCGAAGCCCGCGGGTTACAGCTAGTTGTACATACACATATTTTGATATAATTTTGTTTCAGGGGAAATCTGCGAAATTTTCATGAAAATTCTTTAAGCAGTTAAAAATACGATGAGCCTAACTGAGAGAAATATGATTGTTATATACTGTGTACTAGGCTTGATAAGCCTTGTGACTCCTGCTGCTATCAACAATACTGGGCTGGTGGTTGATGATATTCCATCGGCGCTCTTGGACTTATCTGAAGACTTGTCCTCATTGTATGACAATAAGGATAGTGAAAGATACATGCCTCTTGGGGCTGCTGGTTTATTGTACCTTGAACCACAATTGGCACTATTCCTAACCATCATTGTAATTAATCAAGTGATGGCAATGATTCAATAGTGGGATATTGAACATAAGTTTTACAAAAATTCAAAGTTCATCCCTAAAACATTCTTTTAGAAGTATTTTAATAAATTATGTGTTTACTCTCTAATGTTTTATTTGATTCAACAGAAAAACCATACATGTATACCTTTCAAAAAGATCGTCTACATAAAAAGAGTAAACTGCACTAAAACTCAATCTTTTTTTTTGTCCATTAAAAAATAGATGGGAATAATTTTCTGGTTTTACAATGTAATGGCCAACAGTTCAAGTACAGTCTTAAATACAAACGGACAGTTAATGCAAAAGTTATGAAAAATAATTAATAGTTCAAAACTTTCCATAAAGTGAAAAATATTTTACATCTTTATGTTCCAGTGTTTTTTTTTTTATAAATGCCGAAGAAATATGGTGTATAGTTGCACCACTGTATTTTCATTGTATAGTATTTTTAATATTCTTCATTCTCAAAGGACTTATCAAATCAAATACAAATCTCTATTTATTTTGTACATACATACAAGAATAGTGTCATAAAATAAAGTTAAAATCATGAAACAACAACAAAACCAAGAATATAAATTTGTTATAAGACTAACTCCTGTAAAATATCCTAGAAGCTTACTAAACAATAAAACTATTTTTTATGTAATTTTTGTGAAATTTTGTTTCTATTACTTTAGGGTTAATTTCATGACTTGTGCTGTACTGTTTGGATATATAACTAGGGCACGAGTTACTGTTTATGATTATTTAGTTTTATTTGGCTAAACGAGGTTTTAAATTGCTGAAATAACAAGAAACAAATTGTAAACAAAACACGACCTCTACAGTGCACCGGACAGAAAACAATAAAATTTTCTTCAGCTGTTCCATAAGGGTCGCTGTCAATGCGCCACCACGTCAAACCGCCACCTCGGTGTTTTGGTCAGAGGCGTCAACCCGCCACCACAAAAAAACCGAGGTGGTGGGTTGACGTGTACGTACAGGTCAACCCGCCACCTCGACAACAGGCCACCACGACAACCCACCACCACACAATTTTCCAAGGTGGCGGGTTGTCGTACACACTCAAGTCAATGAGCCACCACGACAAAATGCCACCACGACAACCCGCCAACACCAGTTTTTATCAGAGGTGGCGGGTTGTCGTGAAGCTCCATGTTCGATGTCGGCAACCCGCCACCTCGTACGTAGGCGACAACGTGCCACCCCGTCAACCCGCCACCACTCGTTTACGAGGTGGCGGGTTGACGTGTACGCTCAGTGTTCGGTGCCGTCAACGCGCCACCTCGATCATAGGCGACAACGTGCCACCTCGACAACCCACCACCTCGCGGTTTGATTTATCAATAAATAAATCGGTTGGATTTATATTGTGTAGCATTAAATATATGTTGTACTTTGATTCAGTTAATATAGAGAAAGTTAATGTACCTAACTCTTAAATAGCATTTCTAGACATTTTAGTTTATTTTTGGAAGAAAGATTGATAGGTAATACAATTATTAACATGGTGAAAACCCGACATTTGAAAGGGTCTCACGCCCTTAAGGGTAGGAACTTTTAAATTCTAAAACCTTAATGCAAAACTACGAATTGGTCCGAATCCTTTAACACCAACACCTTAAACGTTGAAATTTGTCCACAAATAAGGGAGGAGTGTAGTATTCACAAAACACAGTCCTCGCGTATTAATATGAGATGATAAAAACGTATACCAAAAACAAAAATAGAGTAGTTATTTTATAGTCGATAGTCAGGGATAGTCTTGTGCCATTTTATAATGGTGATTGCGAAAGCAAGACGCAAAGAAAATTTTATTCACTTGAATTCAAAAGGTAATTCGGGTGAAATTATCGGTATTCTGTGATTAGACCACGAATACTAGAAGAGACCCGGTGTGGATTATAAACAAACAAAAGATGTTTTTAAAAAATAGTACAACACCCCATTGCTGTAACAATTTTGTGGTCGAAAAGTTATTTCAGCTTTTAAGATTTTGAACTAAATACTATCACCGCTTTCCCATGATATAGGATGTTAACAAGCTTATGGGAGAAAGTATGTTTCAGAATGCTGATACCATATATTTTTACATTTATTTTGTCATTTCTAATGTTTGATAGGTATTAAGTAATCGTCCGTGATATGAAATAAATTGAATCACGTATATTGACGCTTTCAATTGGCTGAAGGCCACTGGGGCAGAGCCCTGATGGAATCTCAAATGTGTTTTGTTTTATGGCAAATTTACATGTCACGACCTATCCAACTACACCTTAAACTTGATGATCGGATGTGTAGCAGTTTCAAAACAATAATCACAACATTTGTGTTGGCCAATTAAATATTTAAATAATGATGATGTTTATGTGTAAATGTATCCTCGACTAAACAATTCTCACAATGTGCAGCATATCGTATTTACATAGGTTAAAATAATATTACTGATTCATTTGAACCTTAATTATGCATCAAGCAGTTTCATTATACGATTAGATACAAATTTGACTTATGATTATAACCTGAAAAAAGTCAAAGTCCTTTATTTTTGTTAACCTGATTTTGTTTGAAAAAAAAATGTTTTTTTTTCGCAAGATAATGACTTTTGGTACCATTTGCCTCCGTTTAATAACTGATCAACGCTGTTTGGCGAAATAATATTACATTTGGATGTTAAAAATGTAACTGGCCTAAGCGTTTATTTCAAGTTACGGCCTGATTCATACGTTGAAGTACAGTGCTACTTTACTAATATTACAAATGAATGTTTGTGTGTTTGTTTGGGGTTCAATCACTCAATAACAATTCATTGGGCACATCGGGATTAGGCTGAAATTTGGCATGATGATAACACTTTCCTGATTAAAATATAGGCTTGTTATTACCTCAACACTTTTTTCTTTCTTTTTGCCTTTTTGAATACCTCTCGTATGTATTTAGAACAATAGCACAATAATATGCCTCATTATTAAAAAATCAGGAACGAACCACGAATTATTACTGGGAAAGGTGAACGAAATGCATGTTGTAAAAAATGTAGACGTGGACACCTGGTGCAAAGTATTTGGCCGATTGTTTAATATAAACAAACCCATAACAGTCAGTACTGGGAATATAAGGGAACAGAATACAGGGGTATCCCGTTAATCCCCTCGCACGTTTCTTCGAATGGGCTTAATCTAAAATTTCTTAGATTTTTCTTTCACATCAACAGGCCATTCCAGTTATTGAGGTGTCGGGTCACTCAGGTCAGTTCACTTTCCCGTAGTTGCGAGATTGCGATTGTCCTTTAATTTCCAACCTAAATACTGTTTTCATTTCACTTAGTAATCACAAAAGAGAACCAAACTAATATTCTGCTGTTGATAAAACTATTCTATTTCTTGTTTTAATTTATTTTATTTAGTCGTCGGATTATACTTTTTGAAGGATTTTTAGACGAAACAATCCAAATCACTGTTTTGAATGATATTGGACACGTTTCTTTAAAATTGTACTAAAACGTCACTTGCCAAATACCATAATGTGACGAGATAATACGTTATCTGAAAACAATTGGCGACCTGTTTAGTGTAATCATCTTCCTACCAACTGTCAATTATATCTTTTCGTTATAATTTATTTACAATTAGTGAATAAACGGAACTAGCTGCTGTGCCCGTGATTCGAAACGGGAAGATGTACCAAAAGTCCATACTGCCTAATCCAAACACTTGTTAAGTAGATGGAATTTTTAAACAAATAGCAATCAAATTTTTACAAAAATGTATGCCCTACATTGTAATTACCCTACTGTTTTCATTAAAATATATCAATAACATAATTTTTATAACTTATGGTTATAGAATTTTTCTTCATTTCAATAATCAATTGCATAAATAAACCTACCACATAGTTGTGTAAATTACATAATGTATACAATTAACATATGTTCTTCTTCTCATTTTTAGTTTCTGACAACAGCTGGAGTTACATAACAATGTCTGTTTCCCATGAATCTTATGGAGAAATATGAACCTGTAAAGGGCCCCAGGGCCTCACCCTAATTATTTCCTTAAAAAGAAAGTTTCCTGCACAACTTCACGTTACGCTCTTTCCAAATGACACCAAAAACATGCAGTTTTGGAGGAGTAAATGTCACAGAAAAACCTGCTTGCGTATTAAATAAGTTAAAAATCCCTCACCTCACAATTTTGAAAGCCCGTGGAGCAGATACTAGTTCAATATCGATGGTGGGTGGGGGGGGGGGGGTAGTTCTAATCCTCGGAGCGGTAGCTTGATTTTTGTCCAATTTGAGTCCAATCGGTTCAGTAGCTTATAGCATAGATGAATCTATGCTTATAGTTTATCTCATACAAACACACAAACACCACCTCTTCTTTATAATAGTATAGATAGATTTAGTAGATGATAGATGGATAGATAGATGTCATTATTATGTGATTATTGTTATTGTTTATATTTGATTTGTTTACAAGTTTTACACAGATTTAGTTTAGTTAGTAAAGATACTTTTAAATATGAATCAATTATTTCATAAAATTTTCAACAGTACATTAGTGGAATGCCTCGAACCCATTGTGCCAAGAGTAAAAGTACGGTATTAATGCTACTTTGATATTATCCGGAGGCCACCCTTATACAGTGTGCTGCGGCGGATATGTTAGGTTGGGTTATCATAAATATGTTTGTAGAACTTTCTTAGTTTCGCTATGGATGGAATGATACCAGATGAGTCATACCATCGCCAAATCCCCTCCATGTAGGCCAATAAGGTCAGGTCGTTGACCAATGGCCGGAGCGCGCGCATCACCTGTCACCGCCTGTATCTCAGGTATCGTCACTCATGTTGTATTGTTAGGTTAGATTCATAATGAAACGAGGAAACCCAACCTAACATAACCGCTACAGCGCGCAGTATTTACTCAGTATCTACTCGGTGGAGTTCGTGTGGCAGCTAGTACACGAGCTGAGTGCGTTTGTTGGTGACGCATTCAACTCAATCTTGCCTTCTGGGAGGCAGAACTCAAAAATCGCTAATTGCAATTGCAATCATTTCATATTTGGACAGTAAGTTAATTAAAGTATGTTCTTTCTAATTATGTGTTTTTTTTTGTCTTAGGTAAAAAAAATCCCTCTAGAAAACAAGTGGCCTCCGAATAATACCAAAGTAACGGTACGGTATTTCCTGAAGCATAAAATGGAATTTCAAGCAGAGCATGATAAATTCAATAGAAATCTTGGTTTAAGATATCTCCTAATGAGATTTTTGGAATATATCTGTCTGGTATGAACTTCTCTGGGCAATACCCTTGACTCAAGAGGTACGTTACCGGTTGGGTCGAGTCTAGTTCTGTATCCTTTCTCAAATTCTTCTAAATAGAAAAACAGGTGCGCGCTAGTCCACACAAAGTACATTTTATGATTTTAGTCTGTTGTACTCTGTATCAACGATGTACCTATATTTTGTTTTATGTTTTTGGTTGAATGTATTATTATTTTCACCACTATAAGGTTTTAAGAGAAATTATAACCGAACAGTACATTTTCATGATTTTTGTTTAGGCCATACACACGTGAATTACAATTAATTGATGAATTTGTTAGGTAACTTATTTTGTAATTCATTGTCATAATGCTGAAAAACAAAATAAGTATGGGTATTATACCAGTTATACACCTACAAAAAATCCTAAGAAACTAATAACTTTTTTTCAAAATTATTAAAGTTTCATGTTTTTGTCTTCAATAAAAACATGCGAAAACATAAAAAATATTGTTATTTTAATTCTAGAATGACCCTAAATCGTTAATTTGTAGTGAGTTTATCTTACAAACGTTTTTTTAAACAATAACCGTTGATTAAAAGGAAAAATTGTCTTGCGTGGATGCGCGTGTACTTTATTTCTATGGCAGATCTTTTTAGGAAAACAATTCGAAAATTAATGAACTCACAAAAACCAATGTCTAGTTTACTTAACAGTAAACTAGATAACACAAGTCCAGGTAAACTGAAAAAAGTGATGCATTTTATAACACCCAGACAACAGCGGCTTTTGCCAACAAAGATGGCGGGTTGTCGTGTACGCCCCATGTTAACTCTCGTCAACCCGCCACCTCGCATGTAAGCGACAACGTGCCACCACGTCAACCCGCCATCACTATTTTATGAGGTGGTGGGTTGTCGTGTACGCTCAATGTTCGGTGTCGTCAACCCGCCATCAAGTCAACCCGCCATCTCGCACGTAGACGTCAACCAGCCACCACGTCAACCCGCCACCACACGTTTTTGGCTTGGTTTACAATACCTAGAGGTGGCTGGTTGACGTGTATGAACATCAACGTGCCACCACGACAACCCGCCACCACACATTTTTCCGAGGTGGCGGGTTGTCGTGCACGCTAGAGTCAACGTGCCACCCCGACAACGAGCCACCACGTCAACCCGCCACCTCAAACTTCTTCTTCTTTTTGATGGCGGGTTGACTTGATGGCGGGTTGACGTGGTGGCGCCTTGGCGCGTTCCCTTCCATAAGGGTGAGAAATATCGTCAGTGATGATAAGTGATCAGTGTTTCGTGTTGGTGCAGTTTGAGTGCACTGGGATCAAGTTAATGTTTCACTCTTATTTAAGGGTAGATTTGACAACTTGTATGCACCCTTTTATATTTTACATAGTATGGACAGCTATAATCATAATAAATTTAAATCCCACTGGAACTTAAATAATATAAGCCAAATTTAGTTGTAAACCCTTTATATTGATTTTACAATCGAAATAAACTATACCGAGCCATGGCTCAGTGTGGTCCCCCGGTAAGTGTTCGAAGTGGCACTTTTTGCTGCACATGAGAGAAAAATGCTTAGCATGAGCCAGACGTATTATCCATATAACAGCTACAAACGGTTCCCACACTCTGCATATCCAGCATTTACTACTTCCTTCACCACTCCCTACGTCGTGAACCTGTTTCCTTCCCTTCTCATAGCATTTAAGTATTGCAGATACATTTATTCAACTGCCACAAACGACTCCCACACTCCACACTGCTCGCCTTTACTACTTACTTCACCACTTCCTACGTTTTGGACCAGTTCCTCTCCCTTCCCATAGCATTTTAGTATTTTAGATATATTAATCCATCTGCCACAGACGCTTCCCACACTCCGGTATATTGAGTAATCTTCTGTGAAATCTTTGCTTAATAGTAACAACTGATGTTTTCCTTTTGTACTGTATTTTGTAATTTGCTAGTATACTGTGGGTAGATGGCTTATTATGAACACATGTTACACGTGGAATTCCTACGGTTGAAGAGGAAATAACCAAATTTAGTGCAAAATATCTAAAGAAACTTGAAAATCACCCTAATCACCTGGCTCTAAACCTCTTGGACAACAGTACCAGTATTTACAGGCTAAAAAGGATTCATGTTTTGGATCTAAGCACACGTTTTGTTTGAACAATTTAATTTTCGGGTCTGACTTAGGGGAGGTACAAATGAGGCATTTAGTTCAAAATTCCTCCGTGAACAGCGCTGTAGTAGAGAGCACTTTGGCAATGAAGGTTTACTAATCGCAAAAATAGTTCTGTTCATAAAATAAAATTATAAATGCCTAAAATTCAATTTTATTAATTCTTAATTACAAAATTTAACTATCATAACCTAACCGAACTAACCAAACTTGCTGATAAAGAAATAATATAACAAAAGTTTATAGTAATCAGAAAAATAATTCTGTTTATAAAATAAAACTAGAAATTGCTCAGTTAAAATTTTATAATGACTTAATAATAAAATTAAACTGTAATAACCAAACCAAACCAACCAAACTTGCTGAAAATAAAAAATCTTGGACAAAAAGTGAATGCCACCGGCGGGATTCGAACCCGGGATCTGCAGTATATCAGCCCGGCACGCTAACCATTAGATCACCGAAGCCGATGGTTATCGACCGTTTTGTTACGGTAATGGCGTTCCCTCAGCTAATAAGAAGCCCTCAGCTGTCATCGTAGCCTCTTCTATACCTCCCCTGAGTAAATACCTTAATTTTCCCTTGTTTATTTACATATTTATTTTTTCATTGAAATATTTTAAGTTATCTCTGTCAATGGACAATTGTGGAAAATTGTGAAAAAATAATGTTACACGTTATAACTTACAAGTCTTTTGTTTACTTTTTCCTTGTTATCTAATTCAACCAACATGGTTACTTAGCAACCCATAAGACCAATGTTAAAAAATGTGACTTTCAGTTTTATTTTTCTACGTAATTAGATTTTTGTTGGCAGCTGTAACTGTATTACCAATACTGGTAAGTACACTGTAAGCACGACATTTAAGTGTTACTAGCTGTAACCCGCGGGCTTTGCCCCGTTTAACTTCTTAATCTTCAAGATGATCTCGTTCGCATGGCTCAATCACGTCCTGGTTGAAGTTCGTTCGCTCCGCTCACTCACCTTTAGGTTGGAGCTCGTTCGCTGCGCTCACTTGCCTTCAGGTTAGCTCGTTCACTACGCTAACTCGCCTCCAGGGGCCCATTTCATAATAAACTACAAGTTACAAGTTACAACTTGTAACTTGTTATTTCCATTAGATTTGCATTGGGCGATCAGCTGATTTACTAATAATATTAGTTTGTACTTTATTATGTAATGGGCCCCAGGTTGAAGTTCGTTCGCTATGCTCACTCACCTTTTGGTTGCAAATTAGCTGTTGTCATAAATGTAAAAGAAATAATAGTGCTGCACCCTGTTGGTAATCCTTGTAACTTTAATGCTATTGAACACATTGAACATCAGAGAACAGAACCAACTTGTTTAATTGAAACAGCTGTTAAGACTCATTAATTCCATTTCTCATAAGGTTAACATGGGAAACTCCAGAGCCACTGGGGCGGAGTGGCTCACGAAATTGATGGTGTATAAACCTATTCCATGAAATTCTACACGTATGTACCAAGTTTCGTGGCAATCGGTTCAGCGGTGTCTGAGTTTATCACTGCCAAATCTATTATATTATTAAAGTGATACAATGTAATTTTATGTAAACGGTTAAGGCCATTTACCAAATAAAAATATAGGCATATGGCACATCAAAATGAAGCTTGGAATATGTAGATTTGCCGAAAAGTATTAATATGGATGAATTTCCTAAAGGCCCTGCCCCACAGGATGATTTCCAAGGGGCTTCGTCTGGCATGCTTCTAAAGTTTAGATGATTTAATTTAATTTATCTAATGAAACAGCTGGTCAGTACAATTAAAGTGGTGTTTGTTTATTTACTCGAAAACGATGTTTGTGGCGCTTTATGTAGATTGAGGAGGGTTATGTTTGGTTTTAAAGAAAGGTTGTATACGTTTTGTAAAGTATTGCCAAAGGTATTGCTCAAAGTTTCATTTTCTAATTTATATAGTAAGCTAGGCTTGACTAAAATTGAAGAATTATGGTAAAACATGTCATTCATGAAGCATCAATATGAAGCAATTGATGCTATTGCTACACTAAGGTATGTCGTCATACTCTTTTGGATCCATTAACATTAAAAGTAGGGGTTTTAAAGTAAGTAGGTTTACACTTTTAAATCAGTTTATATTTCCATACTAAATCATAGAGTTGTTGTATTTTAAAACACACATCAGCACCACTTTAATAGCTCTCTGGGTCACATTTTCTTCCCGTTGCAACGCACGGGTATAGCAGCTTGTATATATATATATATACAAACATCCTCTTTTATACTTATAGATTAAAAGATAGAAACCAAATTAGTAAACCTTCATTATAGTCAATCAGAAGCCTCCAAATGACACTGTTGGCAAAATTTATCCTGAAAAACAAATCGTGCGCTATGGCTGTGGAGTGTGGACTGAAATGAGTGTTAGTGTCGAGCGACTCGCGGTTCGTCGGCTCGACTCGGCATAAAATCAACAACGATAACAATACAACACGAAGACGAACACAACAATTAAAATTAAATAAAGCAAGAAGGTAATATTGAAGAATCTATCGTGGACGAGGGCTCGCCCGAAACCGGCTAGTAGACATTGTTTTTGCCATCACTCTTTCTATAAACCGTAATTTATTTTAATACTCAAAGTAATTGTAGATTGTAGCTTGCTTTACGCCGTGTACCTAACCTACTATCAACATGAGTAAAGCTCATCCTCCAGAACTGAAAAAGTGAGTAGGCCTAGTCCTAGGCCTAGGCCTTATGGTAACTAGGTTCTTGTCTATTTTAGGCTACCATACTAGTAGGTAGGGCCTATAATAGCTTAGATTGTTTTTTTCCTTACTGAGTTAGGGGTATATCATTATACGGATTACTAGCCTAGTAACTTACGTTTGTAAATCTTAATGACTAAGTTAAGTATACCACTCACCCTTGATCGTCTTCAGGATTCTTGGTTCCAAATTAGTTGGCATAGGCCTTAAGGGTGAAAATTTGATATCCGATTTCATTATAGGCCCTAGTAGCCTAATTAAAGGAAATATTTGTGAAACTTTGATATCCAACTCCATCATAATATCGCACAAGAGTATGTTCGATAACCTAACTTCATAAACTTAAGTTAATCCAAGATTCTAGGATCGATTAGGTTATCTATTTATTTATAACCTAGGCCCATAACAATTATTATATAAATAACAATTGATATAATAATGATCGTGTCAGATTATCAAAGTTATACCATCAAACTAAGTTATCAGTAGCCTAACTTGCTATAATAACAATATCATCGTCTTTAATTGCTAAACAAACTTCAGTGTGTGTGAGCGTATGTGTGTGTAGGGATCCCAGACGTCCTCATTTCCCCGAACACGTCCTCTTTTTTGGGTACTTAATCTAAAAAACGTCCAGGGGATTTTCAGCAAAACCTTAAAATGTCCGGGATTTAGACTAAAAAAATAAATGTAAATCATATTATTCCTGAACACATTCAGTTAAATTCCCACGAAAACAAAAAAATCCTACACCTAGAAGCCATTGTCCTCTATTTTACATGTTTAACTTAACTTAATCCCAATACCTTAAGTAGGTATGCCATTGTTTCCTTGAAAATAAGTTATCTTACCTAACTTAGCCTATCAATTTTTCAATTCATTTTTTTACAATTGCTTCTTTATGTTTCAGGTTCATGGACAAAAAGTTGTCAAGTAAGTTAAACAAACAATCCAATCTTTAAATAGACCTACTGTATTAGATCAACTGCCAAAATCTCTTGCGGCTCAATCCGTATCAATTTTAATTTATAGGCTACTTTTTTAATTTACAGGTACCGGTAAGTTACTTCGTTAAACAGAGAAATATAATTGTCATGAAAAAGGCGGAATGTGGGCAAATAAATGTAGCCTACAAGTTTACTACATAAAAATCAATATTTAGTTCTGGATGCATTATTTAAAAAATAATCATCACATATTTAAGTTACAAGAAAATACAATTAGGCCTACAATCTGAAAGACAGTAATCTTCCTCAGGCACGGAAACACCATCATCGTCTCCCGCAGTCACGAAAACCTTATCGAAGTATCCTGAATCGCAACAAGATTCTGATCATCTCCCGTGGCTGCGTAGACATCATTGTCTCCCACGATCGCAAAATAATTTTGATAATTTCCCCTGTCCATTAAGACATTGTCATCGTTTCCTGCCCAAAGGTATTGCTGGCAATGAGGGAGCCTACAAGTGGGCAAACAAAGGAGCTGAAAGTTTCATCATGAGTCCAGAGAGCCGACATGTGGTATTGCTTACAACACAGCACAGAGAGCTGTTTGCCAGTGGATGGACATAGAACATCGGAGGAGCTGAGAAAGAACTAAAGGCAACATACAGTTAGAGAGAATGCTGCAGACACCTACTGGTACGAAAGCGGCAGATGCCCTTGGGCTGAATAGGAAGACCCTTCGGAAGGTGGTTGGCTTCATCAGCAGCCAACGGGTATTTCGCGGACATCTATGCAAGATGGGAATTCAAGTCGAAAGCCTCTTTGTAGGAAATATGATGAGGAGGAGGATACAGCCTTCCACGTGATATTTATGTGCCCAGCCCTACAAGGTCTGCAGTGTATGAGATCCCTTGGCCTATCAACTGGTGATCAAAAGGAAACAGGTTGCAACAGTCAAATGGATCTAATGGTTTACTAAGTATCTGGGATTTGACGGAGAATGAGGACCTGTGAATGAGGGTGCACAATAAGCTGTTCCAGCTACAATGCAATCCATAGTCACTTGTAAGCCTGGCCCTCTGTTTGAAAAAAAAGTCGTCTCCCGCGGTGACGGCAAAATCCTGAATATTCCCCACGGTAGCGGAAACATCATAGTCTTCCACGATCGTGGCAAAATCATGAACACCTTCTGCGGTCATGTTTAAAGATTATCGCTGTTATCCTCGATTGCGGCAAAATTCCAATCATCACCCGCAGCCGTGTAGACATCATCATCGTAGAAAATAAGTCTTAAAATTGCATCCACATTCCATTAAGACCATAAAATACACAGTTTTCCACTTTTCAAGTTTGCCACCATTTTGGAAAATGGCCGCCATTTTTAAATAATTGAATTAAAATTTTTAACGAATTTTATGGACTTTTTGGAATGTGGATGCAATTTTAAGACTTAGTTGACTTATTTTCTCTTGGCATTTTCGCTATAAACCTACTTTTTTTGGAGCTACATGATGTAAAATGTACACCGGAAGTCATTTTTCCATAGGCTGTAACTCCTAAACAAGTGGGTTTATCGAAAAAATTTCAAGGAAAAAAATGTTTTTAAATTGCATGTTCTATCCGAAAACATGATAAAGTACAGGCTGTTCCATAAGAAATTTTAAAGTTAGCCACCATATTGGAAAATGGCGGCCATTTAAAAAAAATTGGAATTCATATTTTTCAATGTCATAAAAAACTAGTTGAAGTTCTCCATTGAAAGTTTTCTCTAAATCTGATAGTTTCTGAGATACCAATGGTGGCACAGTTAAGTTGTTCACCCTGTATAGGCTATATCAATAATTTTTGTGGGGGGGGGGGGATTCCTTCCCTGGATACGCCACTGCTGGTGCTACACCAATTCATTCTTTTCAATGTAATATCTTTTTCTTCATTGAGTTATTAAACTACTTTTGGTCTGAATTGTGTTAGTGCACCCGAGAAGAACTACTTTTGTTTTTGAATTGGCTTGATGTGATAGCCTACTTGGCATTGAGGCATGCGTAATTGAATGTTGGTAGTTTTAACTGACCTTGTTTTGAGAGCAGTACGGTTTAACCGCCGTTTTATAGGAATCTCGGCATTTCTGCTCCCATGCTCAGCGATGGGAACAATACGCTAAACTCTACAGGATGTTACAGGCTATAAATAAAATCCTGTCTCGTTACCGAAATGGTTGTATCTTTAATTTCAACTACAAGTTCTGTACTGTATATAACGATGGATTTGGAGATCAATTAAAGGTATTAAAATAAGAATTTTTATTGACTGTAACTTATTTTACTTAAAGTATTTGAGTATTTGTTTTGGGTTAAGTTTTTAGGGAGTTTTAACCGACCTTTTGAGTTATCCGACCTAGGTCGAGTCCCGTTAAGAGTCGGTTAAGAGGGGTTCTACTGTACCAATAATGTTTTATTGTTACATTACAGTAAAGCTGAATGCTGGTAGACATGTGGAAGGAATTCTACGTGGTTTCGATCCTTTCATGAATGTTGTACTGGATGAAACAATAGAAATAAAGAAAGATAACACACAAAATAACATAGGCATGGTGGTGAGTAAAATGCATTAAATAAATTACATATGGTATTGAAAGTTTTAATATAAACCTCTCACTCAGTTTGAATCAACTCACTCATTTATAAAGGATATGGTATTGAAAGTTTTAATATAAACCTCTCACTCAGTTTGAATCAACTCACTCATTTATAAAGGTAGCATAGTAAGAGTAATATTAGAAATCTGTAAACCTCGTTAGAAAAAATATGGTTTGTTTAGAACTTTTGTCATATTTTCAGGAGGTACATATTTTATCAGACACAGGGTTAAGAGTTCCTATATTCAATACCGGTATACAGTATCTATATATCCTATATCTATAGATTTGGCTTAGTTCACCAACATTTTAAAATTTGTATTAATCATTTGTGACACACTACTTCTGACTTGAAGGTGGCAGTGAAACTAGTATTTGTGATAAACTAATGAAGGGAATGGCAAGAAGGTGATTTCTTAGTTTTCTAAAAAGTAGAACACTCTCCGTAGATTGAAACAAAGCACACCAATGGAGCTTAACACCTTTTCCCAAACTAGGGTAATAGTAACTCCAATTAATAGGTAACATTAGACTATCGTATAGTTGAATTATCACAGTTTAAATTCACATAATATTTTAGATGATTTTTAAGAGTCATTGTATGTTATGAATGATAGTTGTTCACATATTACATACACCAACATTCTCTTTCTGGCACATATTTCTTTGAAGGTTTTCCTAATTTTAAATTACTTTTCCAGGTGATCCGTGGGAATTCCATTGTCATGGTTGAATCCATGGATAGACTGTAGGTTAAATGTTTAGGATGTGTTGAAATCGTGTTACAAAATGTGCTCTCGATGTTTGTTTCAATTTTTGGTAAATAAATAGTTTGTGATAATTGCTTTGACTTTCTCTTGCCATGGATTTCTTCTTGAATAGCTATTAAACCTATCCAGAAAGTAACGCGCGCCGATCTCGTACATTTGGTGCGTGCGCACTCGGCAACTCTCATGAGCGTCAGATCGGCCATTTTTAATCTGAATGCACCATTTTCTCAGAACTTTCATTCATTACACTGTTTCCTTAAACTTCACACACTTGGCGATAAATGTCATATCGGTTTTAAGTTTTTTGCCAACAAAAACCGTATCACTGATCGCCCCTCTTAAATGGCGGGATTTTCAATTGCAGCGCTCATCTTAAGTCGAAATTGTGAAAAAAAGGGCAGCGCCAGAATGCTCCCGTTGCCACGGCTGGACGCCGACTGAGTTTCCGAGTGCGCACGCACCAAAATGTACGAGATCGGTGCGCGCCTAGCGGCGTCAGAACAAAACGTTCTTTACTTTCTGGATAGCCCTCGTATCATACAATTGTGGTTTACCCCACTCAGTTTTTTTTAGGATGCCAGGACACATATCAACGCATATTTTTGTAGTTAAATTTTTTCCCCTGTAGTTTAATTCTACTACATGCTGTAAACAAGATGACATTATGTTTTAGCCCGATTGAGATCCGGCCCACTTGCAGATTTTATCCAGCCTGCAGATAGCTAGGCCATTGAAAGTTTATAAAAATCCTATCAATAGCAAACACTGATGATCATCTCCCACGATCTTGGCAACACTTTACTGGTGATCGTGATTTACTTACAATATACAAAATATATTTTAATGATTTGTGTATTGCTACTGATACTAAAGTTTGGAGCCAGGAATGAACCAAAGGAACGTCAACAATAAATGAAAGCTCCCACATATGATATTACTAGAACTCTCGGTCCATATTATATACAAGGGTAATTCAGTTTCCGTTAAACGTTTTACACTTCTTATAAACTCCTATAATGTGACGTTTTGTAGTAGATAGAAAAGATTTATGTCATCCTGTGTTTTCTATTATATGATTACTATAATCATTATGATTGTATACTGTTTTATTAAATAAATTCATTATTCATTTATGTGGTCCAATCTGGACTAAATACCCATGCAAAAAAGGTTGTCATGGATGCCAAAACCTTAAAATTTTTCATGCTGATTTCAATTTGCCTTCAATTTGTTATACAACTGTATATAAAATGTTGTCATTAATCTACATGTTAGCCCTAGTAGGCTATACGTTTTCAGCTGCTATTAACAAAACGTTGAATGATATGGATTATGATGTGTTGGCAACATTGAAAGTATTTGTAGAGCCAACCACGTCTCAAGCTCCCGTCACATGTGGACAGGCGACAGTTCCTATGGCTAGCAACAAAACCCTGTACAAAGAATGGTCGCTCTACGATGATTACGACTGCAGCATTTATTACTCTGGTGGTTTAAACAATCAATCCAATTTGTTACTTGTATTTGTATCAACCATACCACTACTATTAATGCATAGAATGCTTAAAAAACTGTAGTTTTTAGATAAATTCTCTTTTCATTAATCTACAGTTTTGGTTTCAGGGTGTCTAGTAGTCGGGAAAATCGGGAAAGTCGGGAATTAGTATTGAATTTCAAAATGGTCTTGAAAAGTCGGGATTTAGTCTTAAATTTGATTTCAAAGTCGGGAATTTTCATGATTTTGCCGCGATCGTCGTCTTGCGTTTACGTAACCGCAAAAGCCAATGATGATGTCTACACGGCCTCGGGAAATGTTCACGATTTTTCCGCGATAGTGGACGACGACGATGACGTTTTCCGAAACCACGAGAGACGACGATGACGTTTCTGTGACAGCGGGAGACGACGATGACGTTTCTGTGATAGCGGGAGACGACGATGACGTTTCTGTGACAGCGGGAGACTACGATGACGTTTCTGTGACAGCGGGAGACTACGATGACGTTTCCGTGACCGCGGGAGACGACGATGACGTTTCCGTGCCCGCGAGAGACGACAATGATGCCTACACGGCCGCGGGAAAGGTTCATGATTTTGCCGTGATCGCGGACGACGACGATAACGTTTCCGTGACCGTGGGAGATGACGGTGATGTCCAAACAGCCGCGGGAAATGTTCATGATTTTGCCGCGATCGCGGACGACGACGATGGCGTTTCCGTGACTGCGGGAGACGACGATGACGTTTCCGTGACCGCGGGAGACGACGATGATATCTGCTCGGCCGTGGGAAATGTTCATGATTTTGTCACGATCGCGGACGACGACGATGACATTCCGTGACCGCGGGAGATGACGATGACGTTTCCGTGACCGCGGGAGACGACGATGATGTCTACACGGCCGCCGGAAATGTTCATGATTTTGCCGTGATCGCGGACGATTACGATAACGTTTCCGCGACCGCGGGAGATGACGGTGATGTCTAAACAGCCGCGGGAAATGTTCATGATTTTGCCGCGATCGCGGACGACGACGATGACGTTTCCGTGACCGCAGGAGACGACGATGATATCTGCTTTGGCCACGGGAAATGTTTATGATTTTGTCACGATCGCGGACGACGACGATGACGTTTCCGTGACCGTGGGAGATGACGATGACGTTTCTGTGACCGCGGGAGATGACGATGATGTCTACACGGCCGCGGGAAATGTCCATGATTTTGCCGTGATCGCGGACGATGACGATAACATTTCCGTGACCGCGGGAGATGACGGTGATGTCTGAACAGCCGCGGGAAATGTTCATGCTTTTGCCGCGATCGCGGACGACGACGATGACGTTTCCGTGACCGCGGGAGACGACGATGATATCTGTTCGGCCGCGGGAAATGTTATTGATTTTGCCGCGATCGAGGGAGATGACGATGACGTTTCCGTGACCGCGGGAGACGACGATGACGTTTCCGTGACCGCGGGAGACGACGATGACGTTTCCGTGACCGCGGGAGACGACGATGACGTTTCCGTGACCGCGGGAGACGACGATGATATCTGCTCGGCCGCGGGAAATGTTCATGATTTTGTTGCGATCGCGGACGACGACGATGACGTTTCCGTGACCGCGGGAGATGACGATGACGTTTCCGTAACCGCGTGAGATGACGATGACGTTTCCGTGACCGCGGGAGACGACGATGATGTCTACACGACCGTGGGAAAGGTTTATGATTTTTCCGCGATCGCGGACGATGACGATGACGTTTCTGAGACCTCGGGAGACGACGATGATGTCATTGATGTCTACAAGGCCGTGGGAAATGTTTATGATTTTGCCGTGATCGCGGACGACGTCGATCACGTTTCTGTAACCGCTGCAGTCAATGATGATGTCTCAACGTACAGTACGTGGAAGATTTCATGATAAAAAAAACCAAATTTGCTAGTTAGAACTTTTGATTGCTGCATTATTTCTTTACTTGAAAACACCACATTGTCATAATACTACTTTATGACAAAGACAGGGGTTGGTGTAGTATTATTCAGAAAATTTTGTTAAGCTTTAAAAATTGGTATCGGTATCAAGAATCGAGAATCGATACATTTCAGTATCAACACCCACTAATTGTTGAAAAAACTAGTCTTGAATAATCTGGAATTAGTCTTGAAAAGTCTGGAATTAGTCTTGAATTTTAGAATGGAAATAAACTAGACACCCTGTGGTTTGTTGTTAGCACTGTACTGAATGAGGGCATAGGCCCCAATATTTTTTTGGTTGTGGTAGTTAGAATAGCACAATTGCAATTTCAAAATTATGTGATCTACTTTTTAACTTCAACAATGAATGCAAACCCATAAGAAGCACAATGCCTTTGTAAAAAGTTCAGTCTGGAAATATTTCAATTTTCTATGGTTCCCGCAGCGGCCGCTTGGTAGAGTATTGCAAGCGCGCAGCCAAGGCAGCAGAGACAAAGAATCTGCTGAGAAATAGAGAGAGAGAGAGTAGCGCGGCCGTGCGAAGCTCATTTCGGCGGCAAAATTCCAGTCTGACTATTCTCCATAAGCATTTTGCTTCCTTAAGGGTTTTTATTTGTTGACTTCAACCAAAGGCCTGTAAATAAACATCTAATCCCCCCCCCCCATGAAATGCTGTGATGATAGTTATGTAGAAGTCCCTGAGGGGAAATTTATTAGTATACTCTGACAGTATTCTTTGGTCAATGTCATCTGTCCCAAAAATCTTCTTTTGCAGTCTTAACTTCTGTTAAAATAATAATATTAAAGTTGACTGAAATAATGAGAAAAAGTTTTTAAACATTTGTTTGGAGCCCCTTATGGCCTAAACTATAGAAAATACCCAGTATTTTTCACGCTGAATTTGAAAAAGGCTAAAAATCTTCATCTTCCTTTCCTTGAAGTATTAGTCACTGCAAGAACTTGGGTTCGTTTGAAACTACAAAAGGAACCTTTCATTTAACCACATTTTTTCCTAAATGCAATACCATCTTCTGGAAACTCAGGACTTTTTCCGACTGAAAACGATTACATTTTTGGTTTTAGCGTGAAGAATTCAGTAAAGAGACACATTATAATGCAATTTTTATTAGGGTGGGTTATATTACCATTAACTATATTTACACTAAAATGTTAGGTGTATTTTAATACAAAAATGTATCTCTTGACACTTTATATAAGTCATCGTCTAATGAACAAAAAAAATACTAAAGTATGTACAATGCTGAAGATGTTGATAGATTAGCCTCTAAAGCAAGTGTAGGCTCTGGTATTTGTCGGTTTGCAACATTTATGGACAGGCGACATGGTACCGAAGATGCATGCTGATCCAAACTTTAACCAACTTAGCTGCCACTCATAACCTATCGAATGAATTTGCCAAATTTAGCTTAGTTTAAAAAATGTATGGTTGTATCTATACCATATAACATTGTGCATAAGCTTGGCTTCCTTAGATAAAGCCATGAATAAACCTAGGCCTGTATGGTAAAAAATAAGGTTTCCGAGGGAACCGCAGTTAAAAACTGTGGTAAATTCAAACCTAATGATTAAAACATGTCAAAAATGTCTCTCTTTTTACTTTGTCACAGTATTCACACCTTAAAGGATAAATAATTTCAAGTTTTAATTTAAAATACCTTATGTTACACGCTCTTACAGAAAAAAATTGTCTTCATAACAACACTATGATGCTTGTGTTTCCAACTCGAACGGTTTAGTCATGGTAGTCAATCAAACGACCACAATCGCCAAGAATGTAGCCTAAACGCCACAAAGTAAACGACCATTTTCAAAATTTGGTACAAAACGTAGGCTTTATTATTGCTAATTATAGCTCACAAAGTCTCTATCTATGAATAAATTACCGATGGTTTAGCACATGGCCCTCATAGTATACATGTCACACAGTTGGTACAAAGTTTAAACTAAAGTAGGGTAATTAATTGCACAACCTAATCAATGAGTTAAGAGGTTTAAGAAAATAAAATTAATGCTAAATTAAAAAGCAATATATTAAAAAACAGTTATTACATATTTACAACACAATTTAAAAAAATCTATGGTTCCGTTGGTGACATGATGAACAGTTGAGCATAAAGTTGACCCATTTTGCCGATGTTCCGTTGCAATATCAGCCGGAAAGTCTCTGTGTACTGCTTCGGAGGTCTGGACAGTGCTGGGTCTCGCCACATGGTGCCGCTGGCGTCTTGAGTGAACAACGCAGGCGCAGGTACATGGTCCCGCATATAGTTCCACACACACTCTCGTAACAGCAACACCACCTAGGAGACAATATATGAAAAATTGCATAAAGAAGTTCTGATGTGGGAACAATCAGTAATATGACACTGTTTTGCCTCGAAGACCACCATATGTAGATAAGTCTAAGTGAAGAAGTTACAATGTTTGCCTTTTGTTCTGTTAAAAGGTTACTGGTTCGATCTGCATCGGGTTAGAGTCAGAACCAAGATTCATTTTACCATTGGGCTATCAATAAATTAAGCTATTTAGCAGAAAGTTGGTGTAAGATAGTAACAGGACCATGGTTTGGGTCGTTTTCTTACAATAATGCTGGTTGACACAACAAGTGGACTGTTAGTTCCCTTTAAAAATAAACGGTATCAGCATTCTGACACATACTTTCTCCCATAAGATTGTCAACAACCTTTATCATGTGTAAGCGGTGAGAGTAAATATACGGAAATGGGATTTGTACAATTTTGTTCAGAATTTAAAGGACTACAACATACTAAATTTTTAAATCGTTCGGGCCATTTTTGGGGAAATCCGATTTTTCCGTTATTTTATGGGGTTTTTACGGGAAAATAACATAATTTACAATAACTTTTGAACCATAATTTTTACAGAAATGGGATTTGTACCATTTTTTCAGAATTTAAAGGGCTACAACATACTAAATTTTTATCAAAATCGATCGGGCCATTTTTGAGAAAATCCTATTTTTCCGGTCTTTATGGGTTGTTATGGGAAAATCCCTATAAAAAATCAAAATTTCAAAAAAATGAAAAAAACGCCTGGAGATACCATGGATTAGAACCTACATACCAAATTTCATCGAAATCGGACCACAGGTGTAGTCCCTAGCTCTGTACACATCCAGACACACACACAGACTTCACTTCGAAAACCACTTTTTTGGGTCCAGGGGGACCCTTAATATATCCACTCAAAACTCAAACTCGAAAATTTTGACGAAAACAATACTTTCTCCATATACTATGGTATAGGGGGAGAAAGTAAAAACAGCCAGTGACGTAGATAAACACAAAATAAGCAAACACTGGGAGATTGTGGAAGCCTTCTAACTGCAAAAGAACTGGACTTAGAATAAACTGAAATTACAGTCTACCTGTTGTGGAGGCAGGTGTGGAATGGCCAGTGATATGCTGGAGAGTGGAGGGGGAAGCAGCTGTCCAAGAGCCATGACCTGTAGCAGTGAGACTGTACGTTGTACTAGACCTGAGTCCTGGCCCGGACCCTTGCCTTGCTGGGCAGCTGACTGCCACTCTCCTACCAGGACGGCTGCCAAAGCACGTAGCAGTACAGAGCATGTGCACAGCGCAGGCCTGCATGAAATTATTGCGTATTAAACACAGTATATATTATAATTCGCCAAATATAAATGTAAAGAAATATACAGAGCTATCATGTAGCAAAGTTATTGAAATTCCTAAGAGTAGATCCCTGAGAAACACTACATTGTACCGATTTATAAATACATTTCTGCTTCAAAACTAAGTAAATAAACTTTTAAAAAAAAGCAAAATTGACCTTTGGAAATGTAATGTAAGATTCAGGTTTACGATTTGACCATTACTATTTGGTAACTTCCTTAGTAAATCTAGAATCATAAATATCAAGGTTTATGGTATCACGGCTTGGATGTCCAAAAGTTTAAAATAAAAATTGATCTATATAGCTAGGTAGCCAAATGGATAGTGCTCACCTAATAATAAGAAGGTTGCCAGTTTGATCCTGAGAAAAATTTAATCTTTATGATTGTTCAAAACTGGACCCAGCATCACTTACACATTGGGCTTTTAATAAATGACACTAGCTAATGAACCAGCTTATTTAGTCAGAAAAAAAGCTGCCGCCATTTCATTTATTTAACAGTTAACACTCATCGTTGACTAGTCTTTGCCAAACACCGTGGTGGGTCAGTGTCGTAAGAATCTAATCTAATCTAATAATCTGATTTGCATAGGTTTACGGAATACCTCTATGTTCCAATAAATAGTATCTACATCTACATAATTCAACAATTATAAACAGCTCTACAGTGTAACTAACCTAAAGGATGCTATCAGTCTTAAAAGTGTCCACACCACAGGCAGAGACTTGAGGCAGTTGGCAATGTGTAGATCTCTTTCTACTGTTACCTGAATAACAAATTTTACTTATAATTCAATAAATGTTTGATGGCAGTCATAAAAACAATCTATTTAATAGAAAATCAACTAATTATGACAGCAGAACTTCAACTATACAAACTACAACTAACTGTCTCAATTTATGATGGTTGAAATCAGAAATTTTAAATCTTAAAACCACAACCGAAACACGTTTACCAGCCTGGTTAAGGTTACCTACTTTGTATGGTCGCCATTTCATTGAAAAGTATTAAAACTATAAGTACTTAAGTATTACATAAAATAAGAAATCTGACTCTGGACCTAATAACATAAATATGTAACTCGTACACTTGAAAGAAAAATAAAATTTAATTCAGCGGAGCGAGCGAAGCTCTTTGAGATCGGACCTTATGCAAATTATGTAATCGAATCACTCAATAACAGCTGAACATATTAAATCCAAACTTACCAGGGTTATTTTGACAAACTGTGAACATGTTATTAAGTAATATCAAACAAACAAATTTCCATTTGCACAATTGAAAATTTAAATAAAATAACATTAGCCTTATGGGTTGCTATTGCTATGATGGTTACCAAAACAAGGTAAATGTAAATTTAAAAGTTAATAACATTTCGATATAACAAACCTACTACGGTTAGCTAACAAATTACAAAATACAGTACAAAGAAAAGGACAGTCCGAGCATTGATTAATGGTGTATTACTGAGCATTGGGATGAAATAATATGACTACTGTACTGGATTTTAAGAATGATTCATGTTGAAAAAGTTTAAGTGTGCTAATGTTGTTGAAATGTCGACTAAATGTTCTTATGAACATTAACAAATAATTTTGAATCATCTGCTTTAACCAGGGAACACAGAATAATAACTTAATTTAAAATTATAGAACAAATATGCCTAGCACAGCAGAAGAATGTAAAATACTAAGCAGTTTATTAAATAAATAATATCAGCATATATTTTACGACCAGCCAAAAGTATAAAAAAAGGCCTTTCATTATAAAGCAAATCTTAGGAAAATCTACATTCCATGTAACTACAGAAGATGATGATGTTTTGTAAACAATCATCAAATTGATCAAGAAATATTTGGAGCCAACCTGGGAAATAGATGCTGAAATCAACAAGATAAATAATTTAAACTCCACTTTTGAACACATTTTATGTATATAAAATTTATCAAGCAATAATGCGCCGTTTACTAGGTTGATAACAAATATTATGAAATTACACAATATGCATAATATTCATGACAGGAAGTATAATAGAGCACTAGAAACTGTCGTTAAAAATAATACTGTAAATCATTAGACATCTTGACACTACGAGTGAACTAGATAGACTACTGTATGAATCATAGGTGCATGTGCAGTTCACCGGAAGAATCGCCGCGCCACGTATTACACTTTCAACTTTCACAAATGTTTATAAACTAACTATCCATCCAATTTTGGATATAGATAGATTAAAATAAAATTAGGTTTATCCTCTTTAATTTGACGTTTAATTTGTTAAAATCGGTTCAAAGAAAAAATAATGTCAGTATTTTCCAAAACTCACACAAGAAAGTAATATTATTAAAAGACATATTGTTGTAAAGCCAGTTTCTTCCTGAATCGAAAAATAGAGCCATATTAATGAATACCATAACAGCTTTTCTGTCAGGAGTTGAAATATGACGCGGTGTTTTCTTAAATCGATTCATGGATCCCAGTTCACTCGCCCATAGGTCGGAGGTTGACGTCACAGATGCTTGCTCGTGCGTGTATGACAGTCGAATCCAGGCAACTTCCTATATACTACCCTTGGGCCAGGAACACTATATTTCCCCATTTTATGTAATTGTCTGAACATTTGTTAATTACATAATAATTTGTTATGTTTTCCCCAGTGTTCCAGAAAAACAATAATTTAATGTTGTTCATACATATCTTTAGGTATCATTCATATTCATGATTCTATCTTATACCTAGTCAAAATCGGCATTTCATTTCATAGCATACAGATGTTTGCGGAGATAGGTTGTCGAGCAAGACAATAGTCATAGTTTCTAGTGATCTTCTGTCAGTCACTCAGACATCATCAGTTCTTTTTACTTTGAGGCTTTGGATTCAATACCAATCCCAGAATCACATGTGATCGGGTTGGTGAATCATGAATTGTACACGTGCAATTTCTGCAGACAATTGCTACAATAGCAATAACATTGTGAGAATAAAAGTTCAGCTTGAAGAGCCATTTAACTGTAGGGATTTTAATTGCACTATACTACTAGTATTTGCAGTTTTGGTGAATTTACATAAACCCTGAGGTTAAATTCAATATTATTTTGAGTTTTTAGCGAATTTCCCTATAGGGAAGTAGCTATTACCGTAGGTCTCATAGTAAGACTTAGGCCCGGGACCGATTTACTTTTTCATTTTAATGTCCCCAGAGGCCAAAAACACCATTCGTTCAAATTTTTATATATGTATATATATATATAGATTTATATATATATATGTGTCCGTGAACACGATAACTTGAGTAATTTTTATCCGATTTTGATGAAATTTGGTTTGAAGGTGTAAGGCGGGATAAACTTGAATGAGTTCGCGATCCAGCATGATCGGACCATGGGAACAGGGTTTTATGGGGGGTTTTTTGGAGTAAAAATTGGTTTTTCTCACTTCTTACCCTCAAAACACAAAATTTCCCAATTTTTCTCTAAACCTTCTTAAAGAGCTTAAAAAAACAAACAATTCAGTATATCAAAGTGTTTTTGTACGGTTATTGGTTACGGAGAAAACTAAAAAAATGGTAAATTTAAAATTCCCATGTTATTCTTATGGAGAATATTGTAAAATGTTGTAGTTTGCTTGTTTATGGATATATTTTGATCAAACTTGGCAAATTTATTTATTTTATAGTAAGCTATCAATATTTTACTAAAAACACAATACTTTATTAGTTTCCTTGTAGCAGCAAACCTAGGTACTCGTTAAACCTAATGTTATTTAAATAGATCAATTGAAAATCAATTCGGCCAAATGGAAATTCGCTTAGACGGCAGGTTTGCTGCGGCGGGGGTATTCTGTATTTAAAACAGTATTTTTACCTGCAAATTTTGTAAACACGATTAAAAATTTAATTTTCCAATGTTGCCACGATTGAGGGTGATGACCACAGTACAGAGAAAATTTTCAGAAGTTGTCACGTGAAATGACCAAGCTGTCTGATTTTGCCCTTGATTGGTATTGAATACAAACCCCCAAAGTACCAAGAATTGACGATTCCTCAATTTCAGCATCAAAAGTTGTAATAAAATTGATAGTCAGAATCAGCCTCTTCATATTTTAAAGGTTAAACCAATTAACGGATTGTTTAAGTTCTTTACATTTATTTTAAGAATGTTCACTCTACTCTATATAATTGTTTGACATATACAGTGTAAATAAACCAACACACATACATTCTGTCTGTGATCCACTTACCTTACAGAAGTCTTCCTCGGGCCATGGCAGTCCATTATACATGACATCAGGAGAGATCATCTCTACCAACAGCAGTGCCAGCCTAGTGACAGAGTCTAGAGTGACCTGTGTAGTGTCTTGACAACAAGCCACCACCACAGACATCAGCAGTCTAGTGTTGCTGCAGACCTGAGCCTCAGGTAGACTGCCCAACACACATCACACATTATCCTCACAATTTTATTTCATTTTGAGAATTTATTTGGCATAGATGCACCAAAAAAAAGGGCCAGAGCCCGAGATCGTGAGTGAACTAGTCGAACTAGTTACCCATTGGAAATCAAATCAACAGCGAAGACATTCATGATCATGATAATCTCCCAAAATATCATAAACTGACGGGCTGAAGGTGATCGACGCTCCTCTTGCGTTCATAGATCAGCAAGAAGAGTGTATACCTATGCCATACTACATTCTTACTCGACAGCGTTGGTGCAGCATTGTATCATCTCAGCGAGGGAAAAGGTTAGCTCAGAAGACAATCTAGGACTTTTAAATAAATAATCTGTGTTCATACTTGCTTACAAGTATTTAATTGTGTCTATTATATGTCCTTTCTTCTAATATACCAGTTTTGTAAACGTTCACAGGGTTTTACATCATTTTTACCATTACTGTACTTATCCTCCCATATTATCCAAGTTTTCCCATATCTGAAGTAGTCCCGGTCCCATTACCTTGGATAATCGGAGGTCTACTGTACAAAAATCGGAAGCGACAAACTCAAATTTTAACAAAACTTTTTCAAAATCAATTGTATAATATTAGTTGCTATTGCTTAACATAACTATTTTTGTATTTTGAATATTTGTTAAGTTTACCTCTGCTGATCTGGAGGCAATCGCAACCCATAACCAATCACTCCGGCATGGAACACAGACAAGTGTTTCTGGGCCATCATAGTTCCTGGTGTCTGGAACAATATGCATCATGAATTAATTAATTGATTATATCTTTATTCCAACAAAGTATTTACAAAACTGTACAACACTATTTAAAGGAAAAAAAGATGGGAAATTAAAAGAATAAATCAAATCAACCTTTGCATAACATCTATGTTTAACAAAACTTGTACATATTTTTAGGGGATAAGCCGACATAGGCAGCGAGCTTGTGCATCGACTGTAGTTGCGTCTAGACATATTTCTAAATTTGTGTTATATGTTGCGTATTAAATTATTAGGCCCTATTCATTTTATTATTTTATAAAATTTTAGTATAACAAATTTTGTTGGTGTAATATATGATTTTTTTAACTAACTTATATTTTGGGTTACATTTGAATTTTACTGTTGTCAATCCTACAGTTTTTTTTTCCTTTGTGGATGACTAAATTTCAAGGTCTTTTACCCCATTGTCAAATCTTTTATCTAGAAGAACAAGAATAATTAAAGTTTACACGCACACATAAGTTAAACAGAGGGAACATTTTAAAAACGTTTGGTCTGTCAAATGATCGAACACTACTAAACTGCTGGAGATACCGACGCCGTGGATAGACTGATACGACCTTTACCAACTGATACAAATAAATCAGTTCAAAAATATATATCTATAGAGTGTATTGATTTGGTAAGCAACTGACCTGTTTGAGGTTCTCCTGCAGTAGTGACACGGGGGGAGGGTTGCCACTGACATTCTTAGGTGCTTGTCTGCCAAACAGTGTGCTGGCTGGTGAGTCCAGGACGGCCTCCACTATTGCCCTCAGTGCAGTGGGTCTCGCCCCTGGTTGCGTCTGACACAGCCATGTTAGCATCTTGCAGGCGGTGCGGCACCCTCGCATGCGACTAACACCCTCTACAAACAAAACAACCAACATTATTTTGTCAAGATCGTGATATATGACTATTATTTCACTTTTAACTCATTTCTCTGTCAAGTACAGCTGACTTCCTCTTAATCTACTTTTGTTGAAGTCAAACCGAATAACTTGATGGGTAGATGAGACTTGAGACTTATAGCGTATTTGACCAGTACCAGTTTGATGCAGATTATTTTCCAATTATAATTGTACGACACATATTAGAAATCGGAGACGAACTGCTTGACTATGAATTCATCGCTGAAAAATGAACTTAAAACTTTGGAAGACATTTCATCTGTAGCAAATTTTTAGTAAAAGAGACCTTGGTTGAAGGTAAATACAAAATGTTTTTAAAAACTCCTTAAAGGATACCTTTTGACACATCTTTTTTTTATTCGAAATCTTCTAAATTTGAGAAATATAAATTAAGTTAGTTTTTTACTTTTTCCTCCTATACCATAAGATATGGAGAAAGTAGGGCCTACTGTTTTCGTCAAAATTTTCGAGTGTGAGTTTTGACTGGATATATCCGTTTAGGGTCCCTGGACCCAAAAAGGTGGTTTTCAAAGTGATGTCTGTGTGTGTGTGTGTATGTGTGGATGTGTACAGAGCTACAGACCACACCTGTTTTCCGAATTTAATGAAATTTGGTTTGTATGTAACCATATTATCTCCAGGTGTTTTTTCTTTTTCATTTTTTCAAAATTTTGATAATGGTGATTTCTTTATAAAAATCCAAAATAAAACAACGGGAAAATCAAATTTTCTAAAAAATGGCCCGAACGATTTTGATAACAATTTAGTATGTTGTAGCCCTTTACATTTTGAACATAATGGTAGAGCTCCAATTCCTGTAAAAATTCCGGTTCAATAGTTATCGTAACTTATGTAATTTTCTCATAAAAAAACCTATAAATTAAGAAGAAAATGTATTTTTGAAAAAAAAGCCGGTTGTGATTGAAATTAGTCTTATTTAAAAATAGTTATTTGACGATTCTTATAATTATTAGCAGCAGAGTGCAACCCCCCATTGCTGTAAAAATTACGGTTCAAAAGTTATTGTAACTGATGTTATTTTTCCATAAAAACCCCCAAAAAAAATTACCATCGTGCTGAAGTGTGTTTAAAAAGTAATGTACAACAGCGTGAGTACACCATAGGCTTGTCTGCATCTGTAGCAGCTTTGGCTGAGATGTGAGTGAGCGTTCTATCACATTCATGATGGCATGACTGACAGCCATCGAGTCACTGTAGGTCAGCGCTTTGGCAACACTGCTCATATTGTCTCTGACTGCTGCTACTGTCACATTGAACAGCTGTTTGCTTTTCATCTCCCATCTAAAATACAACACAAGCAATCAGCTGATATTCAGGTTAACAAGGTTTGGTTTTTGATAGATGAAATATTATGACAATTCCCAGTTCAAATTCTTTAACATATTAAAATGCTCACGAAGCAAAACAAGGGCTTACAGGCAAAACAGAACATTTAATTTGAGATTTGGATACTAAGATGTGTTGGTTGGGGATAAGTTTTGTTTAAAAAAGCCGCCATCACCAGGTCCATGACTATGTGAAGGGGGAGAAAAGTGGTTCTTCTTCACCATCCTTATCCTTAAAATCCATCATCCTAGACCAGATCTGAGATTCACACTTGAAGCATGAAAATTGTTAAATGAAAAATTATGCATTTCAATAGTATAAACACAAAACTTTACTTTGAATTAAAAACCAATTTACAACAGACGACAATTCCACTTCAGCCACATGTTCTGTATAGTGTTGTGACATCTCCATTTTATTACAATATGGTTTATATAGTGACCAAGTCACAATCAGCTGTATAACTGGTTGCCTAAGTTGAATGTTTTAAGGGGCAGTCATTGAGCTGATTAAGAAGTTGTTTTTTTAGAAAGGCAGTGGAAAGAAATTTAGATTTTAAGTGCTTATAGATATCCATAAAAGGTCACGCAACATGAACCAGGCGAGTTACTAGTTACTATCTATCCTTTCTTGTCAATGTGTCCAACCACCAAAACTTAGGAAACGTTTTAGTTTTGAGAAAACTGCTGGCATTTTTTGGTATCATTATTATTGTTTATCAGATAAAAAATACCCTCACAAAATATTGTGTACCTACACTTGTTTGGTTTTTTACGCTTCACAGATCGTACGGATAAATTATTGATCTTCTCACTTCTCATTATTATATTTATTCAGTATTGTCTCTAGGATTGATTTATGCAAATATAAAATTGGTTTACCTACCTTACGTCGTCATTCCTAGTTTAGTCTCGGGCGACTAGTTCTGAAACAATTGTTTGATTTTCGAGCCTCTTTGTCTTAATCTTATATAAAATTATTTGAACACATTGTCTTCGCCAATACATAAAAATATAACATTTAATATGTACGAACATTGAGTTGACATAAAAGAATGAGCGGCCAGCCATAACATGCACAACAATGGGCCTGATGTCTGTCTGGTGACATTGACATTGGAGAAGGTGAGACAGCTGTGCTATCAATGTCCTCAATCCTGTCAAATACTATATTGCAGCCAAAATTTAACTTTTCATTTAAAATGTCGTGGGGATATTTTGTTGTTGCTTTTATTGTAGATTCCATACCTTTCTAGGACGTTCATTAAGGAACCTTTAGTGCATTTATGTCAAATATCTAGGTATCACTACAGCTTTTGACATTGTGGTTTTCGTTAATCAGGTGTTCAGCGAGCTTAGAATGTTGTGTTCTCAATTTAGGTTTAGGGAGGTGTTCAATGTTCAATAATTATTTTTCTTGAAAGAACCGCCTGTTTGTACAGTATACATTTTTGGACAGTCGCTGCAAGATAGTTTGTCCACTACAGAGTCCTCTAGGCTATTGGATACTGTCAATTTTGATTTACGATGGTTTAAAGTTTTGATCAGTTTTCGTAGTTGTTGTTTGTAAGGGTTTTCTGAAAATGAAACAATTGTTGCGAATCTAGTTGCCCAAGACTAAACTAGGATTAAGGACGTAAGGTATATAAATAAAATATATTTAATATTGTCATTATTGTACTCTCAATACAATTCTTCAGCACTTTTGAACCGTTTTGTTGAAATTTCATTAGAGTTATGAAAGTTCATCACAAGTTAAAGTAGGTACCTAGTTTTAAAGTATATCACTAACAAATTCAATATTTTATTTTATTAAGTCGGAGTCAGGAGTCTGAGTTCTTCCAACTTAGATTGTATAATAAGTATTTTATTATTATATTGATTTGTTTTACTGTAACCAGGCAAGTAAAAAGGTTTCATATTTACATTTTAGGATTTGAGATTTGAGTTTTTTAGGTTTTAATTTTGACTGTTTTGAGATTTGTAATTTCTCGTTTTGACTATCACTAGTTCAACCTAAGTGCTTTTCCTCCAAAAAATAAAAAAGCACACATATTTTAGAAATTGTAATATTTAATATCAAATTATATGAACGGACTTGAGCAGTTTCTCCACGTTGAACCAGAGATTGTGCTGTGCTGAGCTGAATGGAGGATACGTAGAAGTGAGAGACAATGTCACTGCTTTGTTCAGACTTTTGTTTCCATTGTGAGATTCAATGAGTCGCATCAGCGCTGCCAACTGCCAGTCGCTGGTTGCATTCAGAAGTAAATACGACAAACTGCTGGCCACAAAGTTCCAGTCTTGCCAACCTGCAAAATATTCATACTAAATTATATTGATTGAGTTAAATAACCAGACTTTCACCACTGACTATTGGATAAAGTTGTATTGATAGTCAAAGCTTCCACCAACAAATGTCCATGTGAATATTCTGAAGTATCGTCGCCCTGACGTATCTTTGTTGACATGGTGCTATCCTTATACACTGATGCCAAAGTCACTACGTCACCCTGACGTCTTACACTACGGGAATCGGGAAGTTAATAAGCACTACGGTTTAACACTGTAAAACTGCTAACGACCGAACGGGCCGGAGTTACTCAGGATGGAAGCTGGCTTTAACTGAGGTCTGGAGGTGTCGGTTAACATGGACTCATGGGTTGGGGAAGTGGCGTGACCTGATCGTCCAATAGCATTCGTTTATTAAAATATTATTAACTGGTAGTGGGAAATACAAACGGTTACAGTTCAACGTATACATTTAGATATTGCCAACATAGCCTTGTAAATTATTAAATAGTAAAACCTGTTACATTACATATATAAATAGGGCCTCGTTGTGGCGTACAAGCAAACTTTGGATTTATATGTAAAAACGGCCCTTACTTAAAAATCACCCTTGTATATAATGCCTATACAACTTAAAACTAATCTTAAATAAAAAAACCTTCAGGTGAAGACCGTTGATCAAAGAATACACAGAGGGTATTACAGGGAATTTTTAAACTACCACTTATCAAAATACAAAATAAATAGGTACAGTATTTGTCCATGGAAGGTCACCACGTCTCACTGCGGTGGAAGGGGCAGTGACCGGTCTGTGAGGATTATTCCGGACAACGGCGACATCTGTGTGATGAACCAGATGCTCGAGATCTCCGACGCGGTAAACCTCAGCCAAGGCAACGGCACGGCTGAGCGTGAAAGAAACATCTTGACGCGAACCCTGGAAGGCCAACCCAAATCTTCGTACTGAGGCCTATCCGGAAACTAAATGTGCTGTATAGCACGTGGTACTTGAACCTGGCATGTAAACTAGTGTTATATGTTTCAGTGTGGAAAAGTATGTCACAACTGATTTTCTTTACGTAAAATAAATTAGGGCTAACAAAAATTACTTAAATCAGCTGTTTTTTAAACTTACTAGAAAAATGTCAAGTCAATATTTTTCTAAAGCTTTGAATAGGGTATTAGAAACATGTTGTTTTACCATTGACTGAAAATGGTTACTGTTACTGGTTTTGAAGAATTATTCATATTGGAAATTATTTTTGAGTGCACTAATGTCCATTAAACGTTTTTATTCTACGTCAGGGCACTAAAAAACATTTCCAACATGAATCATTCTTCGAAATTAGTAATCATATTCAGTCATTGGTAAAACAATGTGCATTTAGTGTATCAGCTGTTTTAACTGGCTTTCACTGCTCTGAAAGCAAAGCAACCCTATTAAGTAATGATGTCTCAAAAAACCCCCCAAAAAAAACTGTTCTTATTTAAAAAGATCAGTTTTTATAGGTACACTGAGTAATCCCTAAAGCTCAAAGGGTTTACTTCAACCTACCAAGCTGTGTCAGCAGGGATACGATGGTGTGTGTTCTGAGTGGCTGGTTGCTCAACAGTAATGGCTGCAGACTGGTGATGTTCTGGTGTACACAGTTGAGCAGAGGCAGTGACACATCCCTCATCCTTAGCTGCTGACTCATCTCAACCAACACCAACTCTGCACAACAAAACAGCTAACTCTAGACAAAGGATAAGTACATGTTTGTTCCAAGTAGCCTAGGACGACTAAACTCCAGGGGTGACAAAAACTTAAGTATTGTGCTAAAATTATTGAACCATACTTTTTACAAACTTAACTGAATAGTGAAACTAGACCACACTTCATCCTTACTCTCAAAAATCTGCTACAATAGGATGGATCCAAATGAAACCTACTCACCAGGGTGTGTATTTTGAGATTGGTGAAGGTTAAATAAAGTAGGAGTTTTAAATTATTAAGATGGCAGATTTAGATAATTAAGATAAGTTATTTATTTTGCCAGGACCATTTATTCAAAGCCAAGGGATCAAAGAGCAAGAGTGGAGGGGGGGGGGCGGTCAGGGGCAGGTTCAATTAATCATTAAGCTTCTAACTTTTTGTAGGACCAAACTTCTGGCATTTTAATTATTAGGTAGGGAGGCCACTTCTTCATGAGTAGAAGAATCAAGAATGTATTACAACAAATTACAAAATGTACATTTTGTATAGTTGATGCCAATACATGAATAATTTAGGCTAAGAAGTCTTAATGCTCCACAAAAATAAAATTTCCAGTGGTAGCCTATTAATCAGAGCCTATAAGATTCAAGATGATAATAATTTAAACAGAAATATAACAGATGTACATCAGTCAAAAAACTAAAAAATAATATCAATGTTAGACATGAGAAAATTCATTTAAACTATAAAAAGGGTGATTTAATACAGTAGAGTCCCGCAAACTCGGCACTCGATAACCCAGCAGTCTGGGTAACTCGGCCATCACCTGGCTCAGAAAATTAGTGATATTTTGAGTCCGAGTTAAACATGGACTCAAGCCAGCCCGGAATTGCCATTAGGGACCCTATATAATGTTGCTAGGATTAATTCCACAGTATGTTGCTGCATAGCATACTAACTTTCACACATAAAACTTCAAATTCACTCTCGATACAGTAATTGCTCACATTGATTTCTTGGTAAATTAGACAGTACTTTGTGTATATAACAACACCACCTCTGGTCTTATCAGTTAGGCCAAACATAGATGCACAATTGTAGCCCTTTATAACCGCTAAGTCTCTGTTGGACTCAGCAAACCAGTGCTCACATACACGGAGAATGCCAACGTCATTAAGTTTCATTAATATCTCTACTTCCTTAATATTAGCTAAACATTGAGTATTAACAGAGAGAATATTCAGCACTTTATTGGATCTACCCCTTAGAGCAGGCTCCAAAACACCCTGTGGATAACTGTGTCTGGATGTTTGAGATTAAATTACCGGTACTTGCCTGGAAGATTTGATTTCTCTAGTAGTGAAATTTGACACATAAATATCCCTGGGCCAGAAGTCTGAACCGTAAACCTCATTTAATAGGCTTCCCGGAGTTCCAACTTTAAAAGTCGAGTAATCTTCGGAATGTCTGGAAGTTAGGGGCTCTACAACATAATTGGCTTCTTTTCTGCTTATTGCATAATCCTTCATATCATTTTTCTTAGTGTTAGGTCCAAAACGAGGTTATGTGACACAGTCGAGCTACCTGTTATAAATTGTCCACTTCTATTCTTAATAGGCGTGTGACCCTTGAAATTTTTGTTTGGTGCACTCTGATTCAGACTCGACTCATTTCTAGCTCTTCTCCGAGGCCTGATCTTCTGAAAACTGTCCCCATCATGGCTTGGCGTAAGATCTTGACTGCCATCATTAATAATTGTGTGTGTCACATTCAGTGACGGCGATATGAACCCGCGGCCCCCCCCCCCCCCCCCGCAAGTTTGTTCGCCAGGCCCCCTTCTCCCAATGATCTTTAAAAACATTTTTACCCATGTATTACCGCCTAAACTTGCAATTTTGCAATAAACTTGACAAGGCATCTCCCAAGGCGTCATTATCGTCTTCCATGATCGCGGCAAAATCGTAAATACTTCCCGTAGTCATAAGTCATGGAAGAAACATTAGCATAGTTTACCGTGATTGCAAATGCAACCAAACCTATGACATCATTAGATAGCAGCATCATCGTCTCCCGCGTTCACGGCGCAATCTAATATCTTGGCCTAATATCTCCCCGCGACCCGTCGGTGGTGACGGGTAAATCATTTTTCCGTAATCGCGGCTAGATCCTAGATATATCTCTCGCTAAAAAAGAAACGTCATTATCGTCTTCCGCAATCACGGTAAAATATTGAACATCTGCGGCCGCGGACACATCGTCATCGTCACCAGCTTTCTCGTCAATATCCGCGATCGCGGCAAAAGCGTAGGCCTAATCTTTCAATTTCGTGAGCGTGATCCTCACGGGTATAAAAGCTTTTACTTTTAATTGTGTATTATTATATTGAATACTGAGAAAATCGGCCTTGACTTTGTGCTTGATCCCTCAAGCTTGTAGTCCAGGCTCTTCTCGGCTCGAAAATCGACATTATAGGCCTATTATAAAAATCAACCGTTTCCAAAACAACCCGATTTTAAACCTATCTGATTTGGCCTGAGGCCCTTAGTAACATTTTTAGTGCGTTCAAGATCGGGTTGTTTTGGAAACAGTTGATTTTTATAATAGGCCTATAATGTCGATTTTCGAGCCGAGCAGAGCCTGGACTACAAGGTTGAGAGATCAAGCACAAAGACAGAAAATCAAGCTCGAGCCGATTTTCTCAGTATTCAATACAATAATGCACAATTATTAAAAGTAAAAGCTTTTATATCCGTGAGGATCACGCTCAAGAAATTGAAAGATTAGGCCTACGCTTTTGCCGCGATCGCGGATATCGACGAGAACATTTCCCCGCGGGTGACGATGACAGAGGCCACATTGGTTGTAAATACGGCCCTATTATTATGCAACCAATTTTGACTGCGCCTTTACACAATCCACGAGGACAGTTAATACAACCCGCATGACAGATGAAAATTCTTTTCTTAGGTTGGTAGATAATTTATATCGATCGGTCAAGTAATAGTGTTAGTTTAGTTGTTGTAAACTACTTGAACTATAGGTTTGAACAAATTTTCATCATAAAAAAACGTAGCCTATTTAATTCTCATATAAATATTGTTATTATAGGGGACCCGTGTGGCTGAGCCTGTCACACTATCGCGGGCCCGTGTGCCGGTAAAATTTACCGAAAATCCCGGTCAAGGCTCATGGGCCCCCCTAGCTCGCGGGCCGCCCCGCACCTTCCATCTTGAGATAAGTTAGAGTTAGCTTTGTCCCAAACTGTACCAGCCAGCGGTCAGATTTGTGGCACCCTCAGATGGGTTTACGTTAATAATTCAATTGGAAGTACAGTAGAACCACTTTAATCCGAACCCCCGTAATCCGAACGTCCACTAATCCGAATGCCTCATTGAACTGTACTCTATACACAGTACAGTAGTTATTTATTGTATACGTACGCACCGTAATTGTTTCTATTGTAATTTACAGTACTGTTTTTATTTATTATGCTTACTGTATTAAATAAACACTGTATTAGCCTATACTTTGTAAAGCATTTTTTCACTCTTCCTGTAACAATTAAGAGCCATTTAAGCTATTCTTATGTAAAAACAACAATATGTTATGTAATCCGAACTATTCAAGAATCCGAACTACCCCCTGTCCCAATTAGTTCGGATTAAAGAGGTTCTACTGTACTAGTATCGGGCTTTAGACTGTGAGATACGTTGGACCCGTTACAATTACGATCAGCTGTCACTGTTAGTTTAGGCTTTTCATATGAAGTAGACAAACGGAGACCCTTGGTTGTTGCTAGGCCGATGACCCACGTTGGATGTACCGGTACCGGTAGTCATTTTATTGGTTGAGAGATCTAGGCCTGCTCTTCATAGGCTGTGAGCACTACATCCACCAACAGTTTGAATGAATTAAATGAATTTAACTAACTCTTGAACGTTTTAACATTCCAGCATACAATATACAGTATACAGCATACAGTAAGTCACCAATAGTCACCAATCGTTAAGTAGAAGTACCAATACAGCAGCTATAGCTGCTTCACTCACCAAGTATCTCCCAGGCGTTGTTGCTGAGAGGTTTGTACGGGTCTTGAGAAGCGTCCAGGAAAAGTTTGAAAATGTGTTCTCCTCCAGAGCTACAGTTGAGAACCAGATGCACCACCAGCTCCTGTAGTTTGTGTCTGCCACCTAGATAGCAGCACCAGTCTGTGGCATACTGACACACACTCCGCAGTGTGCTGCAGTCCACTGGAACAATAAGTTACTATACCAAATGTGGGGCTTTAAAAAATGAGTCTGGCATGAGCCTGAAGGCCAAACACCATATAGACGAGTCGCCTGACACACCCCCACACATATCCCCCTTCGCCTTCACTTTTCAGCCCCGTTGACGACACTAGGCTGCTTGGTTTGGTCACAGCTTTTGTTTGTATCAGGTTGTGTATTTTTTACTTATCGGAAAAATAATAGGCGTTATTTATTTGTGTTTTCTAAGGTTTCAGAACAAATGTCCCTCCTTGAGTGCTTTTGTTTGGGCTTTGAGCACCATTTTAGTTCTCACATTGCAATCTTAGAGTATTATTAGTCAAACTGATTTTTTGTCAAATCTTAAAGTCCGAGGGATACTTAAACAACGATCTTGGCTGATATGATTGCCTATTTTCCAAAGTTTTCATCAGTTTTTTTTTTTTTTTAATTAAAGCATGCCCTGCTGGCAATCATTTTCAATACATTCCCTCCCTTCTTTGAAACTTTATGCCACTCAAAAACCTGTGTACCTGACAGACTTTAACCCCCGTACACTTGTAAAAGGAAATAAGTCTCTGTTGTGGACTTCACTAAAAATATCCCATTGATACACATTACTCATTTTCCGATGAGCGGCTCATACACGATCTGACACAAATGAAAACTGTGGCCAAAAAAAGCAGCCTGGTATCATTGAACCATGCCGGAACATGAAGAGTGGGTCAGGCAATATTGCTCCCTTAAAATACCAGTCTGGGTACACCTTGTATAATAAGTTGCTAACTTATAAAAAAAGGTCGCTACAGGTAATGATGCGTTTAGTATAATCAAAGCATTTTCAAAAAAATCAATATTCAACTTCATGTCTTGGTGGTCACTAGAGCGCACCAGTCACTGGACTCACCAACATGCACAAATCAGCGTAGTTGGAGCTACTGACACTATTATGCAACAGCGCTTTTCAGATAACTAAAGGTCCCATTGAGTGTCTGTCCACTCTAGTACGTGTATACTCAATGACCGAGGTTTCCTTGATGAATGGTATTTTAAATAATACTTGCAGAACAAAGATCGAAACAACTGATTTTTTTACACTAACAAAGCTATACAGGTAATTTCACTCCATTTTACTCGACATTCACATGCAGCTTAAAATATGCATCCAAGTGAGTTTCGCTGAATTAATAAAATAATTAATTGATCAATTTTTCTAGGATATAAAATACTGAACACTTACATGAATGTACCACGTCGGTAGACAGCGCTTCCAGCAGTATAGGTGAAAGATGAGCAAGCTGTAGCAGATAAGGAACTGTTGCAACTCTTTGCAAAACCACAGCTTTATCATTTGTAGGACTATCTTCTAAACTCCACTGAAACCAAAGTCATACAAAATTGTTAGTTTCCACCTTACATTTAGATTTAACACATTCGCTACTGCAATAGTACGAAAATTTTCATTCACGTGGACCAGCGACGCACATATGCGTCGGCCGGGTTCCACCCATAGACTGCCGTCGCATATTTGCGTCGGCTAGTCACATTAAAATAGACTGCCGTCGCATATTTGCGTCGGGGTTCTAATGTTATTAAAATGCTTATATCTTTGTAACGGTCTATTTGAAGGCACTGAATTCCCTGAAGTGGTTTACAGAGATGTCTGACGCACAACTGCGTCGCTTGGTCTGTGGATATGATGATTGGTGACGTCATATGATAGTTGGAAAAACTGGTCTTTACTTTTCTGCATCACTGTTTGTATGTATGCAGTATGTATGCTGAATTATCCTATGTAGCTTTTATATTTGTTCAGTTATAAACTGTTCTTGATCAATCTGTTTTTTATTTTACTTACTTTCACCTCAAAACACAAAAAATGAACTGTCGCATATATGCGACGTTTGGTCTATTTCAAGAAAACTATGATAATTTCACTATTGTCTTCGCTGTAGACCGGGCGTCGCAAATATGCGACATTACAAAAGGTTATTAATAATACAAAAAAACAAGAATACATTATTTACAAACACGATTGTAGCGTATTACAATGTAAATGAGCACTGTTTTACAGGTTTTCGCCCGTGGTCTGTGTGTACTGTTATCCAAGTGACAGCCGGTCTGTGTGTAAGATTCAAATGTATACCTCGGTCTGTGGTAAAGACCGCGGCGTCGCATATATGCGACGCTCAGTAGCGAACGTGTTAAATTACCTTCTTTGCTATCAACTGTCATGTAAGTGTTCATAACGGACTTATAGTAAAACATATTAAAAGAAAGGAAATTTTGTTTGTTTGTTTTACCCAAACAACTTTCAGAAGAGTCTTAAATTACTTTGTAAGTAAACAGCCTCCATTTTGATATTAGCGAATTTCCCTATAGGGAAGTAGTAATAGCTATAGGTCTCATGGTAAGATGTAGGCCCGGGACCGATTTACTTATTCATTTTAATGTCCCCAGAGGCCAAAAACACTACTTGTTCAAATTTGTATATGTATATATATGTATACAGGGTGTTCATTTGAAAACTTTCCATATCTGTTGTGTACAAAGGTAAGGCTTTTAACACTTAATCGTTCTCATTTCCTCCTAATTTGGACATGCCGAATCCAATTAAATTATTTTCAATTTTGAAAAATGCCCCAAAAGGGCCCAATTTGGGTAGTTTTGGTGTTTTTTGAGAAATTTTTAAATGTAAACATGGGTTGTGTGATACATCAATTTAAAGGTCTAATCACCCCAATCATTTTGGTGCAAAAAACATTTAACTATCTTTAACCGTATTTACAGGGTGGGTCAAAACATTTTAAAAAAGGACTTTGAAGTTAAATACCGTATTACCTTAACTACTGAACGGACAGCGCCAAATTTTTTCCAAGCTTATTCTTGAGCTTCTCTTTAGTTAGGGCATTTTCCGTGTTATTTTCCAATTTTAAAAAATCTCAAATTTGAAGAATAAAAGAAAGCTAAAAACTGAAAAATTCAAATAGCAAATAGCAAGGTATAACAAATTTCATATCATGTGGAAGGTCCTTTTTAAACAAACATTTAAACAAATAAAAGTGTTCCTGTCATTTTTACATAGAATCAGCCATTTTTTTTGTAATTTAAGTTTTAAAAATTAAAATGGTCGCCATTTAGAAATGTTATGATTAATTAAGATAAAATTTTTCTAGCATGGGTCTCTATTACCTTAACCCTTTCAGTGCTAGGCCAATAATTCATATTTTGTAAGACTTTTTTGATTGCCTTTTAATTCCATTACCTGTTGTTGAATTTTAACTGTCATGTTGTCACTATTTTATTAATTAGGCTAATTTTGAATAATAACACAATAAGAAAATATATAAGAAAGATAAATCCCGGTATTTGTAGTAAACATTAAATAAAACTTAGTTTTTGTTGTAATTTTCCTGGTTTTCCTAGCATTATTTGAAACCGAAATCTCATAAAATCAAAAGACATATAGTTTACAATTTAATATTGAATTTAACCCTGATTTAGTTGGACGAGGTTATCGTAATATAGCCATTTTAGGGAAACTAATGTTTTGCAGCAAAGTCTCAGGAACACATTTACTACTACTAAAACTAAAAGATTGCATCTAAGTAGTCCGTGACTAACTGGTGCTGCTACCTATTAACGCATTGAACAACCATCTGCAGCGCCATCTGTTCGCAATCGTTGGCGACAGCTTAAATACCGGTTTTTGACTCCCCAGTCTTCAAGCACAGATAGCCGAGAAGGCTAGGGCGTGTGTCACTTGGCCAGTGGCATTCGTCTGCTCGGGTTCGAATCCCGTCCTGTGTGGCAAATAATTGGTGACCTGTGTGTTTGTAGCGATATACTACAACCACTGGGGCATAGTGAGGTGTTCATAATCCTTGGTTTAGACATACACCTCGAAATCATCTGATTGGGCGAATCTTTTAGCTAAGTGCCTAAGTGGTTGGTAGTGTATCCTATGAACATGCAGGTCACCAATGGCCGTTTGCTATTTTTTTTTTAAATAACCTTCATCTCTATATCCCTTAGGTTTTTTTTAAAACAACGATATATCGTTTCATAGCACTGAAAGGGATAACATACATAGGTCTAGCGAGTTTCATAGTAATCGGTTGAAAAACTTTAAAGATAAAAATGTTAATGTGAAAAAAACAAAATGGTGAATATCTGGTTAGCGAATCGATTTTGGAAAAAATGTTATTCTTGATTTTCTTTTTATTTTGACCCGTAGAACCATTTCCCGGAGTTTGGCTCTTTACTTACTGGACACCCTGTATATCTATACATATATATATATATATATACAGGGTGTCCCGTAACTCTCTGGACACATGTATATAGTGTTATGAATGCAGAGAGAGAGAAGAAGAAAAAATATTTAACAACAACAGAAACGAGAAATGCTTCTTTCACCCCACTAGTCACGTCTGTGGACGTAATGCTAGGCAAAGAATTTCAGACCTTGCTCAGAGCAATGGCAGAACGCCTAACAGAAAAATGGAAGAAACCTTACAGTTTAGTGATGAACTGGATAAGGGTGAAAACCATCTGTGCGACGTTAAGGGCCAGCAGCATGTGTCTAAGGAGGACAAGAAAGAAGTGGAGGACCCTTAGAGAGTTCGAAGATGGGGCTGGAGTACCAGCTTTTTATTAATCCAAATAGAAAAAGTTTTATTATTTTTCCATGTAAAAAAATGTAAATAAAGATTGCTTGTTTGTTAATAGAGTGTTATTGCTTAGGTCAAGAAAAACAAATTTCACCATAGGAACATGGGTCTGTGGTGCCTAGTTTTCCGTCTGTCTGTATCTATGTGTTTTTTTACAAACAAATTAATAGCTCCTAAAAGGTTTGAGATACAGCGATGAGATTTTCCAAAAATGTTTCTCTTGTTAATTCCTATTTTGGTTTAAAATTATACTAAAAAATCATCAACTGTTTCATAATGGCAGCCATTTTAAATATTTTATGCCAAATTTCAGAAAAACCTTTAACTTAACAATAAAATTGCCTGCCTAAGACAAAAAGTAAGTAAATTTTATGAAGGTTTTTTTATGATAGCTTATTTGTTAAGAATGGATAAATAATAACACAGAAATGTGTTCTTTTAGTAATGCATGGTCCCACTTTCCTCCATTTTAACAATGCTAATACTCCTTTTACATTGTCAAAACATCTTTACAATCATCTGTTAACTAGAGGACCCTTGCTGCTCCACAGCGTTAAAAAAATATAATATCCGAGAAATAATCAAATTTATGATTTTTGATTGAGTAATACAGTATCTTGAGCTTAACTGATTTAAAATCTCTACTTAAAAATAACTAGCTTACCTGAAAAAGTTCTAACAGAGCACCTCGAATATCAGCTAAATGGCTCCCTGCGAGATGACCAAGAATTCCAACCACGGAATTAATTTTTGGTGCCTGAATGGGAAAGCAAAATTACTCGGAGCATTATATAAGTTCGGAGCATTAAACATATTATATAGAATAACATACAGGGTAAGAATAATCAAAGCCACTACTATGTATCACCATTGACTATTGGCTACTGGAGTAGAAATTACATCTATATAGACCAGCCTGTCACTTAGAAAGAACATAATTGTGTGAGCCAGTCATAGAATGTGTCTAATATTCTATTTTCTACCTTATTTTTTGTTGCTGACCAAGTTAATGAGTCATAATAGTTGCTATAGCTCACAATAAGTCATTCCATTACCTTGACTTTGTAAAAAGTTTGTGTATCCGACAGAAATTAGTAATTTAGATAAGCAGCTCACATCAACTACATACAACGATTTTGAATAAAACTCTAGCTACAAGTTTAATATGGGGATGTAATGTCTAGTTTAAATGAAATTAAATAAAATAATATTTTATTTCCCATTAATTGTATACAGATTATTTTTTTTACTTATAAATAATATAGCAAACATTACTATCTAGATAACAAAAAATATATACTGTAGAAATAAAGTGAAAAAAAATACCTTCTATAACAAAGGAAAAAGTCTACATAGGCTCCCTGTGCGTCTACAGGGCCTGTGGGTAGACTCGAGTTATGATAAAGTCAATTTCAATTTGAGGTAAACAAAAATGTATAAAAAGTAAAATTTTAAAAAACTTTTATAATTTCTAAATTTTTTAAATTTTGTCTTGCTTGTAACTGAATTTTCAGTGTTCTGCAATGAAATTGATGATAAAAAAACTCTTTATGCAAACTGAGGTAATTTATAAAAATCTGGTGAAGATTGTAGGGTCAACCTATGGTCATGTCGGCCCAACGCAATAACAACCTCGGTATCCTCTGAACTCAGTCCTACAAGCCACTCTACAACATGCTTCTTAAAAGGAGATAGAGATGGTGAATTTAGAATGTTAACATTTTGATATCTGTCTTATCCTCGATAACATAGTCGGGTCTGAAAACCAATTATACCAGATTGAAGTATAAAACTTGCACAAACCGCCAGTCTTGACAACGGTATCGGTCAACGGTAAATTTCCTGACGACAAAACGTAGATGGTAACTTGGGAAATTACGTCAGTTTAGCGATAAATGAGGTCCCAGTAATCGCACGAGTCGGGTTCTGGGGATCTTCTAAGGAACAAACCTAGCGGGTTACTAGACACCACGCTTGTAATCACTGCTCTAGTCAGGGGAGTTTGTGGGGAATCGATAACTTTGACAGGACTCTGTGGGTAATAACTACTTGACACGCTACTAACTACTTAATTTAAGCAAACAGTAATTTAAGTAGTCACCCTGCTTACCTACAGGGTTAAGGTGAACGTGATAACCTGAAACAGACAAGGTTAGCCTAAGATTGGCCTAGCCTAGTCCCACAGAGTCTGAATTTACAAAAAAAAACCAGCTGGCTTTAGTTGTCCGTGGAAAACGAAACGAGAAAAATAGAAACAAAAAACAAATCTGCTACTTGAGCTTCAAAACAAAACTAAAACTTGTACTTACTCACGTGGTCAACTTAAGCAAACTTCTGCAATACTAGACCAGCAGAAACCTGTCTGCTGGGGAAAACTTAGGGACGTTCAACGAACTTTAGAAAAAGATTTAAGAATTAAAAAGAAAGTCCCAATATAAATTTCAGTACGTTAATTTAATACGAGAGACACCAACTCCAATTTTCCCACTAAATTGGTTGGTTACAACGTAGGACTAGGCTTGAGAGGCAGGCCTAGCCTTCAAGTTTCAACAAAGTTTTGCCAACTAAAACTGGTAAAGTAAGTTAAAATTAAAGATAAGGGAATAAGCTATTACCGTAGTTCTCATGGTAAGACCTAGACCTGGGACCGATTTACTTTTTCGTTTTGAGGTCCCCAGAGGCCAAAAAACGCCATCCGTTCAAATTCATATTTATATACAGGGTGTCCCACGAGAGGTGTCTCAAATTGATTACGGAAAAACGGCTTAACCTACAAGGATGAAATAAAATTATTTCCCACTAAATCGATCCCAAGGAATGACGTAAAAATATTTTAAACGTTTTTACGATACAGAGTGTGCCAAAAACTGAGGGACACTAGTTCGAAACTCGGTATTTTCAAATGTAAACATATGTTGTGTTATACATAATTTTAAATGTATTTAATAGAAAAACATTTTGGCGAAAACAGAAATTAATTATCTTTTTCCGTTTCAAAATGGCGGCAGTTTTTTTGAAAAAAATCAATGTTTTTCTAATACTCTGTGTTTTTTATACCAATGCACTTAGCCCTTCTCCTGTTGAATTTTCTTACTTGTTATGAAATTAGCTACAAGTAAAGGTTTTTTGAAACAACAAAAAATCAACAACAAAAATATACCATCAGAATTCCGTCTATTTTTAATGTTTGACTGAGACTTCAAGTAATGCCTTGTTTACCCATAGAGTAATGGGGACTTTGATTAGCCTACAACTTTGGTGTCTTCGGATTGTGAGACCGTTTTTCGTATTTTAAAAATATTTTATATTTATAACTATGGAAATACGAGATATAAACTATGTAAAATTATTATAATTATATAATTTTGCATTACATAAAAGTATTACATTATAATATTATACATAGTATTACATTATGTATAGTACTACTATTCATTTTAGGTGTCTTCAGTGTAGGGGACCGAAGTACACAATTGGAGACGAATCTGTAACCTCAAAAATACGCCCTCGCGTCTCGTGGTGGACTGAGTCGAGGTAGGAAGGTAGCAGGGGACACAAGTTCTGCACCCTAGCGGGGGAAGCAGGAACTTAAAAATATTACAGTAGAGCCTCTTTAATCCAAACTAATTGGGACCGGGGGTAGTTTGGACTATTGAATAGTTCGGATTACAGAACATATTGTTGTTTTTACATAACAATAGCTAGGGAAAAGTAAAAAATACCTTATAAAGTAAAATACAGTGTTTATTAAATACAGTAGTAAACATAGGGAATAAACAGTACTGTACATTACAATTGAAATAATTACATATCAATAAATACAGTATACAATATTAAGAACTTGTACTGTGTATAGAGTACAGCAATAAGGCGTTCGGATTAATGGACGTTCGGATTAAAGAGGTTCTACTGTACGTCATCGGACTCACAGACCGAAGACACCACTCTAGGGTTAAGTAACAGGCCTAGATAGATGTCTACCAATATTTACCTTAGTTCCTTGTTGGTTTTCACAGAAGTCTTTGAGACCACAAGAGAGGACCTTTTTGATGACAGTGTGAGGGAATGCACTTCCTACATGAGCAACTACCCAGTCAAAATGTGGACTGTGGAGTACACTAGTGTCTGAAATATACGTCTGTTGATAAACTTGAATAGCCAGGAATGATATATTAAGACTCATAACATAACTGCACGATGTATATCATTACACAAGCAGCAAAAATTTACACAGTGTTCACACATAACAAATGAAAGGTAACACAACAATGTAGTTTCACTCTAGCAAATGAATAAAAGTTAATTTAAAGGCCTGTAGCCTATTCATTTTCATATAATTCTTTGCACAAAATTCCACAAGTTGCACAAAACCAGACACGAGACCTACTACGAATTTCAAATTTTGTCAAGCAAAATTAATAAATTATCTAAAAAAACTTTGAATTTTTTTTGCAAGGTGTTGCCACTTAAAGTTAGACAGTACAGTACAGTTCCTTGTTGTATTGTATAGGCTTACTCCTTTCCATGATTATATGTGTATATATTCCATGCACATTCCTTGAGACCTATGTGAAGAGGTAAATGCAAGATTAAATTTAATAAATGCAAATTTAAAAAAAAATTAAAAATAAAAAAAAGGAAGAGACTTACCGAGCAGCGCGTTGATGCAAGCATCAGTGTTTGAATGCATGAGACAAGTGAGACATTGAGTATTGAGATCGATGAGTGTCCGAGTGGCATGGCAGGACATCCACAGATGGAGCGTCTCATTGAGTGTGTTGCCAGACGACACACTGGCGTACTTGCTGGACAACACACCTGAAATGTACCACAAAGTTATGTTTGTGTTGGAGTGCATGGGACATTGAGTGTTGAGATCGATGAGTGTCCGAGTGGTGTGGCAGGATATCCACAGATGGAGCGTCTTGTTGAGTGTGTTAACCCAGGAGCTTTTCGATTACTTAAATTCTTAACTATATCACACATCTTCTTGATTTACATTAGGATAGAAGAAAATAGTATTAGCTATAGGCTGAACTCGGAATAATAACTCTACTTATTGTTTTTCTCTATCGGAATTAATTATTGGTAAACCACCAAATTTGCCTTTTGTAAACAGAATTTGTCTTAGATTTTTGTTTTATTTTTACATCCATATATAAATCCCAAAGTACCCATGAACTTTTGAGAAAACTAAAACTCACACCCCCATAAAGAATATACTTAAAATGTTCTTAGAAAGAAACCTTGCGCAAAATTATCCATTATTTCATAAATTGTCCTTTAAGGTCGTAAATCCTTTCTAAAGGGAACGTTCCATATAGGCCTACCGAAATGTTAAAAATACCTCAGCTGTACTTATTTGTTTGTTATTCTTTCAATTTATTACCTTATTAAAATCAGGTGTGATTATTTGTTTCTATTACTGTATTCTGTTTTGTTTATTTCAGCTTAACTTAACCAATCAATAGTTTTATTAATACAGGGTGAGGCAATGAAAGCGCCCCAATCTATAAATAGTACTCAATAATATTCACCCTATAGATATAAATAGCACATCAAATCACAGCTTAAATCTTTTGCCATTTTAACTTAATAAAGTCATTTTTCCATTTCTTAAAAACAAAATCCTGCAAGTGACATCAATGTCCTACTTGACATTCCTTTTTAGTCACCCATCAAATACTCCTCCAGCATTTCTTCAGGAATCACTTTAGTTTTTGGACAATTCTTAGCTTCGGTTCAAGCAAATCTGTGGGACGACTTTGAAAAACCTTGAACTTCAAGTAGCTTATCAGAATACTCCCCCCCCCCCAAAAAAAAGGAGCCAACGTAAAGCTTTCAACAACAAAAGCTTCCTGGCAAATCTTTTTTGGACTTCGAGTTACTGTGACTTGCACTCTTTCAACATTTGCTGGTGTACAAAGGGTTTTGTGGCACCCACCGATTATTTTTTAGTTTTAAGCTGTTATCCTAAATAATTTTACCCGGTTCACCATTGCTTTCCAATCTGGAACAGCGCCATGTTGACCAAGGATAGAATGTGGTCTAAACAATCTCTGGATTTCTGCACAAGAATCACTATTTTAAAAATAGGTTTCCAAATCAAAATCTCAGTACTAATAGCCTAAGCATTATGTTTACTAAAATGGCATAGTTTAATTGATGATATAAGCACAGCTGTTCATTCATTGTTGCTTTACTTATAGTGTGACAAAAAAAGAAAATTGGGGTGCTCTCACTGCCTCACCCTGTACTTATGAAGTCAAATGGGGTGAAGCCCGTGGGTAATAGCTAGTTAGGCTGAATTGTATTTAGTACTATTTCAGTTTGTAGTTTATCTTAGTGACGTAGAAACCGAAGAGGATCTTAAGAAAATGGCCCAAACTATTACAACAGAATCAAAAAAAAATATAGGACTTAAAGTAAGTGCAGAGAAATTCTAATATCTCAAAGTGGGAGGAATTCAAAATGAGGAGGAGGGACCATTAAAAGTAAACAACCTGACCTTTGAGTGATCTGAATTCGAGTACCTGGGAATAACAGTTAATTCTATAAACAAAAGAGATAATTAAATGGAAAAGAGACTGATCGCCGCGCGCCTACTAACTGTTTTCGAAGCATTTCCAAAATCTTGGGATCCAAATTACTATCGAAATCCACAAAAATAAGAATTTATAAAACCATTACACAACCAGTACATTAGTATGGACCAGAGGCCTGGGCCCTAACCAAACAAAACAAAAGGAGATTAATTAACCCTTTGAGTGCCAACGTCCGGGGAACCGGACGTTTTTAAAACGAGCCAAAAGTGCTGACGTCCGGCCGACCGGATATTTTTAGAACGAGCCAAAAGTGCCAACGTCCGGCTGACCGGACGTTTCGTAATGATCGGACAGTTGTCATAACAACCAAATGGATACTCGGATTCTTTTAACCCATATATTAACATTGATTCGAAGGTTACTAGATGCGATACATCGTAAAATTCGATTTTTACGAAATTTTAACCTAAAAATCGCCAGATCGCGCTCGGCATTTTTAGCGCGACCTTCGGGAAAAATCATCGGCATTTTTTGAGCGTTACTTTTATTTCTCGCCTGGCACTCTAAGGGTTAATCGTCTGTGAGAACAAAGTATTAAGAAAGATTTTCGGACCCATAAAAGAAAATGAAATATGGCGGATCAGGAAAAACACCGAAGATAAGAGCCGAAGATTGAGGTGAGCACATTGTGAGAAGAGAAGAAAACAGTCTCCTGAAGGTAGCTACAAATGGACGAGCACGAGGGACCCGACCGCTAGGAAGATCCAAACTACGGTAGGGTGACAAGGTTAAGAAAGACCTTCAGTGGATGGGGGACATCAATTGACCAAGCAGCAGACAGAAAACAGTGGAGGCAACTTGTTGGCGAGACCAAAAACCAATTTAGGTTTCGAAGGCCAAGGAGGTGAGGTGAGGTGAGTTGATCTTATCTTCAAGCTTGATTCAAAGCCTTAAGTAACTCAATAAATGAAACAGCTCACCTAACAGTTCCAAAGACCAGGTGGAGATGATAGGAGCCCAAGACTCAGTGTTACAGCTGACGTAGCTACATAGAATAGTGTGAATCTCTGCAATTGTGGCCTCCTCTGGAGTCATACTCTTGGTGCTGGCTTCCTTCTGCAATTTCAATTCAAAGTACAAAATGCAGTAAAAAAAAGACGGCCTAATATTTTTAACGTCAATCAAAATAATTACTTATCAAGAAGAAAATGCTTGTCCTAAATATGCTACACAATTTATTTTACAAAACATGGTTGTCATTTTCTTTTTGTCCTTGTATTTGCCTGTCCACGGGGGATTCAAAGACCTGCGTGTAACTGAGCCAGCACACTGTACCGTTTACTGTGTACTGATAAAATTTAGTGTTTTTTTTCATAACTGATCCTTTAGTTCTAAATAAGAAGACACCTTAATATTGTATCATGACACGGAAGTTCACCAGGCTTTAAAAACTGAGGGTAAGGTACCATTTAATACGGCTTATTTGATTTTTTATGCTTTAATTGCTAGCAACTGTAAAAAATGTAAACGTAAAAAATCATCCTAGACTAGCTGTTTCACAAAATGAGCAATAGAAAGAGCAAAATGACCTGGGAAGGCCCTTATTCCCAGTTAAATCGTAATTTATTAGACCTATGACTATTCATTAAATACTTAGCCTACCTGGATTTGTTTTACGTAGTGTGATACTGCAGCATCAAAGAGTGAACAAAAGTATTCCAAAACAGCATCACGAGCAGCAAACAAGTTTTTTAGAAGAGATAGTGCCAAATGGGCAAGGTTTGAAGGATCCATCTCTGAATGACCTGAGGTTCCAGCGATAAATTTGCGAAAATCGCTATACAAGTCAGCTGGTTGAGCAGTTTTACTGCCGCTAGGTCCTTCACCTTCCATTCTTCTAAGTTGTTTCTAGAAAATATAAATAAAAGATAAAGATGTTGTTAAAGGTTTATTGCAGACATGTTCCATCACAATGGTAACATACAATACAAAGCGTTTCCGGATCCCGTCCCCAGGAGGAAAGACTTAACTAACACGTTACAGCCAACATTACACAAAAACCCTACAATTTATTTATTTATTTATTCACGGTAACACAAATAGTAGTTAGCATAATCAATTACAAGATGGCATAATTTACAATGACACTACATTACTAGGTAATGCAATTAATATCAAACAAAACTGAACTTGAAATAACTTTGGGTAGGTATGTTATTCAAGGACAAACAGCAGACAATAATAACAGGCAATGCAGACAAAAAACAATCAATAACAGGCAATGAAAGGCTATAAACTAGGTGGCGTTCGCAGAGGCATCCACAAAATTGAGCGGAGTCATCAAGGGTTCATATCATATTGTTTTTGTCAGGATTCAGTAAAAACATTAGTTTTTAATGCTACGTCGCAGACACTTCCTACGTCGCAGACCTGTTTCCCTCCCTTCCCATAGCATCATAGGATTGCAAATACCTTAATCTTATCGTCATAAACAGTTCCCACACTCCGGACAACTCGCCTTGACTATACTTCCTTCACCACTTCCTACGTCGCGGACCTGTTTCCTTCCCTTCTAATAGCATTTTAGGATTGCAGATACCTTAATCTAATCGTCATAAACAGTTCCCACACTCCGGACAGCTTGCCTTGACTACTTCCTTCACCACTTCCTACGTCGCGGACCTGTTTTCCTCCCTTCCCATAGAATTTTAGGAATACAGATACCTTAATCTAATCGTCATAAACAGTTTCCACACTCCAGACTGCTCACCTTTACTACTTCCTTCACCACTTCATACGTCGTGGACCTGTTTCCTTCCCTTCCAATAGCATTTTAGGATTGCAGATACCTTAATCTAATCGTCATAAACAGTTCCCACACTCCGGACAGCTCGCCTTGACTACTTCCTTCACCACTTCCTATGTCGCGGACCTGTTTTCCTCCCTTATCATAGAATTTTAATAATGCAGATACCTTAATTTAATCGTCATAAACAGTTTCCACACTCCAGACTGCTCGCCTTTACTACTTCCTTCACCACTCCTACGTCGCGGACCTGTTTTCCTCCCTTCCCATAGAATTTTAGGAATGCAGATACCTTAATCTAATCGTCATAAACAGTTTCTACACTCCAGACTGCTCGCCTTTACTACTTCCTTTACCACTTCCTACGTCGCGGACCTGTTTTCCTCCCTTCCCATAGAATTTTAGGAATGCAGATACCTTAATCTAATCGTCATTTAAACAGTTTCCATACTCCAGACTGCTCACCTTTACTACTTCCTTAACCACTTCATACGTCACGGACCTCAAGCTAGTGTCGTCATTTGATTACATTTATGATCCATACCGTTTCTGTTCTAATATCTGTGGAATAATTCTATCAGCTATTTGTTTATCTACTGCATTCAAAAGTCAACAGCTGATCATATGTCTTTCTTATGTGTCAAATACTGCTTCCATAAGGATTACATTGAAACTTTGAGACCCAGTGGGGCGGATTTCTGAGAGACTTTTTTAACGCCATATACAGTAGATGTTGGCACTCACCGATATGGTCTTTATCACCAAGCAAAATTTGAAAACGATTGATTTAGCCGTCTAGGAGGAGTTTGCGTATTACGAAATGCATAAGAGTCGAGGTATAAGAGCTTCGCTCAATAACAGGCTATAAATAAAAGCTATAGGCTAAATACGGCAAGCAATAACAGGCAATGAAAGGCTATAAATGATAGGTTATAACTAACAGGCTATAATACAAGCTATAAATACGGCAAGCAATTACAGGCAATAAAATACATGCAAAAAATAACAGACAATACAATACAACCCAATAGGCTTCTAGAGGCCTATTTTCAATTGTATCAAATTAGGCATATTCGATTATCATATCAGATTATCATATCACATAGTGTGTTCATTCATCTAGATGTTAAGTTAGGTGCTCTATAGTGTAGGGGAGGGCGGGGTAATACCGTACACTTAAGCATTATTGTTTTATATATTTAATTCTAAAGCTTCTATGAAATTGACGATTATCACATTTTAAAGGAATGGTAATTTGTTACAATTTCCTTGGTTCAAAATTGGAATATCAAATTAACTTTGAGTGTTAATCTAACTTTACTAAACCCTTACAATGTGCGGTATTGCCCCGAGTGCCGGGGCAATACCGCACGCAAGTTAGGGGCAATACCGCCCTGTGCGGTATTGCCCCATCATGATTAACATTACTAGTGAGGCAGCAGAAAAAATATAGAACATTTAGTTTAACGTTTTATTTAACTACACAAATAAGTAAACACATACTGTAGCATTTCTAATTACATTAAAATAAAATCAATCTCTGTTTAGAGCGCTTAGGGAATTGTACAGCATGAAAACTAAAAGGAAAACTGTTTTATGACGACATACAATTATTGTACTGCAGTTAAATCTAACAAGAGCAAAATACAACAAAGACACATAGCCTTAACACAAAAAAAGAGTATTGTTTTATAAGCTTAAAATGAAATAGAATCATGGCTCAAGATATCGTCTTTGGAATTTAAAAAATGAAAAATTAATGAGCTTTTGTGTTGCCGTTATCTTATGCAGATCAGTTTTTGCAAAAGTCACAAACGAAATTTTCTGCTGTGTCATATCCACTACATTCAGCATGTACCCAGCCACTGCAAAAAACACACCTGAACCACAGTTCCTTGTTTTTTCCAAATTCACCACAAAGTAAGCAGACAGAGTCTTTATCAGTGTTGGATCTTTTCATCGGAGTTCCCCTGAAGTCAGCAGGATCAATGTCATCAATCTCTTCATCGTTACAAAGTTTCTTAGGATCCAAATGATCATCTTCTGATGATGACTCGAAAGAGATGTTGCGACGGCATTTCTTTTTATCGACGTGTTGATGGCCGACCTTTGACGCATACTTCCGTGGTTTGCTTTTACCTTTGACCTTAAACTTAGATTTACCTAATGCTAGTGAATTTGCTTTGTTTTCTTTCTTTTGTAGCTTTTCTTTTTTCACGACTGCAGCCTTCTCCAATTTATCTTTATTGGGGGTCAAAGTGAAAATGGTCGAATGTTGTTTTCTGCCGCTTTTCTTCGGTTCAAGAAGAACAGGTAGTGGAGAAATATCTTTAAAAGGCAAAGCAATTGTTGGCTGGTTTTCCGGGTCCTCCTCTTCGTCGTCAAGGTCAAAAGCAGTTTCTGCAGGCCTACTAGAAGTTGTCGGGATGGAGAAGTTGGTAGCTCTATCAATTGTGGCAGCATCATCTTCTTCTATGACAGGACAACCAAAATTAGGTTCTTCTTCCTGGTGTAGTTGGACAAAGTCGTCATCAGTAAATTTTGTAGGATCGAACGGATATATTCCAGTTTTAGAGAACCCAGAGACGCCCTTTTCTATGTTGGCAATTCTTGAGTAGGCTTTTGTGAAGATCGGACAAATGTCATAAGGTGTTATTTTCTGATAAGGGTTTGTTCTCATGAAATTGTCACATTCTTGATTAAAAGCAGCTTTTAAGCTACTGAAGATGGTTACATCTAAGGGCTGTAGTCGATGTGAACAATGTGGTGGTAATGTAACAACAACGATCCCATTGTTCTTACAAAAGTTGTAAGCCTCTAACGTAACATGACTTGTGTGGTTGTCCATGATCAAGAGTACAGTATTATCCTTCGACGACTTTGTAAACTCAGCAAAATGCTTCAACCATCTCGGAAAAAGATCCTCTGTCATCCAACCATTTTTAGTGCATTGGTACACAGAATTTGGCGGTCCTCCTCTTTCCAGTGCAGGTGTCATCCTTTGCCGGGGAAAATGAACATTGGAGGAACATAGGTTCCACTTGCACTGACCGCACAGCATACTGTTATGTTTTTTCCTCTCTCCCAACTAGTTGCAGATCCGACTTGTTTGGCTCCTTTAGGCGCTAAAATCTTTCCCGGTTTCTGTACCGTGGAAATTCCAGTTTCGCCAAAGTTATATATCCTTGACGCATCAAATTTGTGAATTTCCATCATAGAAGATAGGTTGGAGAAAAACAGCTTAACCTCATTCGAATTAAATGCTGAGATGCGGTTAAGACTCGTGGCCTCTGGCTTTCTCACACTAATCGATGAATTTCTTCTAAGAAATCCAATTAACCAATCCGGACCTGCCATTTTTGTTGACTTATTAAATGTGTGTTGAATTTCATTTGCTTCAGCATACTCAAAAACCAATCTTCTAAGTTCTACGGCAGATATTCCATAAAACGTCTTTGCCAATAACAATACGTGTTTGGCAATGTCCTCTTCTTGTTCTTTGGTGAACACTGGTTTTCTGCCTAGGTTCACCTTAGTGCAATCACCACTTTTTAACCTGTCTCTCAGAGTAGAAAGTGGAATTTCATACCTCTTTGATACCTCTCGTTGTGACATACCATTTTCCCTCACGTCATTTATGGCACAGCTCATTTCGTGTTCACCCCATCCGTCCCCCCTCTCGGTTGTCCTCTTTCTTTTTCGCACCATCTGTAAAAAAAAAACAATAAAGTTGTATTTCAAACTATATTTAAATTAAATTATGTGATAAGGCAATACTTGGCATGGCTGGAATATCATTAATTCAAAAGAACTTCATATATACACCTTAATTATCAATACTTGAATGCTTAGGATGCCAATAAATAATCTTTTTATAACATAGGTCAATATTGTAAAACATGGGGCAATACCGTACACCTCGTGCCTTGTGCGGTATTGCCCCATACTAAGTGCACGGCATTGCCCCAAAACGACATGACACAGCATTTTAAAAACCTAACCTCTAATAAGAACTCGTAAGGACTTGAGTTTGGTACTAAAAAATAGCCAATAATATGGTCTATTCAAAACTGCATGTTTAAAAATAGTCACTAATAGTATGCATTACTTACCTCAGTTCCAGTAAGTATCTCAAATAAGAAGAAAATCAGCCAAAACACAAAAATCTTTCGTCACATTAACGTGAGTAGTGGTAGAAGCGTCGCGAACGGCTCAATCTGTTTCAAATCGTCACCGCTAGGAGCAGCACTTCATAGTACTCGCTCCAACCACCAGGGGACAAGAAAATAAGGTGAACAGTATTGCCCCGCTGCACGGTATTACCCCGGTCTCCCCTACACAATATCTATGACAATATTGAAAATAAAACAAACCTAACCCAGCCATATGATTCAATAATAGCAATAATAAATTATATATCACATTTTGGGTTATTAACTTATCATTTTGTTTCAGAGTGAAATCCAATCAGTAGGCTTAACAGTCCGTTCGTAAATATTGCTGGGATCGATTAAAATCAAATCCTCATTTCATTTTTCAATCCTTTTTCTTGTCTTTCTTATCAAACATAAGTAAATTACTCAGCACTTGCCATTGTCAAATTTAAAAACAATATTACTTTACACATAACGAGGAAACACAAACTAAGAAACATTTACTTTACAATATTTATAAAAAGCTAGGCCAACCAAATCTGGTTTTGTCCTTGGCCGGCCTCGCGTGTTGTAAAACAGTTTCTTTCTTTGTTTGTGTTTCTTTGTTGTATGTAAAGTGTTTTTTTTTTTTTTTTTTTTTGGTACTTTCCTGTTAAAGGGGACATTCATTATTATCGGTGATTTCTTTTCGATATAGCCTATCGATATTATTGTTTTACTTCACGATACGTATTCCTTCTGTTTTACTTCCTTCTGTTCAAATGATATAAATTACAAATTAACCCTTTGAGTGCCAACGTCCGGGGAACCGGACGTTTTTAAAACGAGCCAAAAGTGCCGACGTCCAGCTGACCGGATGTTTCGTAATGATCGAACAGTTGTCATAACAACCGAATGGATACTCGGATTCTTTTAACCCATATATTAACATTGAGTCGAAAGTTACTAGATGCGATACATCGATTTTCGTTGGTCGAAATATCGAAAATTTGATTTTTACGAAATTTTAACCTAAAAATCGCCAGATTGCGCTCAGCATTTTTAGCGCGACCTTAGCTGGTTAGTATTATATAACAACTGTGATATTGATGCTGTGATCTCTATGTTTATAAATATACTTTGTTATTATCTCAATGTTTATTGTCCAATTGTAAATAATAAATGTAGACCAAAAACCAAGCCAGGACCTAGTAACTGGTTTACACCTGAACTTGCAAACATGAGAGAATATATCATTTACCTTTATGACATATGGAAGGCTAATGGTAATGTTAATGACAAAATGAACTTTAAAAATGCCAAGAAAGTTTACACAAAAGCTATGAATGAGGCAAGAATTTCTGCAAACAACAAACTAATTAATAAATCAACAAACAAATGCAAAGCGGCCTGGAAGATAGTGAGAAGTGAATCAGGGCAGAGCAAAGTACCGACTGAAATATGTCTTTCGCCTGACACCTTTAATGATTTTTTTGTTAATGTACCAACAAGTATGACTCACAATCAGAACTCAAATTTACCAGACTATTATAAACTACTTAGTAATTTAAAGTTTACCACCAACTCAAATAAATTCTCATTAAAAAAAGTTGATATGAAAACTGTGAAATCAATAGTAACTAGTCTAAGCTCCTCTCGCAGCGAAGATTGTTTTGGACTGTCGAACTACCTATTGAAGAATATTATAGACCCTATTCTAGTACATCTCACCTACATTGTCAACCTAGTATTAGTTACAGGTGTTTTCCCAAATTGTTTGAAGCAATCAATAATTAGTCCTATTTTTAAGAAAGGTAGCAGAGATTTACCAGAGAACTACAGACCAATTGCTATTGTCCCCATTATAAGTAAGATAATCGAAACTTGTTTATTTAGGCAAATGTATGATTATTTTACAAGTAACAATTTGCTTAGTACTAACCAATTTGGTTTCATGCCTAATTCTTCAACTACCAAGGCTGTAGAGAGCATTGTAGATTATATCCTCAATGGTTTTGAAAACAATTTTGCCACAGGCTGTAGTATGTTAGACCTAAGTAAAGCTTTTGATATGGTTTCACATGTTATTCTTTGCAGGAAATTGGAGTATTATGGTATTAGAGATAAGGAACTAGCTTTAATTAGAAGTTACCTTAGCAATAGATCTCAAGTAGTTAAAGTCAATAATGTTTTTTCTCAACCAAAGTCAGTATTAGCAGGTGTTCCACAAGGCTCGGTCCTTGGGCCATTCTTGTTCTTAGTTTTTATCAATGATTTTGCTGTAAATGTTCCATGTTTTTCTGTTTTATATGCTGACGACACAACTATTCTTGAAAAAGGTGTAAATATCCATAATGTTTTAAAGCAGCTTAGTTCCTCAAAAGATTGCTGCAAAGTTTGGTATGGTGCAAACTACCTACTCCTGAATGAAAATAAAACTGAAAACATTCTCTTCACACTCAAAAATAGTATTAGTCATGAATATGAAGATCTTTTAAAACCTGTTAAGCTGTTAGGAATTGTGTTAGACAGCAAGTTAACCTGGAGTAGCCATATTGACCTTGTATGTAAAAAACTTGCTAGAGCTACTTGTTTAGTGAGGAAACTCAAACAGTGTGTCAGTTCTGAGGTATTATTAATGGTCTACTATGGTGTTTTCAATTCTCATTTGAACTATGGCCTGCGCTTATGGGGAAATAGCGCTGATGCAAAAAGAGTATTCATATGGCAAAAGAAAGTCATTCGTTGCATAGTAGGCTTAGAAAACAATCAAGAACATTGTACAGATAGTTTTATTAGTCTTAAAATAATGACGTTACCATGTATGTATATTTTTTGTAATCTGGTTTATGTTAAGGAAAATATAGTTAATTTTAGTGAACAATGTAATCAACATGAACACAGCACGAGAAACAAACATAATCTTGTAACACCTTACATTCGCCTTCACAAATCATTTAGAAGTCACAGTTACCAGCAATTTTTGTTATTTAACAAGTTACCATTAGTTGTAAGAAATCTACCTCTTGTAAAATTCAAAGAAACTATCTCAAACTGGCTAAAACAAAAAGCATTTTATAGCATTGAAGAATACCTTAAATGTACATTTCAGACTTAGACTAGAAACTTAAGATTTTTTGTACTAAAACTATTTGACAAAGCCTATTGTACGCTAATGTATTCCTGTACATTGTATTTAATGGCCAATAAACTTCTTGATTCTTGATTCTTGATTCGGGAAAAATCATCGGCATTTTTTTAGCGTTACTTTTATTTCTCGCCTGGCACTCTAAGGGTTAAGTGTAGTAAAAACAAATTAAAAGTAGGCCTATTTTTTTTTTTTTAATATAGCCTATATAGGCTATATAAAAAATTAAATTTTTAGCACGTTTTGCGATTTTCAGGGTGAAGTAGATGAATCTATTGCCAGTTTCACGCTGATGCCTTTGCCAAATGTAAAAAGTGTTCAAAATAGGCCAAATAATGAGAAAAAAAACTTTTTTCAAAATTCGTTAAAAGCCCCTAAAGTAGGCCTAAACAAATACCAATAGTAGGCCTATCAATAAGTATTAAACTAGGATTTATTCTAATAATTAAAATATGGAATGACTAAGTATTTACCTGCAAATGCCCACAAATCACATTTATTTGTTTTCTTCAGTCCATTTCCATGCATAGGCCTATAAAACCTTTTATATTGTATGGGGCAACACTTCTTATGTTAAGACATCAAACAAACAAACAAAATTAACCTGAAGTTACTACTGTTTAGGCAACGTTTAACCATGCATAGACTACCTATTATTTTTTTATCTATGGTTTAAGAGTTTAACCAAAGACTATCCAACACAAACTTAGGTTAGGCCTAAGAGTTCTCTCTCTGTTTGTTTACTTTACTCTACTCTGTTCTGTTGCTGTTATGCTTTTTTCTTTTGTTGTTTGTTCGGTTTTCGACCGTCGTGAGGTTAGCGGCTCTTTTCATCGGCGCTTTTTCGGATTGTAATTCCGGGTTGGTACACCTGCGGACGCCACCACAAACGTGTTTTGCAGGGATGTCGGAAACGCAATTCAATGACAATACGGTGCGAAATGATGTTTTTACATGTATAAAATGTCAATAATACCTTGGTAAAACGTGTATACACGTGCTGAAATAATTAATTCATGTATTGTTTAGGCATATTTGAGGCAGTATTGTACATTATACGTAGCTATGGCTTAACAAACCTAATTTAATTAAAACTCCTAACATAAAAAATTGCATAATCTTTTTCCTAAGCCCATCACATCCACTTGAGCTATTCTAATGGTAATAACTTATACAATGGTAATATACAGCGTATAGAATAATCAGTATGAGTATGATTGAGGCAGTCCTTTAAATTACGGAGCTATAAGGCCGATTCTATATGATTGATAGGATCTCGCGTCAGGAAAAAAGTGCACAAGGTATACCCTTAGCCCATCACATCAAATTTGAGATATTCTAATGGTAATATACAATGTGTAGAATAATCAGTATGAGTATGATTGAGGCAGTCCTTTAAATTAAGACGCTATAAGGCCAAATCTATATGGTTGATAAGAATTCGCGTCAGGAAAAAGTGCACAATGTTTACCTTAAGCCCATTACATCAACTTTGAGCTATTATAATGGTAATTAGCGATTATTCTAAACGCTGTATATTAACATTATAATAGCTCAAAGTTGATGGTGGTCGGCTTAGGAAAAATATTGTGCACTTTTTCCATAATATGGAAAAAGTGCACAATATTTTTCCATATTATGTCACCTGAATAAAATAACCATTAAGTTATGGTATATTATACCATAAACCATATAGATTTTGCCTTGTAGCTTCGTAGTTTATGGGACTGCCTCAATCATATTATTTATACTGATTATTCTACACATTGTATATTAACATTTGACTAGCTCAAAGTTGATGTGATCGGCTTAGGAAAAAGATTATGCACTTTTTATGTTAGGAATTTTAATTGAACGCGTTTTGTTAAGCCATAGCTACGTATAATGTACAATACTGCCTCAAACACGCCTATAAAATACATGAAGTAATTAGTTAACACGTGTATACACGTTTTATCATGGTATTATTGAAATTATATACATGTAAAAACATCATTTCGCACCGTTTTGTCATTGAATGCCTTTCCGACTTCCCAGCACAACACGTTTGTGGCGTCCGCAGGCGTACCAACCCATATCTATTGCAATCCGAAAAAGCGCCGTTTTGAAGTTCCATCCATTCCAATTACAACTTCCTCCCTCCTCAGTCCTCCCTCCATAGATAGCCTAGGTGACTAAGGAAATAAAAGTTTTGTTTCCCTTGTCTGTGCTACGACCTTCTCACCGCAGTATTTCACCTTCCTTTTTTGAACTTTTGGAACAGTTACACCGTTACACGGAACTGTTTGGAATAGATTTGTTAAAAACGTTACATTACAAACAAAGAGTTCCATTCCATTTCCTTTTTAGGTGTTCATTTTGATTTTCGTGGATCTCTGTCTTCAACCTTCATTTTGTCTAGTGATTGGGCACTTTCTCTTAAATCGATGGTGTAATTTCAAGTTAAAGAGCTCTGGATCAGTATGTCTGATAATTACCATCGCCGCAGCAAACCTGCAGACTACGCGAATTTCAACTTGTCTCATTACATTTTTACTAAAATATTTCCATAAACAAGTAAACTACAACAGTTTTAATTTCCTCCATAAGAATAACATGGGAATTTTATATTACACTTTTTTGCAATTTTCTCCGTGACCGTTGAGCATACAACAACGCTTCAATACACTAAATTATTTCTTTTTATTAAGCTCTACAAAATGGTTTCAAAAGAAATTGCAAAATGTTTTGTTTTTAGGGTCAAAAATGAGAAAACCCCATTTTCACCCTAGCCCCCATAAACCCCTGTGCCCATGGTCCGTTTATGCTGGTTCGTGAACTCGTTCGAATAAACGTAGGTTTACATGTTTGTACCAAATTCCATCAAAATCGGAACATTTTTGCTCGAGTTATGCGCTAACGGACACACACACAAATACATTATATATATATTAATTTGAACGGATGGTGTTTTTGGCCTCTGTGGACCTCAAAACGAAAAAGTAAATCGGTCTCGGGTATAGGTCTTACCATGAGACCTACGGTAATAGCTTATTCCCTATATGGGAAATTCGCTAAAAGTTTGAATGTTCAGTTTGTGACAAACCACTTGACAAACACTTTGCTAGTAAATTTACTTTAACGAACCATAAACGTAATGTGCATAGTTGTAGCATTAAACATACTCCTCAAGGAGTCCTTGAGGAGTATGTTTAATCTATGGTTGTAGTGAACAATCTGAATGTTCAAACAACCCGAAAAGGCTTATTTGCCCAGAGGGTGATTGCTCTCATCAATTTTCGTGGTTTGAAAACTTGATCCAACATATTCTGGAAGAAGCCCATGCCATTGAAATAATAGTTGAGGAGCTGAATTTCGAAACAGAAGAAGATAAGTTAAATTTATTATAATTATGAACCTTACAATAGAGTACCCATAAATAAAAATATAATAATAAAACTTTTGATTTTAATTTGTGCGCTTTTTCATTATGACTCCTCCATCAACAATACCTTATACCTTATAACTCTTACTCATTGTTAGCAAATTTAACAAAACTGTGCAATTTCCTTGAATAGTTTTCCTTAGTAATCTTTTAAGAATAAGCCGGTTTTCGTGATGCGTAATGTTTGATTTATTTATGAAGATGACTCACCCGCTGTCACAGTCCCACAGATCTGTAACTTTGTTTAATTTTAAGTTGAAAAAAAAATGTTCTTAATATATTTGAGTTCTACATGAAATTTAAAAAATTTATGAGTCCAAACACGATGTGGATACTTAATATCTACGACCTGAAAGTCGGACAAAACTGGTTGACGATACAGAGTAATTGTACTACTTTCAGATCGTAGATATTAAGTATCCACGTGTTTGGACTCAATATTTTTGGAATTTCATGTAGAACTCAAATATATAAAGAACAATAATTTATTTTAACTTAAAATAAAAAAAAAGTTACAGAATTGTGGGACTGTGACAGCGGGTGAGTCACTGTTTGTCTCCGGCCAGCTCAGTGAGCGGGTCGCAAGGGTGAGTTGAGTTCCGAGAAGGTTCCTAATCCGCTGGGTATCATAGCCAAACAGACGGACTATAGCTCTTACGGTACTGCATCCCTAACAATAAATTTTACACTAATTCTTACGGTGCTGTGTCCCTAACAATAAAGTTTATTAGACTAGCTCTTATGGAGCTGTGTCCCTAACAATAAAATTTAAACTAGCCGCGTGCTAAAAAAATTCTATTTAGTTTTTAATAATAATTTGTCAAAAAGTCAACTATAAAGGGAGTAAATAATGATATTTATCTTTTGTACATGAATTTATTTACAACTAATGTATAAAATAGTTTGACCCAATATTTACAAACTTACATTTTAATTACAGTGTCATTACATTAAAGGAGTAAGTATTACCATAAAAAAAATATAGTAAGCTCTGTAACATTTTGAGATATGAAAGCACATAAAAACTATTGACATAGCCATTAGTCTGGTAGAAAACTTAAGTTTGCTGATAGTTGGTGTCTTAACTCGCCTTTAAAGTTTCTATGGGTTGTGATTTGTTTTATCCACTCAAGCAACAAAATAATTTGATTTGTTATAACAATAGTATTACTCATCATTGTTAAGAGCTTGTATAAAGAAAAGGTGATTCAAAACAAGTTTGGCAAAAATTCAACAGCCGACTAAAGCACACTATGTCAGTTTTAATATAAAAGGAAACTAACAAAATTAAGTTGTCAAACCCACTAAAAATAGTCAAGTACCAAAAATCTCAAAAAATCACCTAAAAGCTTTGTTTTAACGCCGTTTCATAAAATGTTAAGACCACAACCGAGTTAATAACAATATGTGGTTATTTAAGTTATTAACTTGCACGACTAGTGTACTTGTACTTTAATTACTTTATGTCCACTTTATTCGATGACACTGACAAAAATTGTACCAACAGAATGTAAATGTAACACAAAGAGAAATAAAATTCTCGATAGTTAATATAAACTAGTGGCATGTAGTAAAACAAATTATTGTTATATTTAAAACTAAGAATCAAATGATCTTTCACACAGCAGCTCTGGAAATAATAAGTCGATGATTTTTAGATCACGAAAGCAGAATTTATCTAAATTATTTGTTGATTTGTAAACAAACTTCACAGACTCTATTCAACAGAATTAAAAGTAGCATAAAAATGAAAATACACATTCGTTTTTTAATCCCAATGAATTTTTAACGGGAGATATTTTTTGTTATTTGCCTTATTTCTTATTTTCTGGTAGATTTTGGATATAATCTGCTATTTTTAGTTTTTACCAACCCCATGGGACCAAGACCTTTAATTTGAGCCATCTCCCATCATCCTGTGATGTGAGCTTTAAAACTCTAACAATTTTGATTTTTTTAAATCGCTTATATAATTAGTAATATAGATTGTTTTTTGTTGCTATGAACTTGTATGTTAGAACACAGTTTGCGGTTGGGCTCATTAAAATAGTACTTAAACCAAAACCTACAAGATTTACTAAGCTTCTTCGGAAAATGGTTACCAGCAAATAATATTAGTTTTTTACATTTTAATATCTTTTAGGTCCAAGGTTTAAAAAATTATTCTGAAGGCTATTTTTATTGCTTGAGAACCATAGCAAGAACACACTATAACTAAATTGTTTTGTTTTAGTACTTCTGACAAAAACTAATGGGACAAAATATGGCAAAATACCTTCTATTTGAAGGGGAACTAAACATACAGTAGCATGTTGGTGATTTTAATGTTAGTGGATAAATATTGTTCATTATTATGTAAACATTTCTAGTATTCATTGTGAACATAATTATGTCAACACTGTTAAGGTTCTTAACATAATATGATAAACAGGGTGTATCGCAATTTAAATAGATTCTTTCTAGTAACAAAAACACACATAATGTAAACTTTTACAGGGCATTTAAAATATTTTATTTTATTAATCTTTTCATTGATTGACAATATTTGATACAAATACATCACTAAAAATTGATTTAATTGTACTATATGGATCACATCTTATGCAACTACTGTACAAGAGACGAGATGCCAGTAAGTTCTAATATAAATAATAAAACCTAAAATGTAAAATAGAAAAATGTATAATATAAAAAATTAAAACATTAGGACAGCTTGGGTCAGTGACGGTGCTTTGCTCTGGATTTCTTACTATCACTGCTAGGGTAATACTTGTCGTAGCTACTGGCACGCACAGGTGTGCGAGAGCGTGATCGGTATCTTGTCTTCTCACGCCGCTTGTGTGGTGGTGGGGAGGGAGAGGGGGTGTAGCTATTACGCCGTGATTTGTGAGACTTCTTGTTCCTACGATCATTTGATCTTGACCTGCCTCGGCTGAAAAATAAGACAGATTGTACAAAACTTACAATTTCAAGGCAATGACTACTGATTCACAAACAACTGTTAAAGAGTAGAAAATCCAAGTATGTGAAACACTAATAGGATACGGTAAATTGCTATAGGTTAGCAATGTTTAATTTAATTTTGTTTTTTTAATTCCAACCTAAAAATGAAAACACTCAAATAGGGAGAGTGTTAGAAGTTCTCTGAATACTATGTACTGCATACCTTTTGTACATAGTATTCAGAGAACTTCTAACAGAGGGTCTTACATGATTTCGATAGTTGGATGTTTCAATGAAAAATTATTATTACTGAAAATCTGCTAGAAAATGAAAACAGTTCTAAATAATCTCAATACCTTATTTCTATTGCAAGATTCTTCATAAAAATGCAAATCCTAGCCCTTAGGCCTACTATGTTTATAAATATTTAAAAATCAAATTAAGAAAACAACCTATTTCATAAAAACCCTATTTTACAGGATTAAAATCACGTAAGAGACTGACCTGTGTTTCTTGGAACGCTTGTGTTTGGAAGGGGTGCGACTACGACTGCGAGACCTGGACCTACTCCTGCTCTCACTGCGTCTCTTGTCAGAGTGGTTGTTCTTTGGAGAGGTGTTGTTGATGGGTGAGGCACCACTGTTGGGAGTGTTGTTGCCAGACAAGATGCCACGAGCTCGTTGTCGAGCCTCCTGGTACTCCCTCCTCAGTTCCTCTACCTTCTTCTCAAGCTCCTCTGAGTTGGGCTGTAAACAAGTCATCATAATCAATTATTGATGCTCTCTAACAAAAGGTCGCTCTTTATTTAGCAACAAGATCAGGGTTTGGACTGTTCCCTGTTCAATATTAAATATTAAATACCCCCTCCCCTCACAGCAATCCTAAGACTAAGTGAATTTTTCCATTTGCCTGATTGGATTTTAAAATGTCATATTTATTCCCTATTTATATAACATTAGATAAAAGAGTACTTTGATTTGCTGCTACAGGGAAGGTAATAATGGAGTTCTGGAGAAATAGTATTTACGAAACCAATTCCAGGGGGTACCAAATAAATGTATTTGCACCGAGGATGTACCTGATGAGTATTGTTATTTTTTTTACCTTGGACCTGACGTAGAGCCGCAGTATCCTCCTACAAACATCCTCTATCTGTGTCTGGGTTACATGAAAGAGGCTGAACCACGAAGGGGCCTTGGGTAGGGAGATCTTGAGGCGACGTGCCGAGAGGTAAATGCAGGCACACGCCACTGTCTCTGGGTCGTAGCGTACAAAAACGTCACTGCGCAACGCGTCGTTCATGTAGTTCCACGACAGCTGCATCAGCGACTGGTGTTTCTCGTAGCCTAGGACTTGCAGGTACATCACGATTATCTGTTGGCAAAAGAACACAATCAATTTAACCAGGTATAACCAGTGCCGTCCTTGGACAAAGCAAGGCAGGATCTGTAGGCGAGAAAGTAATTTTTAGTATTTCTTAAAATCATCTATTTACATTCCAAAGCAAGCGTTTGAATTTTAAAGAGTAGGTATACACAATGAGGTCTTGAGAATTGGTGTTATTGACACTGACAAAATGTGCTGAGTACAAAAATGTTAAATCTTAAATCAACATAACAATAATGAGAAATCTTGTAACTTGTAATAAAATCTTAATTACTGATCAATTCAAGTATGGTAATAAATTGTTGATGCTGTAAAAATATAAGATCACATACCCGGCAAAATTATACCTACACAAAAAAACCTGACAGACTAGACGTATCCGACAAGAAAACATGATCGAACATGAACTATGGCCAGAACTTGTTATAAACAAGAGATTCAAGGAGGGAAGTCTAAAAGAAATAAAGAAGAAACCATTTGTATTGTACAGTACGGTAATAATTAGAGTGAATAATCTTATGAAACATTCTTGTTTGAATTAAAAAAAAAAAATACTGAGCTATAAAAAATAGTAAATTAACTACTAAAAACTCTTTACAGTCCAATAGATTACTGTGTGACTGTTAAAAAATTACCACTTGACTTGGGGTCCGAAGCCTTGTATGACTACTTTTATTTCACTAACCCTGCTTGGTATTCCTCAAGTTCTTAAAAAAAAAGTTTTGTCTGGGGAACTCTTAAAAGAATGAACTAATTTTAGCCTATAGGACAAGTTACCAATCTAAACTACAAGTTTAATATTAACTGAACAAAACTACAATCAACATACAATATAGAAATGGATACTCACCTTATGAGGATGTTTAACATGGACACAAAAGCCAAGTTCTTTTAGAACTCTTCTTTCAGCCTTGATCACTTGCGTTTTGAGAGCAATGTAATGTTGGTCCAGGATCATTGGTTGAATTGTCCTGAAACAAACAACTTTAATGAAATATGAGTTGTTTACTCGACAATGTTTAAGCATTCTCTTTTTTTAAGTAATGCATAGGATTTTAAACACAATCTTTTTAATTGTAATGGATCAGAGGATTTAGGATTTGTGGATGTGAGTTTAATTCCGCTAATCTCTTTCAAAGCATAAATATGGTTTTTTTTTATAAAGAGTTTAGTTAGGACACAATTCATTAAGTAGAAACTACATTGATGACTGCTTTGAGTTAATAGTACATAAAAAAAATTACAGGTTTGCTGCAAGTTCTTAATTATGGTTATTAACGAAAACTGAGAACCATGACCCCAAACCATTGACTGCTAGGTGTTACCATCAATAGAAAAACCACATTATTGTAAAGTACTGTTTTTTTTTTACATTGCCAAATTATTAATGTAGTTTTTACGTCATTAATCTATGGGTATTCTGGAATTAAAAACAAGTTCCGTCAATTGACATAAATCTCTGCCTGCAGAAAACGTGTTAATAGATCGGATAAAAAATCACTTACCTATTACTTACCTGAATAAGTACATACTTACTACAATTGCTATTTTACGTAATTTAAAAGTAATGGTACTGTATCACCAAGCACTGAGAGACAAAAAGGATTAAATAACAAAACTATCACCACCCACTAACGAGAGCCTAACGTGTACAACCTTTGACAATAGTAATGTAAGAGCTGTATCTGTGGTGGTGGGCAACATACTACTGCGCATTTTTAAATCAAATCAAAGAAAAGGGAAAATAAAACAGTTAAATTGATCCAAGTAGTATAATGGTAGTAATATAATCATTGGTAGTTAGAACAAAGAACTTAAAAAATGATGTATTTAACTTTTGAAAATGTAAATAACTAGGCCTACATCTTGTACAAGTATTTGAACCTTTTTGTCTCTAAGATATTGGTTTTAGTATTCACTTAATTGCTATACACTGTATTTATATACTATTTTGTTGGAGAGAGTATTTGGCCCTGGGGCAATGTGTTGATTAAAGTTATAATTATAAGGTAGGTAAATAAACATCAACTTTAGACTGCCTCACTGACTAATTTTGTTCGACTGAACTTGATAGTGTTACTTCTAATTGAGTTACTTCTATTACTATTCTGTTATTTACTTTTTAATACTTTTCAATTAAATGGCGACCATACAAAGTATGCATTTTAAGCCAAGTATGAATGGAGATGAGTGTAGGATGAGTGGCGCGATCTTGTAGCCTTGTTAGTGACTAAGGCCGACATATTCCTTAGACACAGCTGTTAATTAATAGCCCATACAGCTAATGGCAACTAAGGGACCTACAGTTTATTAGTGAAATCCGAACCACATTTGTTACTTCTATTTTGTTGGAGAGAGTATTTGGCCCTGGGGAAATGTGTTGATTTTAAGTTATAATTATAAGGTAGGTAAATAAACATCAACTTTAGACTGCCTCACTGGCTAATTTTGTTCAACTGACTTGATAGTGTTACTTCAAATTGAAATAATCATAAATAATGCTTAAATTTATTGTTTACTGTTGACACTGTTAGAGTCTATAAATTAGATTTTGCTGAATATTTTGTATAAAAAAATATATAACTGAGGATGTCTCATTTCCTCAAGTTTCCTCAGTTGCTCCTAATACTTGTGGTTTAATCGTTGAAGAAAATATCCCGTTTCCTAGATTGCTGGCCCACTTCTGTCATACAGTGAAATATCAATTAACCATGCTGAAGGCCTGTATAGTGTAAGATTAACATTTTTTTTAGAACCCGGTGTTGTTATAAATTGTACTGAACAAAGTATAGAATGTAATGGTTGTCATGGCTTCCAAATTCGCTAGTGACGAACTAGCGAATGCTAGTGGATTGGCCTGTTTAAGGATTGTAGGTTTGCCATGTTACTCGTAAGGAGTTCTACAACGAAAGTTGGTTTAACGTTTTCACTGCCTTGTCCTAAACTGATAGGACACCTGAGGCTAGCCTTGTTGTGCAAATGTGATTGGCCTTCTCCAAAATTACCACTACTACATACATACAATTTTCTCTTTTGTCCCAGCAGGCATGTGTCGTATGGTGATGGATTTCAATAGGGGTTGACTCCTTAAATTACAAAAATTTAACACATTTCGTAATAATTAACTATAGGATTACAATTGATTTTCTCTTGACTTCCATTGTTAAGAGCTACTTAACGATACTGAGATTAGTAACTTAGGAAGTGAGGAATACAGCACTAGAATTTGAGTTGAGCTAGCTTGGTCCTTCATACAGGTGGCAGGAGCTCATGAAGACCTTACTTAATATAAAGAAACCCCTCATGTATTTCAATATTAAAGTAACAAAAAAAAACTTACCAGTTTTAATCCACACCACATTAAATTAAGTCATAACAGGGTCACAAAACAAACCTTGGAAGCTGTTGTAAAGTAGACAACTACAATGGTTAAGAACAATAGCATAGAAATCAAAGGTCCACAGTACAAAGTTCAAACCCTGGAGACAAGACGATGAGGACGACAACGCAGTCTACGTTATACTTCAGGTACGTGCACATCTTAACTCTACCGTATAATTTCCGTAGGCCAACGTATAATAATTTATTAAGCTCAGTTAATGTACAACAAATCTGGCGACGAGGTTTTAAATTGTTCAGTTCGTGTGTAAATGTTAAAATGTAAAGAAGTTTCTCCTGTTAATATTTTTAGTGCGATTTTTCAATATATTTAAATTGTCTCAGGTTTGGTTCCGCCATTTTGGAAGTTTCATTTCATTAGAAGTTCGTCCAAGTCGAAGTAGAGTGGAAGAAGGAACAGGGTTCAAGAACTGTTACAAATAAAGTGCCGGAGAGGAGTAGTTGCGCTTCAAGTGGTTACGAGTAAATAACGGCTTTTCAAGTAGCAGTTATTTCAATAACACACGCTCTAGTTTGGAGAGAAGAACTGTTATCTAGGAGCAGTTGCAGGAGCGGTAACGTACAACCATAGATAAATCATACTCCCTTAGTAGATTTGTCATCCTTATGGAACAGCTGAAGCTAATTTTATTGTTTATTCTGTACGTCCAACTGTAGAGGTTATGTTTTGTTTACAATTTTTTTCTTGTTATTTCAGTCATTTAAATCATAATTTAACTAAATAAAACAATTTAATCATAAACAATAACTGGTCTCCTGGTTATATAACCAAATAATAAAGCACAAATCATGAAAATAACCCTAAAATAATATAAACAAAATGTTGTCTACCCCAGCGATCAGTGTGGACGTACATGAACTAGACACAAAAAACAAGCTTCAAAATTTACAATGGGATGAGGAGTCTACTTGTGTTGCTTAGTCTATGGTACATCTGAGTAGCTAGTATTGTTTCAGTAATAAGTATCCCAGTTGGTTCCAGTTGCAGACGATTGTTTGCTTCACTAGTGAACTAAAAGGGATAGTGGAGTTGAAATGGAACAAGGGTTTTGAAGGAGAAGCGGGGAAAATTCCTATGAGTCATAGTTTGCACTTTTCAAGTCTGAGTTTGTCGACAATTCGACAAACTATATATTATATATATATATATTATATTTCGAGTTGATAAATGTTGTTTTTTTATCTTGGCAGCCTACCAATATGAACTTATCTATCGGAAAGGCTCGGAGATATCAAATGCAGATGCCTTGTCCCGACTGCCATGCAATTACGACCAGAAGGAACCTGAAGAAATCAATTTCTTTTCTACATCTTACAGTTTGCCTATAACACATAAGGATATAGGCCTAGCATCAAAATTTGACCCAATCTTGTCAAAAGCGATGGATTACACCTTACATGGGTGGCCTAATCATGTTAGTGAGGAGTTGCAACCGTTTACTGACAAAACACATCAATTATCAGTAGAATTAAATTGCTAATTGTGGGGAACTCGAGTGGTCATACCCCCGACTCACAGAAAGGAAATTCTTAATCTACTACATTCAGAGCATCCCGGTGAATCACGGATGAAATCGTTAGCTCGTAGCTACGTTTGGTGGCCGGGTATGGATAAGGATATTCAAAGATATGTTGCAGAATGCAATATTTGTCAATCAACCAGGAAATCAGTACCAGTTGTACCTCTTCAACCGTGGACATGGCCTAGTCAAAATTGGCAACGACTACATCTTGATTTTGCAAACTTTGAAGGCAAGGACTTTCTTATTTTAGTAGATAGTCGTACTAAATGGGTTGAACTGTTTTATATGTCGTCCAACACTACATCCTTGAAGACTATAGAACGTTTGAGAACATGTTTTGCAGCCTATGGGTTACCTCAAACAATTGTAACTGATGGAGGCCCGCAGTTCACTTCAAGTGAGTTTAAGGAATTCTTGACAACAAATGGAATCCACCATGTTCTCACCCCTCCATACCACCCTGCTTCGAATGGGTTAGCTGAAAGGATGGTACAAACCGTCAAGGAAACCTTTTTAAAACAACTTCTACACGACCAGAAAAATCAACCTAATCGATCCATCCAACACAAAATAGACAATTTTCTCTTTACCTACAGAAACACTCCTCATTCTATTACTGGATGCACACCTTCAGAAATGTTTTTAAAAATGAAACCAAGAACACCATTGAGTCTTCTGAAGCCTAACTTGTCAGCAGATATGAATCGGAAACAAGAAGTAATCAAGAACAGTGCTGATAACCGTAGAGGCTCAACACGAATGTTTGAAGTAGGTGAAAACGTCTTTGTTCGCTCGGTGAGGAAGGAAAAAGTGAACTGGTTACCCGGAAAAGTAATCAAATGTATAAGCCCTGTAACCTATTTGATTAAGGAAGGAAACCGCACAAGATTTGTTCACGCTGATCACCTAAGGAAGAATCTAACAAAAGAAGAGGAACATAAAGAGTGGCTTGTGCCTGAAATAAAAGAACCAGAAATCAGACAAACAACAGAACCTACAGAGCCTAGATCTCCTCAAAAACATTCACCTAAACATCGACAATCAATCAAATCACCACTTAGACCTTCAACAACTATATCGCCACCTAAACCTCAAGCAAATTTAGGTAGTCCAAGAAAATCACTAAATCAAAATTTCAATGATGGAAAACCTCAACAAGGGGAAGACACAGAAGCTATCAGGCGGTCCCAAAGGACTCGAAGAGCGCCTGATAAAATGAATCTATAAGAAAAAAAAAAAAGAGTTCCCTTCCAGAAAGATGTGTTTTGTGTTTTTGTTTTATATTGGAAGGGAAATGTTTTTATAAGGTGAAGTAACCTAACAAGTTTTAATTTTTTTTGAGAAGAATAAGTTTTCTTTTATAAGTCGGAGGGAGATGTTGTAAAGTAGACAACTACAATGGTTAAGAACAATAGCATAGAAATCAAAGGTCCACAGTACAAAGTTCAAACCCTGGAGACAAGACGATGAGGACGACAACGCAGTCTACGTTATACTTCAGGTACGTGCACATCTTAACTCTACCGTATAATTTCCGTAGGCCAACGTATAATAATTTATTAAGCTCAGTTAATGTACAACAGAAGGGTTTAAAACCTCAGAGAGGACTAGACTTGAAACAAAATACAATAGACTCATAATTTAAAGTTGTGAGTTACTGAGTGATCGTGGATAGTCAAAATAATAGTTAATGCAAACCCAACGTAATAATGAAACATTTTAAATGCAATATACATATCTTTTAACTTTTTTATTTTATTTATTTTATCTCCATAGATACATCTATTAATAAAACAATATTGGAGAGCCCCAAGTTTAACCGTAGTAAAAACAAAAATTTTAAAAACACAAAATGTAACTCATCAACTCATTGGTTGCAATCGGTAACTCATCGGTGGTCGGTGAAGTAAACAACTGTATAGTCTGCCCACAAGATGATAGACCTCCTTATACTAAAAGTCTTGGCAGTCGCTAAATAACATTAATTTAACTTGAATAATTTTTTTGCCATCGTTGCTAATCCGCAGCTTGATTAATCCTATAAATTGGCAGAACGGTCTTACACATGAATGTTCTCTAGGAATATTTCAATAAACAATTTGTCTATTGTCTCTCATCTTGGGTTAGCTGAGCCTATTGGAAAAGAAAAATCATTCATACTTTGGCAATTTTACTAAACAAACATTTCATCTTTTTTAGTTTTACAAATAACCTATTTTGAAATCTAATACTAATTACTGTACCAACTCGGAAAGTAAACAAAAAGATTATTGCAAAGAATGCTATCTTATCAACAACTACAACCTACTAATACCCCCGCCGTAGCAAATCTGCCGACTAAGCGAATTTCCATTTGTCTGAATTGATTTTCAATTAAATCTATTTAAATAGCATTAGGTTTAGTGAGTACCTAGGTTTGCCGCTACAAGGAAACTAAAAAAGTGTGTGTTTTAGTCAAATATTAATAGCTTTAAAATAAATAAATTTACCAAGTTGGATCAAAATCACACATCAAGGAAGATTTTTCGCATTTTCTCTTATGTTTGTTTTGTTGATTTGCTTGTTTTGGTCCATGGAATATTGTTGTTTTTGTTTTAGCACCCAAATTAGCTATCAAAATTTTCTTGAATTAGAGATTATTATCGAAACTTCTTCCTGTTTGTTAACTTTTATTTATTGTTGCTATTTATTGTTATTTGTTATATTGTTCAATTATTGTTGTATCTTCTTATGTATTGGCTACAGCCGTTGGTCAATAAATAAATAAATAAACACAGTCAGGGAATCATGGAGGAAGCTATCTGGGATCCAATTTTTAATGGAAAATCGTTCCTCCAGCTTTGAATCTGAAACTGTTGAAACCGATGTCAGTGAGCTAACTACACGCCCACAAGTGATCCAGTAACTTGAGAAGATGTGTTGGCAGGGGTGCCCAGAGGGGGGGCACTGTGGCGCGTTTGCGCCACAGGAATTTTGGGGGGGGGGCTTATTTTGAGATTTTTGGGGGGGATATTTTTTTGCTAGCTGTCATAATGAATGTATAATTTTGTATAAGCAGCCCAAAAAAGTGTTTCTAAGTAGCTCACTATCACCACCAACAACATTTTGCCGTGCGTAATTAAGATAGCTTCTAATGGTAAAAACGGACCTTGCCAGACAATCCTTAATGTGCCAGTGTCGAATTTTACTTGCTACATATGTTTTGGTGGTTCTTTAACTCCACCATCGTCAGGATTTTAAAAAGATCCACTTCTGGAGGTTTCGTCAGAATACGACAAACATTTAATACAAAACACGAAACTATTACAGATAGGCCTGTCAATTCGTACATTGCCGTCGACAGGACTGGAAGTAAGTAAAGTAAACTGAAACAGGTTCAGGTTATGACGGTCCGACGTGGTCTGTAGATTGTCGTCTGCGTTTTCAACAGCTGATATTGGACTATTGTAGTGACTGAGAAGAGTATTAAAAATATAATGGGATTCAGTGTTTTCACTAAAAATTTTTTTGTTCTGTCAATAGTTTTATGTATATTTCAAACTTCTCAAAGTATTTAATAAATTTCCTTTTCTGCAGTAATGTAGAATGTCGAGACCATATAAATTGGTTATTATTGTCAATAATTTTGAATGGAAAAATCAATTATGAATCCCCCATTATATTTTCAACACTCTCCTCCGTCACTAGAATTAGTCCAATTTCAGCTTTTGATGACACAAACACCAATCCAGAGACCACGTCTTTCGCTTTCCGTCATTACCTCATTCAGTTTACTTCCAGTTCTGCCCGCGGCAATATATATACAGTATATATACACGTGAATCGATAGGCCTATCTTTTATCGTTTCGTGTTTTGAGTACAAACGGATTGTCTGACAAGATGCGTTTCTACCATTATTAGTCATAAAAGGCAATCCTGGGGCTATCAAAATGAATTATAAGATTATTTCGTCACAAAAACCTTTTGTACTGGTGGCAATTATTAAGAGATACTGTGGGTATTTTGCCCGACGATTTTTGTAGAAGGCAGCCTGGGAGTGGCGAGCAACAAGTCTGTCTTATTTCGTGACTCTGCCTATAATTTTGATATAATATCCTTTTTGCCCAAGTATTTAATGCACTTAAAGCTGTTTGAATTCTTAAGCCCTGTAGAAATTAACGCCACCTAATATATTGTACAGTTACAGTACTGTGTTGGAGTAGAGTAATTCACCGAGTAGGCCTATATTGTTGTACGTTTTTTGAAGACGTTGTCTGTTGCAATACTGAGCACACATATTGGCTGACAATACAGATTCTGAATTGTAAATGAAAAAACTTCTAATTCGTCCATTAGTTAGATTTATATTGATGTATATGACGTTTCATATTAAACATTTAATTTTGATTATCAGCAAGTTTGTTTTTCGTACCTCAAGTTTACTAAATACTTTAAATGCTTGTTTTATGAGGTAAAGGGAAAATTGTCAGATAAATTGGTGAGGGGAGGGTAGGTTTAAATAGACGGCAGTATAAATTGGGGGGGGGGCTACTCCTTTGGCTTGGGGGGGGGGGGGAGATTGCGCCTCTGGGTTTGGGGGGGATGGGCACCTCTGTGTGTTGGACTAGGTATATGGAGATTATACATTGTTGTTAACTGTTGATGTTGTATTTGTGAAGGACATGAAAGTGATGCTAGTGACGACGTATCAGCTGAACGCATATTGCACACAAACAGGCTCAGAGCAAATGAGAAGGCACTGGCCTATATGGAGCAGCGACCAGAGGCTCTGACGTCCAAAGTATTCTGCCTGCAGCGATGGCAGAACACTGCAGCCAAAAAAAAGAGGAGCTAAACTCCACCAGAAAACTATTTTTAATTTATCTTCTCCATTGATGTGTTTACAGCATAATGTAACAAAAGAGAAGTAGTGAATTTGTCAACAATAAAGTCATGTAAGTGTTTCTTTTACAATCAAAAGTTTAATAATTACTAACCTAACCGTTAATATTCCTGAAGATTTTGTGTTAACCGAGCTTTTACGTAGTAGAGTTGTAAATCTCCAATTTAAACACCAATTTAATAGGCCTATAAATTTGCCAAGTTTGTTCAAAATATATAAAAAAGCAAACTACAACATTTTACAATATTCTCTATAAGATTAACATGGGAATTTTAAATTAAATTTATTTTTGTTTTCTCCGTTAACAGTTATCGTAAAAAACTATTTGATATACTAAATTATTAGTTTTTTTAAGCTCTTAAAAAAGGTCTAGAGAGAAGTTGGGAAATTTTGGGTTTTGAGGGACAAAAATGAGAAAAACCATTTTTAACCTCATAAAACCCCGTTCTCATGGTCCGATCATCCTGGTTTGCAAAATCATTGAACATAGAGATGGGCGGGTCCCGAAATTTTCCCGATTTCCGAGACGGGATTACATTTGATTCGGGAATTTGTCGGGACGGGATTTGGTCCGATCGTCGGCGGTTTTGCCGCTTCGCGAGTGACGATAACGGCGCTATTGCGAGAGATGTCCCGGGAACGCAGGGGGCGAAGTCATTTTGACGATCGCGCCATGACAGCGGAGTCATACCGACGATCCCGCGGGTCATACCAACGATCGCGCCGTGACCGCGGGTCATACCGACGATCGCGCCGTGACCGCGGGTCATACCGACGATCGCGCCGTGACCGCGGAGTCATACCTACGATCACCCAAGGACCGCGGAGTCATACCGACGATCATGCCGTGATCGCAGGAGGCGAAGTCATTTTGACGATCGCACCGTGACAGCGGAGGCATACCGACGATTCCGCCGAGACCGACGATCCCGCGGGTCATACCGACGATCCCGCGGGTCATACCGACGATCGCGCTGTGACCGCGGGTCATACCGACTATCCCGCGGGTCATACCGACGATCGCGCTGTGACCGCGGGTCATACCGACGATCGCGCCGTGACCACGGAGTCATACCTACGATCATGCCGTGATCGCGAGTCATGCCATGATCGCGGAGTCATGCCGACGATCACCCCGTGACAGCGGAGTCATGCCGACGATCACCCTGTGACCACGGAGTCATACCGACGATCATGCAGTGATCGCGAGTCATACCGACAATCACCCCGTGACCGCGGATTCATACCAACTATCACGCCGTTACCGTGAGTCATACCGACGATCACCCCGTGATCGCGGGGTCATACCGACGATCACGCCGTGACCACGGAGTCGTAACGACGATCACCCCGTGATCGTGGAGTCATACCGACAATCACACCGTGACCGCGAGTCATACCGTCGATCACCCCGTGACCGCGGATTCATACCATAGATCACGTCGTTACCGCGGGTCATACCGACGATCGCGCCGTGACCGCAGAGTCATACCTACGATCACCCAAGGACCGCGGAGTCATACCGACGATCATGCCGTGATCGCGAGTCATACCGACAATCACCCCGTGACCGCGGATTCATACCAACTATCACGCCGTAACCGTGAGTCATACCAACGATCACGCCGTTACCGTGAGTCATACCGACGATCACCCCGTGATCGCGAGTCATACCGACGATCACCCCGTGATCACGGAGTCATACCAACGATCACCCCGTGATCACGGAGTCATACCGACGATCACCCCGTGATCACGGAGTCATACCGACGATCACGCCGTGACCGCGAGTCATACCGACTATCGCGACGTGATCGCGAGTCATACCGACGATCACCCCGTGACCGCGGATTCATACCATAGATCACGTCGTTACCGTGAGTCATACCGACGATCACGCCGTTACCGTGATTCATACCAACGATCACGCCGTGACCCCTGCGTGACCATGCACTCAGCATAGCAACGCTGGTGGCGCTGCCTACGAATTGACAGGCAAAGCTCTCTCAAAACGCTTAATGCTTTTTACCATGCGGTTGGCATTCTGGGTTATAATAGTATGTATTCTGTGCCGCGAGTCACATGTTTCTATAGGTACCTGTAAATTGTTGTAACCAAACCATTTTTTGGGTTTTTATGGATAGTTTTATAGATAAGTTATCGTGTTCACGGACACACACACACACACACATACATATATATATACTGTATTATTATCTATTGCATGCGCCCACGTTTTTATTTTTAAATCTTACAAGAATTTATTCTTTGAACATATTCTATAGATTATTTCCTACTTTAATGTGAAATCTATTTGGGAGCAGAACCTGTACCTCTTAACCTCTCTTCTTTGAACAAACTGTCAAATTAAAGTATTTACAGCTGACTTCAATTGATATATTTACATTCTTCCAAAATGTAAACATTGAAAATTTGGAAGCCTATGGGGCGTATCCCAAGGGAAATATGAAAATAAAATGATATAATATAGCATTGTCTCTAGTAGTGATGGTCAAATCCAGGAATTTCAAATAATGAATCTGAATCCTAAAAAAAATCAAACCACAAATGGACTTATGGTAATTAAAAAAGCAAGAATGGAATAGGAACCATTTAAAAATAAATACTACACTAACCATAAATGACTACTCTTTGCAATGAAAAGTTATGTAACTACTTTTGACACACGGCAAAAATAACAGACGACTAATCGGTTACATCTTTTAAAACCTACTTTTAAATCGATTGGTATGTCGGTATACTTTATTTGGACGGCAAATATTTATTTAGGTACACTTGTTAATTTTTCGTTGATCGATAGTATAGGCCTACTCTGTTCATAAAATTTTAAATAATATATTAAATACTAAACATCAATTCAATCCACAGTAGGGCGTCGATTGGGAATCGCATTGTGTAACTTTAAACGTTGTGTCGTCCGTCTAGTGTCTACGGTACAGTTCCGCTATTGCTTGCTACACAAACGCAGACAAATACTTATTGCGGGCGGTCAAGGTTAAGTCGATGATAAATGGCGGCAATAGTTGCTCGAACGCTCGCACTGAACTAGAGCTACAACCAACAACCGAAGGTAGCACTGAATACTGTATGCGAGAATTGAGATACGTTGGCCCCCATATGTACTAAGGGAATATTACAATGGAACTAGGGGATTTTGGGATTGCAAGCCAACAGCCAATAAGTTGGTTGATTCTTCTAGTGGTACCAACATAACAACATTTTACAGCGGCTCGATTTTCTAACAGAGTTGCCGTGCCTGTGCTACCTCCATTTGGATGTTTTCAGTCTACGACTATTTCGTTACGTAAAAAGCAAGAGAGGTTCCCTGATTCCATTTACTTATCAGACTTGGATACGATAAATAACAGAGAGCGCACAATGATTTTGGACCGGCATGAACTACGCCGGTTGTCTAACTCAGAATGTAAATTAACAACAAAACATTGACCATTACATCTTCCTTAAAAATATGAGTTTTTAATGGAAATGGTATCGAGAGTCGTGAGTAATATTTCATTTGAGAACTGGTATCGAATCGAGAAATTCTGTTATTTCCCTATCCCTATTTTTAAAATACAATTAATATTAGACTAGGACGTAATTCAAGCCATGGCCATGGTAAATAGACCGATGTGTTGGTTAAGAAACAGAGTTTGGCTTTGTTCCAGCATGCGTAGATCGACACTGCTGCTACACTAAATCACAGAAAACATACTACTATAACCCAGAATGCCAACCGCATGGTAAAAACCATTAAGAGTTTTGAGAGAGCTTTGCCTGTCAATCCGTAGGCAGCGCTACCAGCATTGCCATGCACTCAGTATATCCATATAGAGCTTGCAGCTAGTCAGTGTATAATCGAATCTCGTTAATCGCATCTTAAATCCGAATCTTTTCTTAGGATTCGGGTGGGTTCGAGATTCGGATTCGACACATCCCTAGTCTCAAGTACATCGGGAAGTAAGTTAAAAATTGTTTGCTTATTTATACCAAACAGACAAGAAAGCGAGCTAATAACAACGTTTTAAAATACACTTGCCCCAGCAAATGTGCTGACAGACTAAGTGAATTTCCATTTGCCTGATCGGATTTCTACTGAAATATTCCCTTTAACATGTTAGATTTATTCCCCATATAAATTACATTTGATTTAGAGAGTACCTAAGTTTGCTGCTACAAGGTATGTCATCAAATGTGTTCTTTGTTGTTTGAATGCTAATAGCTTGGTATGAAATAATAAAATTCACCAAAATTTATCAAAATACATATAACAGCCAAAAAATTCCTGGAATGAATTTCTGTGGACATTTAGCGCAAACGCAAGTGGCAAATTTGCCTTGCAGTAGTTAATACGAATCCTGGAGAAGGCATATTGGTAGTAGGGGTATAGATGACGAGCCGTTGGTAAGCGCTTTTCGTGTACATGCAAGTCTAAATTGTTGGTTACTGTCGGTCGTGTATCTCCTGCACTGAAAAATGGCATTTCATAAACAGTGTGCGAACATTAAGTTCTGTCTGTGTTTCACTAAAAAAAACCATGAAGTGAGACTATTTAGTTTAATTCAAGCTAATGGAGAAGAGGGGATGAAGAAAAGTCAAGTTTATGAGTGACACAAACGGTTTCGTGAAGGTCGTGAAAGCATTGACGATGACCCTGGTAGTGGACATCCTTCAACAGCAGTCAATAACGTAAATATTGAGCGAGTACGACAAGTTTTACATGAAAATCGGAAATTAACAATGGATGAAACTGTATTTGAGATACATTTATCTCAATGAAGTGTTCACGTTAACACCATCCTTCATGATCAATTGAACATGCATCGAATTTATTCGTGATTGGTTCCAAAAATACTGTCTCCAGAGCACAGGAATGTTAATGGCTGGTGAATTTATTGATATGGTCAATGCAGATCCATATTTTTTTAATTAAATTGTGACTGGTGATGAAAAATAGTGTTGTCTCTACGACCTTCCAAATTTTTACCACTCAGTTTGTGGTAGCCTACACGACCGACAGTAACCGACAAAGTAAGACTTGCAGGTACACCAAATGCTGCATCACGGGTAGTTAGCAATACCCCACTACCAATATGCCTTCTTCCCCAGGAGCCGTACTAACTACTGCAAGGTGAATTTACCGCTGGCAATCGGGCTAAATGTCTACAGAAATTCTTTCCTGGAATTTTTTTACTGTAGTAGTATATCCATAAACATGTAGACTACAGCAGTTTATACATTCTGCCATAAGATTAACATCAACAAATTTTTAATTGATGGTTTCTATTAATTTTCTACCTATCCATGTATCAATGAAAGCTTCTATTTACTATTTTTTTTTTTAGATTTGCAAATTGATTTGGAATGAAACTGCAAGATTTTATATTTTGCACCCAAAACACCCTGTTTCCAAAACCTGATTGTAGTGGTTTGCGAATCTGTCTGAATAAACCTAGGTTTACACATTTGCATCGAATTTCAAGCTTTGTCCCAACGTACATATATATAAATGAATTTGAATGGATGGTCTTTTGACCTCTGGGGACATCGAAACCAAAAAGTAAAGTGGTCTCAGATCTAGGTCTTACCTTGAGACCTATGGTAATAGCAAACTCCTTATATGGAGAATTTGCCAACAACCAAAATACCACAAAGTAATTTAAATTTTGCATTTTGTAATATGTACATTTCAAAATCTGTAGCATGCAACGTACTTTAAAATCAAATGCACTTGATTAACATTAAAGTCTGAAAAATAAAAAGCCATAAATCCTCATGCACCTTCACTATACATTAAGTTTTTTTTCCTAGGGACGCTAGGCACAAGCCCGGAATTGTTTTTCACATTACTTCAGGCTAGACCTAGGGGTTGCGGCATTATCACATAGATAAAATCCATTGGTTATTTGGTGGGATTTGAACCCGCGACCTCTGGAACTGAAGTCCCACGCTCTAACCACTAGATCAGCTTGCTCCCCCTGCCTATTCATAGTGATCTAAAGAGCAATAATAATCATCCTTTGTGCTCATTTTCTTGTTTGGCAATTTCGTTGGATTTATGATATTATCTTGTATTTTGAACAGTTCTTAATGTAGTGGGGCATTCTATGTGTAATAGTATTATGACATGTATTAATTGGTATTTATACTACCATCATTTCATCATAATGAGATCTGGTCTACCAACGAAGTAAATCTTTGCCAGAGCACAGATTGCACGTATAACTTATGTGCATCATAGATAAGAATTTCTCTCTTGATTGAAAAATTAAAATGATGTTAGATTGTAGCAAAACAGCCTTAAATTATTTTGTGCTTTCTTGGAGATGTTTCTTACACAACTTTGCTTCATGAATTAAGCTTTGCTCCTTGGTTTTATCAGTGTACTCATAAATTTATCTGTATTAGTGTATTTTTTCTCTTAAGCTTAAGTGTTGAGTGAATTCTGTGCTTGTTTACTCCACACTCTTTTTAATGTTGCATCTACAAACAACTCCACAGTAAGTTTTCTGCAATGTTTAAGCTGTATTAAAATTTATTGTAAGAAATATCATATGTTTTTTTATATGTTTAAAGATAGTTTGCTATCCATAAATGCAATCTGACAATTTTTTCATCACACAATCATCTTTTTCAACCAAAATATAAAATCAACATTTGGTTAGAACTCACTGAATACAGTAGAACCCCTCTTATCCGACTTCAGTATAACCGACTCCTCGGGATATCCGACCTATTGTCCGACTGTCTACATTTTTTCTGTCTGGGGCGATAACGCCGAGCGTGATCGGTTGGCCGAAAGGCCGATCACGAATGTTGCCATAATCACGGCAAACGATCACCACTGTCGCCGATAACGGGTGTTTCTGATGTTGCGGGAGACAGTTACCAAAGTCGCGGAGACTGCAAGTTACACTCACCGGTGTTGCCATGGTCGCGGGCGACGATTACCGAAGTCACGGAGAATGCAGTTTATACTGATCTCGATATCGACCTGGCTGTTCCGACCATGGCTCAGTCCCACCATGGTCGGATATAAGGGGATCTACTGTACAACAGTTTTCTACTGAGGTAAAATGCAGATCACTTTTGTTTTGAAATTGAAAATAAATTCTATATGTATGTACACTCACTGTTAATAAAAGGTCTGTTGAACATCATAGCTGTAGCCTAACCTTTAAGAATATATTTAAAAATATCCATGTCCCTTGGAATTTGTAGGATAGAATGTTATTGTTAAACTTCAAATAGGCAGCAGCTAAATTTTTCTCAACAACTCAAAATTATCACAAGGATTTTGTAGCCTACAGTTTATTTCATTTTAATCATTTAATCTTTTCGGCCTAGTATTACTAATGTAATCAAAAATGAATTAGCTATACATTTTAAAATTATTGTCAAATTGTATGGTTAAGTCTTTTAGATTAAGTTGTATAACGAAATTTGTATGCGTTGACACTATTCATGTACGTAAAATGTATAAAGTGAATAAAGATAATTTGATTTAGTGTGGATTAACTCCGCACTAGTAAGTACTACGACTATCTGCAGTACTAGCATGAAAATTAGACCAATTTGTAAGACAAAAATGTGGTTCGGATTTCACTATAAAGTGAAGGTCTCTTAGTTGCCATTGGCTGCCGTATGGGCTATTAATTAACAGTCCTGCCCAAGGAACATTTTGGCCTTAGTCAGTAACAAGACTACAAGATCGTGCCCATTCATCCGACAATAATCTCCATTCATACTTGGCTTAAAATACCTAAATTCGTATTGTCGCCATTTCAGTTAAAAAGTATTAAAAGTAAAGTATTAGTATAACTGGGTGAGCCAGCAAGTGGAGTGTCAATTTTAACTTTTCGAATAGACCTGACTCAAGTTTTTAAACACTTAAAAGTTGACATTCAGCAACCATGGCAAAAAGATTGCAATTTGACCCGCAAGGACGGGAAACTTTACTAAGTTGTTGGATAAAAAATACCCAAACACAAAAGATGAGTAAAACACGACTTGAACCATGCAATTAAATTTACCATCTATATTTTGTACCTTGAGTCCACCTAATAAATAATAAGAATACAATTAAACACTGTAGATATGCGACCTTATGTTGGTATATGGCCTTAAACTAAAGCTAAAAAATAAAAGACAAAAACATTTCAAGTAGTGACATGAAAATATGAAGTCTCAAGCCGTAGTCAAGTGCAGCCACTGTAACATAAAAACTGTAAAATTTCTTAACTACAAATACCAATAGGACTTAAAATGTTATATGTCCAAGATAAAGTTGTGATTTCTTTAAACAAATGTTACTAAATTCTAACAAATTGAGCCATTTAGTCAAAGAAAAACCAATTGAAATTATAAAGTTTAACTGTTGAGTTAATCTAATAAAGATGTAGCTTAGTTTGATTTGGATAACACAACTACAACTTTTAAGTAATGTTTTTGAAAACATGTTTAGCTAATTGAAATTGGTTATAGTTGTCACATAATGTAAAGTAAATAATCTCAAATATAGCAATGATGAAAAATGGCAGCCTACTATTATACAAAACAAAAACATAATCAAAACTGGTAATGTGTATATAGGCCTGCATAAAAAATGTCCGTTGCATTAATTAGGCAAATATGTTAAGTAAGGAAGAAATGTTAAGAATATTCACATTTAAATGTTCCAACTAGGCCTATTCATATAGTTAGGAATGTTTGAAATTAAAAAGCGTAATTTGAAATAAAATTCCATTACGGTTTAAGGGTAGGCTAAGCCTAGGATACTGAGACCGTAAGTACAAGTACCGTTTTCATTATTGTTACTTCAAAATTACTCCAGACAATCAAATAATTAAATTAAGTATCAAGAATCACTAGGCCTTTAATACAATTAATAATTTACTTGATTTTCTTTCCAAGAACATCATTTCTTACTTCGTAAAATTATAGTGCCAACAAAACTTGAAATGATTTCAGGATATGGATTCATATGGCAGAAAGATTTGACATTTCACTCTATAAACACCCCAAATGGAGGCTTATATTTTGCTATAAATATCCATTCTACAAAATATAGGAAAAATTAAAACTGTTCAATCATTAATCTTTGGACAATGGTTTTGATTTCTAAATAAATTGTAGGTATATGCTTCGCTTGAATGAAATTTAGGAAAGCTGAATCCACAAATGTCTAAATAAAACTTAAAACTAGTAACTAATCCTAGGAACTATCTTAATACAAACTGTATGGGGCCGATGGCTCGTAGGCAAAGAAAAAATAATAGATATTCCAGAGGAATGGTGCGTTGTTTGTTGACTGTAGAGGTTGAGGTGTGGCAGTCCATTCCACAACCCGACCCTCCCTCGACCCATGTAGGGGCGCTGGGACCGGGGGCTGTGGAAACATCTGCAATACGGAAGCGAAACCCTTGAGCAATGTGTAACACATCCCAAACTTACACTACACTTACTACACTAGTTAACACGGCCATATGTATGTACAAAGCAAAAAACAACCAAGTAGAATACGACAAGTGTTGTTGGCTGTCTGTCTATTATAATTTAGATAGACAGATTTTACTCTTTAAACCCCCATTGAAACTATTAAACCCCTTATTTTTGTAGAATTCATGCTATATTTTGGGGCAATATCCTTGAAGTTTTTCAATACATATAGCCTAGGTACCTACATCTAAAAATTTTTAAATTAGGTCCAAAGCAAAAAGTTAGTTATTTATATTTTACAAATTTACAATGGCATTTAGGCCTAACTAAAACCTTTAACAAATCAGCAAAAGGAATATAGGTACCTACTGAACAAGATTGAAACAATGCATTAATAATCACAAATATCAAAGAAAAAGTAATTTCTTCGTAATTTCTTTACTGTAATAACTTCATACTAACAAATATTCTCTTTGTTAGCTAAGCCTGAGCGTAGTGCCCAAGATTTTTATAAATTGAACAATTAAGGCTAGGCCTACTTAAAAATATTTTTGTAGGATAAATTACGTAAGTACAATCATGAAGGCATATGGCATCAAAATTACAAACAAGGTTGTACAGTAACTTAAGTGGTAAAAACAAAAAGTCTTCATACCTGCAAAATCCATCTATTTCTACAAGATATCTTCTAGGCCTATGATGACAATATTTAATTGATGATAGGAAATGCCTCTTGAGGCATATATATATGGCGATTAATACTTGAATTAGTTTATTTGGATGTGCAAAGATTTAATTAGTTCAAAACAAGTCCCTTTTAATCTAATACAAATAATAATTCAAATTAACGCAAACAAACTTTTAAGCTAACCGTGTATAAAGTTTAGGTTTTTATCAATTTTTTTTAAAGTCTAGCATTTAAAACTTGCCCGTGATTTTACTAATCCAAAAGTTTTTAACATAAAATCCGTGGTTAAAACATCTTTATTATTGGTGGTTTAAAATTGCATTCATTAAAAAAATCATTCAAATAAGAGGACAATTTTAAAATGTTTTGCAAATATTATTGCCAAACCTGCTATCAAACAAATAATAACCATTTTAAAATAAAATTTACTAAAAAATAAATTAACATTTAAAGATGAGATTTTTATCATGAAACAGAATTATTAGCTTATCTGTAGTCTTCCATGTTAAAAAAACATTGTCATCAGGAAACAAGGTATTAGAAAGAAAAATAAAACAAGACTAGAGAGTAGCCCTGTCAGTAATGAGCACTGTTAATGACCTTATCTAATGATTACATTCTTAATGTCTTGCATAAATAATAATTATCTAGAAATGTATTCTTTATAAACCTATTCTTTGGATTTCTGAACATACATACTCATAATTCATAATTCATTCATTTTTCAACAACAAAACATTTCAGTTTTATAACTTAAGTTGTACATTAAGTTTTAACCTATCTATATATTTGGGAGTTTGATTCGTGTTACCAACTGAGACTAAATAATACCAGGTATACAGGGTGAACAACTTAACTGTGTCACAATTGGTATCTCAGAAACTATTAGATTTAGAGAGAACATTAAATGGGGAACTTCAACTTACTTTTAATGGCATAAAAAAATATGAATTCCAATGTTTCAAAAATGGCCGCCATTTTCCAACATGGCGGCTAACTTTGGAATTTCTTATGGAACACCCTGTATTTTATGATTGTTTTAGATTCTAGATGCAATTTTAAGACTTTTTTACTCTTGACATATTTTCTCTAAACCTACTCGTTTAGGAGCTACAGCTTGTTAAACTTTAAAAAAAGCTAATGACATAATGATTATAACCACACGGCAAGCTAATTTTTCTAAGTTCAACCCGCTGTAGCTCCTAAACGAGTAGGTTTAAAAAAAATTCCAAGAGTAAAAAAGTCTTAAAAGTGCATCCAGAATCTAAAACAATCATAAAATACAGTGCGTTCTATAAGAAATTTATAGTTAGTAGCCATATTGGAAAATGGCGGCCATTTTTGAAACATTGAAATTCATATTTTTTAATATCGTTAAAAACTAGTTAAAGTTCCTCATTTAATGTTCTCTCTAAATCTAATAGTTTCTGAGATACCAATGGTGGCACAGTTAAGTTGTTCAACCTGTATAAATAAAACAAAACAACACAAATCCCAGGAAATAAAAATAAAGTGTTTATTAGAAGAATTTTGCCAAGAAATCCTGAAAATAATCATTAAGTAAAAAATACAACAATTTAAACAACACATTACCAAATGACCAACTCTCTCCGAACATGTAAACTAGGCTATCGCAACTTATTGCACTTTATTATTTTTAATAGATGCTGAGACAGTATATAACAAAAAAATATAGTACTTACTTTTGATTCTTTACTTGACGTATGTGATGAAATACATTTATAACATCTCTTATCCTTCGTGGTGCTTCCTCAATTTTAGAGGCAAGGCAAACACACCCCATTGCTGTCGTTTCCATGGGGTGGCGAACAAAAGACTTTGAATAATAAAACCGTTGAAACAAAACTTGTCCTGTAGCCATTGCCACCTAGAAATATAAAATAAGTTGTTTTTTATTGATAAACTTTCAAACTTAAGTTGTTAAGGCCCTACAAATATGGTGAGCTAATTTTTTAACATTAACGTAAAATACTAACTTAGTTAAACACCTACTATCAATTAAGCTAAGTTAGCCTATAGGCTACTTATATATTTTGACATGAATAATGATTCAATCGAGGGTGATTTATTAGTCGTAAATAATTAGTAAAAACAAGACAATTAAAATATACGGAAAGTAAATAAAGAAATGTCTCGTCTTATAACACTTAAAACATATATTTACGCTTATACTGTTACTCGCAAGACGGTAAATATACAAAAAAGGTGGTAAGTGGTGATCGGTGGAGTGTCCAATCGAAATCGATCACCATTTACCACCTTTTTTGTATATTTACCGTCTTGTGAGTAACAGTATAAGCGTAAATATATGTTTCAAGTGTTATAAGTTTCATTAATTACTTTCCGTAAATTTAATTACAAGTACGATGCTGATCAAGAAGTTATTTAGTTAAAATACAGGGTTAGTAAAAAGTGTGGAGACCCCCTGTTATTTTTTTTAATGGCCCATACTAGAAAAACTAAACTCGGCACACCTTTATGGCATGTTGTGAAGTACTTTTTGAGCATAACCGTCACTTGGTGTACATCCCCAAAATGGGGGATTTTGGGGGAAACTCAAAAATTTCAAATACAAAGACCTACCGAGTGACCCCTCATTTTGAAGGTCCTGGTAAAAGAAAACCAAAAACGCAAACTAGAGGTATTTATCTCAATCCAGTAAAAAATGGCAGCCAATTGAAATTCTCAGAAATTGAATAAACTTGCAGCTTTCCAAGTCTGGAGACCCCCTGTAAATTTAGTAGCGGCTCACACTAGGAAAACTGAACTCTACACACCTTTTTGGCATGTTATGAAGTACTTTTTAAGCATAATAGCCACTTGCTTACCAAACCCAAAATGGGGGATTTTGGGGGAAACTCAAAAGTTTTAAATGATAAGCCCCATCAAGTGATCCCTCATTTTGAAGGTCCTGGTAAAAGAAAACTTACAACGCAAACTAGAGGTTTCTATCTCAATCCAGTAAAAAATGGAAGCTGATTGAAATCTTTAGAAATTGGAAATAACTTGCAATTTTATATTCAATTGGCTGCCATATTTTACTGTGTTAAGATAGAGACCTATAGTTTGCGTTGTTAGTTTTCTTTTATTATGGCCTTCGAAATGAGGGGTCACTCGATGGGGCTTATCATTAAAAATTTTTGAGTTTCCCCCAAAATCCCCCATTTTGGGTTTGGGAACTTATGAGAATTTCAATTGGCTGCCATTTTGTACTGAGCTGAGATAGAGACCTCTAGTTTGCGTTGTTGGTTTTCTTTTACCAGGACCTTCAAAATGAGGGGTCACTCGATGGGTTTTGTATTTGAAATTTTTTAGTTTACCCCAAAATTTCCCATTTTGGGGATGAACACCAAGTGGCGGTTGTGCCCAAAAAGTACTTAATAACATGCCATAATGGTGTGCCGAGTTTAGTTTTTCTAGTATGGGCCGTTAAAAAAATAACAGGGGGTCTCCACACTTTTTACTAACCCTGTATACTACGTTAGGTTAAAAGTTAAAAGGATCACTATTTGAATAAGAAAAGATATTCTGGATCGGGAAAAGTATAAGTTATTAACTCAATTGAGAGATGACTTCAAAGTGTAAGTTATTTTTTGGTTGGTAGTTGCAGGACCAAATAGATCTAGGACTACCTCACAAATTTTTTTTCTAAAAACTAGCTTGACCTCATTTAACACTTCAAAACCCACCCATATTTACTCCTAACATTCATGGACACTGCAACCGTGTTCCAACTCTAGCGCCGTTAAATTCCCAGGGTTCATTTTCACATGTTATTTGATGTGTTTTTTTTCCTTAAGGTTAGGAGGCTATTATTTGATTAATTGGGTTTGGTAAAAAAATAGAATGTAAATATGGACAGAGATACATGGTTTTTTCAGTCAAAAAGTTTAGGCTATGGGAATTTACTGAAAATAACGATGTTACTAAGTTTAATATAATCCTTAAGTAGTTATATAAAGTTTAAACACATTCAGTGTGCCACGAGTAACCAGTTACTTGTGCCCAACAGCCTTAGAAACAAGACAAAAACAATTAGAGCCTTATTATACAAAGTACCGGTAGCCTGGAGACGTCATTAGTAGCACGAAAATCATTAAGTGGCAATATGAAAGAAGCGTAACTATTCTGACTACTAAACCTGAAGAAAATTCTAAGTTAGTTCTAAGATACTGGCAAACGTAACCGAAAGAACAAAGCTGTTTTCAAGCCTCAGAGTGGTTTAAGTTAATAATACCAAAAAAGGTGTAGATTACAGTGATCAGATGTCTGCGTATTATACGCCTCTGAGGAAAACGCAGAAGTGGTATTAAAAAGTTGCTCTTGAGCCATTAATGGGAACAACCATTGTTAATTCATGGCTAATTTACTGCAAAATAACTGGATTGTTCAATTTATTGTTAGCCTTACAAGTGGCGAATGGACAAAAAATGTCTATCTCAAATTGTGTTGCTGAAGTGGCAACTGACAAAATTTGTCAATAAATTAAGATTTGTTGCCGTTGCATTTCATGCACTTAGTTATATTAGATTAAATGACATAATTCTTATATCAACGGAATGATGAGATTTCTGAAGTTTAATTTAATTAAATAAGAATGAACGTTTCAACCTATTACATAAGTAGGCTATATCCAATTAATCATGAGTTAAATTTGAATGAAAATAAAGCGCTAAATCTCAACCGCCATGTTTTGTTGTTAAACCGTGAAAGATGAGTAGGCCTAATTAAAAAAATTATAGACGTAATTTTTGTGTCTAGCAAAGACAAGTGGTACTAGAAGGCCTACTGCAACAAGGAGGAAATAACTTTCATTTTGAATACAGTATGGTAATTATGTCAACCTCAAATCAACGCTCTAAAAAATAATTTGTTTACTCTAGAAAGGTATACAACATTACGCTAAGGGTATCAATACGTTAATTTGACGTACATAGGAATTGCATACAGTAAGGTATCATCATACAGTGTGACGCTAAAAATAACTCGCCCCAGGTCAAATTTAAGTGCGATACCCATCTAGAGTTAAAACTGTTAGTTTTTTAGCAGTGATTCCTAAAATGATAGTCATTTTTTGCGGACAAGCACAGTTTTTCCAAAAAAAGTGTAAAAACTAAAAAAAAAACTTTTTTGCAAAAAAAAAAGTCATGTTATGGGTACCTACTCAAATTTTGCGGAATTTCATGACAAATTCAAAGGTGTATTTTTCATTACTGTCCAACAACTAATAAACTCGCAAAAGCCCGCCAACTGTTAACGCGGAAAACACCTTTTTGCCCAAAAGTCATTTTGTGCAAAAACAGTTTATAAAAAATTCCATTTTAAAGTCTCTGACTTATTTTCAGATGAACCCAATGTTTACGTTGTCTTCTTTTTTTTTCTTTGATCTAATTAGAAGAGCACAAACACAGGTTAATTAAGTCTATTTTAGGGTAGCTTAACACAATCGAATAAATGGATTTATCAACTAAAAAATCGCCACGTGTACGCTTGGACATGATTTAAGGATGATTTATACTTAGCCGATTTTAAATCGGCCGACAAAAAAATCTACCTTGTGCGCTTAGCCATAGCCATCATTATTGACTGCCTCCCTCGGTCACGGAAACATCATCGTTGTCTCCTGCAGTCTCGGAAACGTCACATTCATCATCTACAATCGCGGGAAATAATAAAAATCTTCCGCGGCCGTGTAGACATCATCATTGACTTCTGGACTCCCGCGGTCATAGAAACGTCAACGTCGTCATCCGCGATCGCGGCAAAATCATAAAAATCTTCCGCGGCCATGTAGACATCAACGTCGTCTCCCGTGGTCACAGAAACGTCATCGTCGTCGTCTGCGAAGACGGCTAGATCATAAAATTCTTCCGCGGCCGTGTAGACATCATCATTGATTGCCACGGTCACGGGAACGTCATCCTTGTCGTCCGCGATCGCGGCAAAATCATAAACATTTCCCGCGCCCGTGTAGACATCATCGTCGTCTCCCGCGGTCTCAGAAACGTCATTGTCGTCGTTCGCGATCAGATCACGGCAAAATTATGAACATTTCCCGCGCCCGTGTAGACATCATCGTCGCTTCCCGCGGTCTCGGAAACGTCATTGTCGTCGTCCGCGATCGCGGCAAAATCATGAATATCTCCCGCGGCAGTGTAGGTAGACATCATCATAGTCTCCCGCGGTCACGGAAACGTCATGATCGTCGTCTTGCACGGTAACGAAAACGTGATAGTCGTCTAGCGTGATCACGGCAAAATCATGAAAATTCCGACTTTTATATCAAAATAAAGACTAAATCCCGACTTTTCAAGACCATTTTGAAGTTTAATTCTTTTTAAGTTACTTTCACTCGACTACTAGACACCCTGCGTGGTAGGCTAGCCTACCATTTGGAAAAATTCTACGATCAAAAAGTACTTCTAGGTCAAACTTTTAAAGTAGGCTAGGCATTTTGTATACAGTATAACAAATTTCATTCTGTAGTCCTTGCACTTTTACAAGACAACAAAAAATCTGCTGATGATTTTTTTGTTAATTACATTGCAAAGAACAAACGGACTGGAAAGTTATGTTAGGTCTAACAGATCACCCTGTTTGGGTGTGAGGATGTCAAACTCGGCTCTAAGTGTTGCATGCCATTTCACACGTCACTGGCAAAATTCAGCTCAAAGGGCCTCGAGCCAGATGTTGGGTTAGTTGCGAGTTTTACTTGGAACCAGATTAGGTACAGGGGGTACAGTTTCTTAACTGGGCTATGCTAATATCGATTGAAACTAACTATTGAACCGATTAGTACCGGTAAACTTTCATTCGATTTTTTCATTACCAGCAAGTTTGGTTAGTCTTAGTTAAGTTAGGTTAGGTTATGACAGTTGACAGTTTTATTTTATAATTGATAGGCTACAGGCCTAGTTAAATATGTCAATTATTAATCGATATTTTAAATTTGATAGGCCTAGTTTCAATCCATAATGCATAGCTCAGCAGTGGCTGCACTTTAGTTTACGTCCTACAACTCACATTGCTTACATTATTTACTCACATAGTTTGGTTAAGGTTAAATTTAGTTTAGAACAGTTTCATTTTACAATCATCTGGTAGTTAATGTAGGACACATAAGTTAAACTAAAGTGCAACCGTTAAGTTAAGGATGTAGGCTGAGTTACTTGTAGGAACTTGTTGAATTAACTTGAGTTAACTTAATTGAGTGGTTGCTTGTGAGTACTTTAGTTGTTTTCACTGTAAGATAATCAATATGTTTTATCAATTAAGATTAATTTGACTTGGCTAATGCATGTATATGTTGATCTGGCCTAATAAATGACTTATTGACTCCCAGGTTAGGTTAGGTTAGTACAGTTTATCGTAGTAGTTTAATATAGGCCTGGTTTAGTTTTTTAATACGCAAGGCTACGCGTCCGGCAGTGGCGTCACCGGTTTGTGGGGGCCCACAACACCGTTACCTGAACGATACGTAGTGCAGCCTATCGGTGTTCGTGGTGTAAGTTACAGGATAGAGTACTCGGCTAATATCCAAGAGGGTATCCAGATCAAATCAAATCGGTGACACTTACTTTTTGTCAGAGATTTTGCTTGGAAAGCGATTTATTCTTAACTGTAGGCCTATCTACATCATTAGTGAGAATTTAAGGCATTATGCCTAATAAACTTATTTTAAACAGAATTTAAGCTTCATTTAATTTATCAACCGAGTGGCTTAGCTTAGGTTTTGACCATTTAACTTAACCGTTAAGTTATGTCCCATAATGATAATAAGTTAGTGTAAGGTAGTGGCAGTTTTAATAAAATGACAACAAATTGACACTAGGGAATATAACCTAACCTAACCCAACCAAACTTCTCGGACAGTTTAAAATTTGTTTTTTAAGTTAAAAAAGACTTGTGAGGTTGGTTGTTATGTGGTTTTAAAATTTTCCGTCTCTTGACTTTAAGTCCTTTGAAGTTAGGTTAGATTAGGAAGGTAAAGATTAGGTTATAATGAATTGAGTAGGCCTAGTTGATTTATATTATCTCCAGACTGTTTATGCATTTTGTAGGAGGAAGAAGGTGCACAGACAGTCTGGAGATAATATAAATCAACTACCGTACTCAATTCATTATAACCTTTAAATCTTTACCTTCCTAATTTAACCTAAATTTTGAACAATTAATAAAATCACGAGTCCGCATAACACCCAACCTACAAACCTCACAGAAGAACTGAAGTAACTAAGGCTTAGTTCATAACTCAATCAGGCTCAGTTGAATTTACAAATACCTCTACCTCTTTGTATGAACTTTACTCTTTGTCATTTAATAAACTGTTGTTTGTTATTTAATAAACTACCTTCTCATATTCTCAATGAATCTTCTGCCAAAAGCATGTGGAGAGTTTGTTTTCTCATTATGTTTAAGTTACATTTTAATTTAGTTTTTAACATTTTTGTATCATATTTTTGACATGTCATCTACCATTGAGGAAACTCCTCTGTAAGTAGAAATTTGTGACAATTTACATGAATAAATGAATAAATTATAATAAATTATATAAATAAAACAATCCTTTCAATTTCAAACATTCATCCATGTTTGTATTAGTCAGTCAATTCAGAGTACATTAAAGTAAAGGTGACAGAGACCAGCGGACAAGAGCCATTACAGTAATAAAATTCAAAAAATCTTAGTTGGCCTAAGTTAATTCGGTTTTTGTGACAGCAGAAAATTTTTTGCACCATTGCTTTCAGGTAAAAATCTAGTTTCTAATGATATAGCCTATAAATTACTATGGTACCGTACTCTTGGTCACCCTGTCCGCAATAATTTCAGATTTTTCATTAGGCCTACCGGTATCAGCAAGTTTGGTTGGTTAGGTTTAGGTTAACCCTAGGAGTGGCGAGACCGATTTTCAGTACCGGTACCCTACAGTAATAATTGTGCTTTGTGGAGTGGCACGCTCATTTTGGTGAATTTGTGAGGGAGTTCTTCAAAAACGTGTATAAAATTAGTATGTAGAGATAACCTATTGAAACGTATATTCATTTTGTTCGTGATAGTCAGTAGAATTCAAAAAGTAAAAAATAAAATTTATATATTTTTTCAAATTTTATTTCAAAAGCAAACACGTGTCACATGTAGGTGATGTAAGTTTTTGACGTAAATTTGTATTGCACAATTCAAAATATGCAAATTGTAAAGAATTTATTTCTCTACATTAGGTATCATAATTTACCCAAAAGAATTATTTTTATAGATTTTACAAGCAATACGGAAAAATTGAAAAACGTCAATTTCTACAAAACTACACTTTGATAGATCTACAAATGCCCTCTAATAATAAATCAATATCATCATAAAACCATACATTTTTTGAAGCCAATAAATTAATATCATTCTATATAAGAATAACTAAATAAGATAGCCTAATTAATAGAATAGTTTGTTTTCACAAAAGCAAAACTGTAAACAAAACAACTGATCAGCTGTTATAGGTAGCCCAAAAACCTTCACTAACTTTTTATCCTATTTTGGATCATACATGTATATTATAATTTATGCAAAATAATGCATAAATATTACACCTAGGCCTAATACCAAATACTTAGGGTGACCCGGGGCAATTCTGGCAGCCAGACGTGAACCTTAACTTTAACTGCTTGTACCGCGGTGAACATATTTTTCATTTTATTTTGACAATTACCATAGTAATTCTATGTTATTCCTCTAGTGTTTTCATATATTTAGACAACAATCTCAAACTCCCCTTAAGGGGGTTTGAGGTTTTTTTTTTTTTGAGTGTCAGATGCCAGAATTGCCCCAACCTTGGGGCAATTATAGCAATACCTTATATTTTCCTTATTGTTTAAATTGCTCTGACATTGGGGCAATCATGGCATAGGCCTAATTTAGCTGTTTAAGATGGTGTTTTAATTTTTGTTCTATCTCTATTTATAAGGAAGTTGTGAATAAACCGGTAAGACAGTACAAGCGTACAAGGGCCTTAACCTCAAAACTTCTAGCAACAATAAACAATAAAAATAATCAGGCTGCCATAGAGTAATCTAAGCAAAAGGTGTTTACAAAGCCATCCAAATGAACTGAAATGAAACATATTACACATAACACACGTTGTTGTACAATTTATTCTTTAATTTATACATTATTTGTATAAAGATATATAGCTGCCATAATTGCCCCGGGTTCTTTGCCACAATTGCCCCATAGCATATGAAAATGGGGCAATTATAGCACCCATTTAAATTTAAATATCTTAAAGGGATAACTGCTATTACTATTTTTGTTCATGAAGTTTTAAGTCTGAACAATTATCTTTGAGTATAAAAAAAAATAAAATATAAAATTCATAGGGAAAAAAAATTAGCCGTGTGCAATGTTTCGATATCCTCGGGCTGTGGAAGAAAGTACTTTTTTAATCGCTAATAAAAATTACTGCAAACATTTTATTTTTACAAAAATGCTTTCCTATATATAGGAGGTATATGCTGAAATAACAAATATTGCTTCACTGATCTGTAAAGCTGAAATTTAAAAAAAATATAGGCCATTGCTATAATTGCCCCGTGCCAGAATTGCCCCGGGTCACCCTAACTAAAACGACTGTAAAATTACGGATAAAACACACACTTTTTCTTTGTTATCGGACAAAACTCACGACGACGCCGCCATTTTAGGTTAGACGATGACAAGTCTTCTGTTCATTTAGCTTTGAAAAATCCAAAGCTTCTATTTGCATGACCAGCCTAACAACATTGAATTCAGAAATCAACAATTTTTGTCGATTCGCCACATGAGCAATACGTAAAAATTGGCTGTTCACAAAAACTGTTCATCAGCTGTTGGAATGTATTAGGCTATGACATTATACTTTCTTTTTTTTTTCTTTTTTTGCTCGTATTTAAGTACACCAGTGGCATTTTTATAATGAGATAATTTCAAACACTTTTAAGGGGAAGCGGTCCAAACCCATTACAGTTTTGTGGATGTGCCGGGGATTGAACCCGTCCCTCCTGCACCGAAGTCCGAGATGCTAACCACTAGGCTAGCAACACAACCATACAGAACTTTATACAGAATGGAAGTTTACTTCATGCTTGTTGCAGTGGTATACCACTTGTTTTTATTAGCATAAAAATAAAAATTACGTCTGCTATGATTTTTTGAAATGACTTATCTTTTAGGATTGTGCAACGAAACATGGCGTTTGCGAGTTAGCGCTTTTTTTTCATTCAAATGTAACTCGTTATAAGATCGATATAACTTAAGTTAGGCCTACTTGTGTTTATAAGGTTCATTCTTATTAAATGAAACTTCAGAATCTCATCTTTCCATTAGTGTAAGAGTTATGCAATTTCAACACTATAACTGTGGTTAACCCTGCATTTGACATAAAACATACAACGGAATAAAACCGTTACGCTAATCAACAAATTTTGTCGCCCGCCACTCCGGCAACACATTTTTACTTAAAATCGACATTTCTTGTCGATTCGCCACTCCTAGGGTTAAGGTTAGGTAAGTTGACTGCCGGACGCCTAATCCAACCGGACGCGTAGGCTCCTATCCTCTGCCTTTTTAAGTATAATACCTAACAAACAGGGTAGGCCTAGGCCTACGTAATATTTAGACCTATAAAAACAAAAGGTGAAGGCTGTGAATAGGTTTGTTTGGACCATTGGTAGCGAATAAATGAAAACGTAGGCTTAATTGTTAACCTTAGGCCTAGCCATACAAACAAGTTAGAGAGCACGGGCTAAGTTATGATGTGACTCACCTGAGGCAACTTCAACAATATTCCTGCGGTCTGAATTAATTCACAGCCTAAAATCCTCAGATCAGTCTCTGTGTCACTATCCAAACCATCGACCTTAGATGGAGTAGGACTTAACTTTTCATCAGGTAAAAGACAATTTGTAAGAGAAAGAACGATCTTTCCGTATGGTTTCGGCGTTGCTTTACTTGAAACATTGTTATTCTCTAACTTCTGTGAACCCATTGACAGCAATTTCATTAAAACTAAATTAAATTTTGTTGTAGCTCGCGATTAAATGCCCTATACAACATGAATCGCACAACCAAACACTAACTAAACTAACTACCCACCAAACCAACAGAAAACAAGATGGCGATCGACAATCGACAAATAACCTAGATGTTTTGTACGTCACTCTTACGTTCATAATTTCCGGGAATTCCAAAAGGAATAAAAAGTTATATCAACTAAATCAGGAAAGAGATCAGATGTGAATACTATTAGCATTGATTTTCATAAGAAACTATAAAATTGTATGATATGATTAAAATTTACAAACGACCAAATTTATTTAAATTTACTACTAACTAGCATTGACTATAAGGGAAAAGCCAATAAACGCATTCTTAATCTTAAAAGACCTTTCCCATAAATTAAGAACAATGTTGGATTTTTTAATTTTGTTCAGGTAATAAAATGGCATAGCTTATAATTGCGAATTTGTTCCATAGCTTATAATTGTGAAAATGTGGCATAGCTTATAATGGCGTAGCTGTAGCTCAAATTTGCTGCAGCTTATAAAATCACGATTAATCTAGCTTCTAATTTCGAAAACGTGGCATAGCTTATAATAGGCAAAGCCATGCGACCGAGCTCATCTTAAAAATGAACGAGCATTTGACATAAAACCACATTAGGACAGGACAACGTTTGTCGGGCCAGCTAGTATAATTATAAATTAGAGGTAGTGTCTGTGTGTTTGTATGAGATAAACTAAAAAACTACTGAACCGATTGGACTCAAATTGGACAAAAATAAAGCTACCACTCCGAGGATGCTTATAGAGCTCCCCCTTCGATATTAATAATAAAATTAAACCATAGATTAAACACACATTTTTAACAGTATATACATTTAATTTCCCTTTTGTTTGTGATTAAATTACTTAAATTGTGATCTAGTGCTTTCAGACTCTTCAAACCTCAAGACAGTGTGGGTGCGTCCGTGTATTACTTCTAGACTTTCCGTACGTTTTCACCGTGACTTCCGCGTATTAGTGAGCTCTGTGTGTTTATGAACTTGGTTGCGTTGCGTTCTCCAAAATTCTACAAAACAGAAGCACTCGGTCTAAGGACTCCACCATCCACCATGGCTCCGCCATAAACGACACCGCTGCCATCCTCTCTACACATTTGGATAATTGGACTCAAGGCACAACCTTAAAGTTTTGTGTGATTTAATTAGACTCTAAAACTAATCTCATTTGCCTCTCACAAGACATTCTATTCTCGGGACCTCAAAGTGCCCTTCAAATTGCAGATTCGTCATTTTCTCTAATTTATTATTTTCTCTACAACTATTATAATTTTTATAATTTTTAATTAAAAATTAATAATTTATTAATATATTAATTATTAATATATATATTAACATTAATTAATATTATTAATATATATCTATATTAATATATTAATAAATAATATAATTTTTTACTACAACTTTATGTGAAGAGGTGGCTGGGGATTTTAATATTTTTTTTGCAAACGTTGGAAAGGAGCTTGCAGATTCAATTGACACTTCTGATGACCCAGTTTTGAACGACAATGACTTTCGACTGAACTGCACTTTTGACTTACAACCGATCAACGGACTTGACTTGCGACGATACGTTCACGGTTTACGGGGAGGGTCAGCGCAGGGTGTGATGGTGTCTCGGCCGAAGTCTTGAAAAGCAATTTCAATGTACTATATGTGGTGACCCCCTACTTCATATTGTCAACCACAGCATCATTTCTGGAGTTTTCTCTGATTGCTATAAGCTATCAAAAGTATTTCCTTTACACAAATCTAACGATTTCATCAATAAAAACAATTATCGCCCTTTAATTATCTCTGCTTAGTGTCTTCACAAAAATAATCGAAAAAATAGTAAAGGATCAAATGGTTTCCTATCTTCAAACTAATGACATCCTCAGCGAGCGTCAGTACGGGTTTCGTAGAGATAAAAATATTTCAGATGCTTTGTTTGATATAAATAAAGAACTTAATCGTGCTATCTCTGATAAAAATCACCCAATGTTAATATTTCTTGACCTTAAAAAAGCTTTTGATTCTGTTGATCGTGCAAAATTATTAATTAAAATGGAATTATTGGGAATAGGAGACACCACTCTTAACTGGTTTAAAAGTTATCTTTCTAGCAGAACATAGTATGTTTCTATATGTGGTGTGAATAGCAGTAGAATGCCTGTAGACTACGGGGTGGTCCAAAGTTCAACTCTCGGGCCAATTTTATTCTTATTGTAACATTTCAAAATTATCCATTTTTGGTCAAATGTTTTTATTTGCTGACGATACCTTAATTTTCCTTCAGGGAAAGACTTGGCCCGAGGTACAAGATAAGGCTATGCATGATCTTATGATTGTAAAACGATGGTTGAATCAAAACATTCTTTCGCTAAATGTATCTAAGATCTAAAAATCCGGCCCGTACACCATCAGCTATCTAAACGCTAGTTATGTGGACAGGGGGGCAAAATTCCGGTTTTTATTGCTAATCTAATTAATCACGCTCTGACTTCAAAATCCGCGGGGGTAAAATTCCGCCCGCGATTAAACTTTTGAGCGCTCAGGTTAATACGTCATAGTGCCGTCAGCTTTGCCCAGGGGCCAGTTTCATAATAAACTACAAGTTACAAGTTACAACTTGTAACTTGTAATTTCCATAAGATTTTCATGGACGATCAGCTGATTTACTAATAATATTAGTTTGTAGTTTATTATGAAATAGGCCCCAGGGGGTAAAATTCCAGGAAGATAAAATTCCGGTGACACATTTTTAGCTACAGTGACAGTCAATGCAAATTTACTGATTAAGTATATGACTTTTATTATGCACTTGCTATATATTATTTTCCTAATCATACTATCTCACGACTATACTCTATGCTTGATTATGGCGCCTAAATACAGATTGATAATTTTAATTTTATTTTAGGTTAATTCAATTTCAATTCAAAAACTCAAAGTGAGTGAGTGAAGTGAGTGTAAACTTTTTAAAAATAAAGTCCAACTAAGAACTAATTTAGTAATTTAAGCGTCCGCTAATCCGCTTGAAAAGTAAAATAAATGTAGCTGTAGCATGTATTCTTATAGCGAAGGTTCTAGGTTTAACACGAATTAAATGTTTTTATTTTTAAAGTAGCCTACTCTAAATTTTTATTGTAAAAAAAAGTTACTGTATGTCAACGTCAACTTAGGCCTACACATAAGACGTACGTAGGTAGGTTTAGTTTTACAAAACTACAATTTTGAACCTTGTAATATACCATACCATCCCACTTAAGATAATATAATTGGTTATTTCACTAAAAAATAACGTTTTTGAACATCAAACTTAAATAGGCTAGCCTATTTGAACAGTCTGAAACCCCTAATCATTCTTAAAATAGGCTAGGTAGGCCTACCATATGAATTTATTTTCTGTTTTTTTCTAGATCAAATAAAAATGTGGAAGGAAGTTAATGTTGGCTTCAACCTTGAAGAAGAAACTGCAAATTTCGGTACAAGGGCTTGCGCCATTAATGATGTTGCTGTTTATGAAACAAACACACTTGCAGCCATTCATGCTGGAGACGAGGTAAATGTTGGAGTCATTTTAGTTAATTTATTGCTGGACTTTGCAGCAATGCATCTACCCGGACTGATTGTACTGTGGGCTCTTCACTACATGAACACTAGTGATGTAACGAGTCGAGTATTTTCTTGACTCGAGTCAAACTCGACTCACGACTATGTCAACTCGAGTCAGACTCAACTCGGTATCATCGTGAAACTTCCGCTTCCATCGGTCGAGTTCGGGTCGAGACTCGCAGCGCAGCCAATAGGGTTATAGTTTGGCGAGTCGGCTGAATTCGCATTCAGCCAATAGCGTTTACGTTTCGTGAGTCAACTCGTTACGTCCCGAGTTCGTAAAGGTTCGGCTTTTTCCGTATGAGTTCGGTTTCTTGACTCACTTTGAGGCTGTGAGCCAATAGCGTAAATAGTTTTGCGAGTCGGACTCGTTACGTTTCGAGTTTGTGTAGCTACGGCTTCTCTGTACGAGTTCGTACCAACTCGAGTTGTGAATGAGATGACTCAAGTTGACTCGACTCGTGTCTTGACTCGAGTCAACGCGACTCGCCAACTCAACTCGTCACATTACTAATGAACACAGAAGTAGATAAGGTCTAGGTAATGTAGGCCTAACTTATGAAAAAACACATTTATCTCAGGTAAGTTTAGGCCTACTATTAATTATTGAGAATGAAAGATTAAAAAACACAACCTATACCTAACACTATTATTAGGTAAGTTTTTTTATACCGGTAATCATAAAGTAGCCTATAACTTAGGCCTAATAGTTGTAGGCCTAGTTATGGTCAACATACCTCAACATACCTGGTCATTCTTTAAATTTTTGATTTAACGTTTTACAGTCACCTATCTCAAAGTAGAAGTGTTTGCAATAAAGTCCACTTTAAGTCCAATTTTGCAGCATTAGCCACAATGCAATATTTTGTAGCACAGTAAGAATTGAGAGAAGTTACTATTTGTCACCTTTGAACAATATTCTTCATCATAAAAGTATACAGACATTAGTGCTCCCGTTGAACGAAAGAGAAAATTCAAGTTGTTTGGAACAGGAAATAGCTATTTGTGTATCAAGAGCGCAAAGTACGTCTCGAAATTTCTCAAGCCGCAATAACTGTTTGTGCTCGTATTACAAACAAGATTTTTCCTACCATCATGACACCCTTATCATACCACACAGATTAACTTTTTAGCTTTATAGAAAATGTCATTTAGATTATGTTCTTTTCTTACCGGTTCTTAACATACCTGATCAGCAACTGTGGTTGGTGTTGAAACGCCAACAGTAAAATCAGCTGATTAGCTAGCGGGAATGATAAGTTACATTCCCTTTGTGGTGCGATTATGAGCTATTCTGCATAGCTACTGTTTACAACAGGTGTGGCAATTGTGATCATTTCCATGTAGTGGTAGGCAATAATGTTTAGGATATTTAAATTGGAAATTGACAGTTTTCGTAATATTCAACTGTGTGGAAATAAGCTTGTACATGGTCGCCCAAGTAAAGTATGTTCATACTGTACAAAGTGATGAAAAAATCGTTACCTTTATCTACGACAAAAGGATAAAACCAAATGAGAACATAACTGTTGATATTTTTCGTCCTAGTTATACGGGAAGTAAATAAAAGAAACGTCTTATAACACTTAAAAAGTGTTAACTTTTTTCAGTGTTAGGGAAGACGTTTCTTTTATTTACTTTCCGTAAATTTAATAACCTGTACAATGCTGATCAAGAAGTTATCCTTAGTTATACTAACACGTTTCCTAATTTTGTAAATGTAACAAACTTTGGACTTTTTGACTACCGGTATTCAGTTATTAATGTTAGCCTATAGATTTTTCTTCTATGTATTCCATCCTGTTCTTCATTTTTTGATTTCCAAAATTATTTTGTAAAAAATATGTTTTAAAGATTACAACATCACGGTTACAAAAACAAAATAAGAAATTAATGACAAAAATCTGGACTACAGTACCTTAAGTAACAGTATAAAAGCCTTCATGCATTGAAACAATATTTTTATACGATACATAGAAACTTAATTGATTTCTGATGTTTGTACAGCCCAAGCATTTGCCGAGAGTGAAGGCCCAGTTTGCTCCTCACATTGGTTTGTGCGTGGTTGTGGATACAGCAGTTCACGTGTTCAAACCAGATTGCAGCTCTGTTCTCTGTTCTGTTCTGTGTGACAATCAGATTGAAGCCTTTGCTGTGTCTCCTTGCGGCAGATTCCTCATTCTAGGAGTAAAGAACAAATTGATTTTCTACCACATTCAAAAAAAGGATCAAGTCTTTGAAAGGTCAGTGTCCTTAAAAGTTATTCTTCTTGGGTAGGTGAGAGTGACTAGCTTAATAAGAGTGACTAGTGACTTAATAACAGTGACTGACTGGACTGGAGCTGAGTGGTTATAGTGCTTGCCTGGCAATCAAATGGTCGCCGGTTCGATCCTGAGTCAGTAGCTTTTTGATGGTTTGAAACTTGACCCAGCTGATCCTGATCATTGGGCTTTAGGCTAATGAAAAGCTGATCTTAGTCAGTAACAAAGCCACACAGATCATCTCACACCATTCTACAATCATCCTTCAATCATATTTGGGTTAAAATATGCACCTAGGTGGCGTCCCCATCTCAATGATTGATATTGATAGGCCTATTGTTTCTACATTATGTTAATATAATATTGCCAAATTTTCTGTAGTTACTTTGAAAATAAATCCTTTCTTAACTGTTGTGCTGAACTCAGACTGACATCCTTCCTAGCTTGGGAACGTACCATTGAATTGAATTGAATTGAAAATAACTTTATTCATAAATCATACAAGTAGGCCCTATGTACATTGAATGGCGTCAAAATTCTTAAACTACTTAAACTTACAACATAATATCAGCTGTACAGTTCGTCAAAATTATACAGTACTTTTTGTGTTAAGTATATTTTAAGCTGGGATTTAAATTTTTTACAATCATCAATTTTCCTCAACCCCTCTGGAAGCCCTTCCAAAAATTTTCTTCCAGCACATGACGGTTTTTTGTTATAAAATTCCAATCTATGGGCACCAACAGCAATTTTGTTTCTATGCCGGGTGCCATATTCGTGATTATCCCCTAGTTTAGGTAACATACTTTCAGACAAAAGATTTTTAGTTAAAAGAACGGTATGGAAAACATAAATGCCGTACACAGTCATTATACCCATGGCTAAGAAATGATCACGTACGGAAACATCCCAGTTTAAATTTAACATTAGTCTTATTGCTCTTTTCTGCAAAATTAAAATTCTGTCCAAATTTTTCTTTGATGTTCCACCATTAACACTTATGCCAAATGATATTGCGGATTCAATGAAAGCAAAATAAAGCTTTTTCAAAATATCTGCTGAACAAAATTTAGACATTCTATAAATTGCATAAATTCCAGATGTGATTTTGCTGACAACATGGTCAACATGGGAGTTCCATGCATACATTCCATACATTCTCTAAAGTTGTGATATATCGGTTCTTACTAATATCTCACTTACTCGAATACTTCCCTCCCCAACTGCCTCAATATCTTCACCGTTACCCACAGTGACGTTAATTGGTGAAGCAAACCTCTGATATGTGTGAAAGAAGTCTCTCAGGAAACACATATGCTGCAATGCTCCAGAGTCTGCAATAAAGTTGTCTTTCCTGTGCTCCTTTGCTACAAAACACAAGAATGGACCACTGTTAACTTTTCTAGGCTCAGTCTTATTCTTGTCTTTTTCTGATTTCTTTGGACACTGACTCGCATAGTGCGGTCCCTTACAATTAAAACACTTGATTTTCTTCTTTACCGAATACTTTTTGCCTTCTGACAATGAACTTGTGCTATTTCTCTAACCTGCAAGGTTTGTCCATTATCAGAATTCATAGACCTAGGTAGCCTGGACTCAATCAGACGAGTACTCTATTAACAAATCAACACTTCTGTCTTTCACTGGTATGCTTTCCCACACACTCTTGAACTCAGAGAATTCTTTAGGTGTTGTACTCATAATCCTTGACATCAACACAAGTCCTGGCAGTTCTGAAGCTTTATGCTTTTTAAGTTCATCATTCTCTTCTCTGAAGTTTAACTGCAATCTTGAGATATATTTGATCAAATCTTCTCCATCAGTTATACTAGATGTAAAGAACTGTTCCATCGTTCTATCTAGTCTCTGACTTAATGAGCAGTGGCGTAGCCAAGGGGGGGGTTTTGGGGGTTACAACCCCCCCCTTGGGTGTCCCTATATATATATATTTTACTGTTGAAGTAAATATGTTTTCGTACTATACTTTTATGCTAACCAGTAAATGAAGAAAGTGCCAAACAATTTACCTTGTCTTAGAAATATATTAAGTGTTTTACAACATATTTTATGTCACGGCAAAAGGTGTACACTACGACTGTACGGGGGTGGGCATTGATTCTATCACATGTAGCCATGTAGTCAGAGCTGCAACAGTACTAGTGGTTCCACTTCCACCAGTTCTACTCGCTCCCCGTTCCCACTGTGGATTCGCTAGCCGTCATTTTGCGCGGGAGAGTAGTCTGGTTGGTTAGTGTCACTGTCAGTTCAGTAGTCACATAGACACTCACACTAGACAGATCACTGATGCCCTACTGCGTTACTGAGTGGGTTGTAAAACAATTGACCGTGATTTGAGGTTGTGAACTTTTAGATAAAAAGCCTCGTTCACACGGGGCGAGTTTACAAGCTACTCGCCAGCGTGTTAGAAGCCGGCGAGTGTGCTTGTATTTCGTTCACACGGAGCTTGTCCACTCGCCAACTCGCAGACGTGTAGAAAGACGCCGGCGAGTCGGCGAGTGTGCTTGTAGTCGTTCACACGATGCTTTTTCCACACGCTCAGTAGCTAGCTTGAACCAAATCCTCCGACATCTTTGAATAACATGCGCACAAGCACAAGCAACTGTGTTCACACTCGGCTACTTTACACGCCTATTCGCTCAAAAGCTGGCGAGTTGGCGTGTAAAGTAGTGGCAGCGTCAACTTTTTCCAGAGCTTTTTTACAAGCAGCTTTTGAGCGAGTTCGTCGTTCACACTGAGCTATTTTACTAGCTGCGTGTAAAAAATCCGGCGTGTAGCTTGTAAACTCGCGCAGTGTGAACGGGGCTTTAAATTACGTATCGATTATTGGGTGCTGAAATATTATGTTATCTCATCATTATCCTTGTGATTAATTACATTTACATATCTGAAGTTGAATTAACTAAGATAGTCCTGAAGAATGAGTGATGATAATTGTAAGCGGCCTGGGAAGAAACGGAAGTTAGGCCAAAGTGAGCAAAATGAAAAGCATGCTAAACTATTAAGAAATTATTTTAGTAACATTTTTAATATTCTTCTGTAAAACGGTAACAAATTTAAATTCATGTTTAAACACCTTAATCAAATAGGATAAATATAATAAAAACTCAATTAAAAATCAATTTATGTTTTAAAAATTAATATGTCTAGATTGCATAAAAACGCTAGTTTACAGCTATTATTTTTCATTATTATTCATTATTTTTCGGACCTCCCTCTCGGCTGGGGGGTATTCCATACCCCCCAGGCCCCCCGGCATGGTCACGTTAAATAACCCCCCCCTTAACGTAATCCTGGCTACGCTACTGTTAATGAGACATATACTCAATAGCTTCTGTCACATTGCATGTGCACTTTCACAAGTAGCTGTTAATTCTACATGTGAATCGTCTAGAGCATTTACAATAAGTAGGTACCTGAGCTAAGGTGTCATCTTTCTTGAAATCCTTAAGCTTCTGCTCCTCTGTTTCTACAGGTTTTGTCTTTTCACCAGTAATCAGATCACTAATTCCATGATGTCTCAAAACTAATTCAATCGGGCGTTTCCACCTTCTCCATGATTGAGAATTGCTTAGTTTTTCAACATTCACTCTTAAATCCATTCTTTTAATATTTTCTGCAGCCCATAATCAAATAAAAACAATAAAAGTTGGATAAAAGAAATTAGTTTATTACTTTATTATTCAATAATAAACAACACATGTTTTTAAGGAACATTAATACCATCTCACAGGTTTCAAATTATTTTTCAATTAAAGTGGTAAATAAAAATAATGTTTGTTGTTCCAGGCAAATCACGAACAATGAATTTGGGCCAAACTTTGTAACTATTTCATGTTGTGGAAGTAACGAATCAGGGTTCATCATAGTAACAACATCAAATGGAAAGATTTACAGGTAGGCATTATGTTTGTGCAAGCTTTATTGTTTTAAGTTGCTTGCTTCCATTTATTTAATCATGCAGAGAAATTAGGAGAAGTCAACATTTTCCATTTCAAATACTAAGCTTATTTGAATAGGCTTCAAGAAAATGTATGATCTTCCCATTCTTAAGACACAAGATTGGATACAATAAAACGCTTATTATTTATCATCGACTTGAAATGGAATGTTGTCCTTTTATCAAGTCTGTAATAAAAATATATACAGTATTCGGTTTTTTATCGGTTTTTTATGTTTTAGCGAATTTCCCATATAGGGAATAAGCTATTACCGTAGTACTCATGGCAAGACCTGAGCGATTTAATTTTTCATTTGGAGATCCCTAGAGGCCAAAAACACCATCCGTTCAAATTTTATATATATATATATATATATATATATATATGTCCGCTAGCGCGATAACTCGAGCAAAAATTATCCGATTTTTATGAAATTTGGTACAAACGTGTAAACCTACGTTTCGATCCAGCATAATCGGACCATGAGAACGGGGGTTTATGGGGTAAAATGGGGTTTTCCCATTTTTGACCCTAAAAACAAAAAATTTTGCAATTTCTTTGTAAACCGTTTTGTAGAGTTTAAAAAAAGAAATCATTTAGTATATTGAAGCGCTGTTATATGCATAACGGTCACGGAGAAAATTCAAAAATAGTGTAATTCAAAATTCCAATGTTATTCTTATGGAGAAAATGAAAATTGTTGTAGCCTAGTTTACTTGTTTATGGATATATATTGATAACATTTTTCAAATTTATTTATTTCATCCTTTACTATTGACGTATGGTCAAAAAACACTTTTTACCTTCCCCGTAGCAGTAAACCTAAGCACTCGTTAAATCTAATGTTATTTAAATATTGAATAAATATGTATTATTTATGAAAATATTTAAGTAAAAATGTAATCAGACAAGTTGAAATTCGCTTAGTCTGCAGGATAGGATTTGGGCCAACAACGTCATTAGTTTATGTTTATGATCCATACCGGGGTTTATTTGTGAGTAGACCTAATGGTTTTTAAACAAACAAATCTAAATTTCTTGAGAGAGGTTATTTTTCCATCATCGCAAGACCTAGCCACAACTATCCTAGTTACGTAGTTTTAACCTAATCTTAATAAGATTAATTAATTTTTCCTACAGTTACTTAACAATGTACATGTTCTCTCACTGATTTGAGAAAGCAAAGTGGCCAATTCTCTCATCAGTGAGACAATGTTAACATTGTCTCACTCTAATTACTTTGTCTCACTCCAGATTTTCAACGTGAAGGCACGAAATAGTGAGCGCGTAACATGCAGGCAACACCGTATGCGCGCGAAATACGTTGGCAGCACTGGCTGTAAATCAGCTGGTCAGCTGTTGTACTGTTGTATTTGTCACTTCACATTAAATGTTATATTAAAAGTTCACTTCTGTGTAAAAATAGGTTATGTTTCTTCACCAATTTATTTGTTTTATGGTAACTGTAGGAAAAGTATAATGTGCAACTCGAGTTCAAAGTACAATTGCCTCACTCGAGAAACCATTCCTCACTCGCCTACGGCTCGTGAGTAAGGATTTCTCTCGAGTGAGTCAATTGCTCACTTTTCTCACTAGTTGCACAAATAACTATTTTCATGTTCTTAGCAAGCTTGCTACTTGTACTTTGTCAAATAGTAATTGGGAGTTAGCAGCTCTTATGATGTTAATTTTTATTCATATTGTTGGTTTTATCGTGTAACCAGTAAAATATTATGGTAGGCCTAGTTTAGTTTGTCAAAACGCTTTTAAAATTGGCCAATAGTAATAAGGTGTGTGTAAGATAACACAGAAGGTAAGAGGATACAATTTAATTACTTTTTCTTTTGTTACATAAGGCTTTTCCCTTTTCGTAGTTTTATTGTGGCTCTTCACGTTTTATTTTTTTAAATTTATTTGTTTTTATGTTTATTATATTTATTATCTACGCAAGTGTTTAAATGTAAAACAGTTCCCATTGCCTAATGTGTTTCGTTTTCCAGATCAACAGAAACAAATTTTTCAAAACTGCATGAAGCATTTTCTAATGGAAATGGTTCTATGGAGGATGTCACAAAAGATGTGTTATTTTCTGAAGTGTATCAAGTCCAAAATTTGAGGTCAAAGGTGAGATTTTAAAATTATTGATTTATTATTCAAAAAATAGGTTTTTAACTTATAGTACCAGCTGGAACTGATCACAAAAAGGTACGTCTTAGGTTCCAAAGATTTCTATGACAATTTATAGAAAGTGATTTAAAAAACTACCTACTGTGATTTAATATGTCAATATTACCTACACAACAACATAGGCTAGAACTTTTGTCAATGGACATAAACATAATACTATTATTTAGGTTTTTTAATTTTTAACAACTTTGTAATTTACACTTACAAAAAGATATTTTCTTTTTTAGATTATCTTTTTTTAGATTCTAGTCTCTTTTAGATTTTGTGTAAATAACAAAATACCTAATTTTCCCATCTAAAATGCATGTTATTTGGGTTAAACTCTAAATTAAATGTGGCCTTTAGTGTTAAACCCAAAAAACATGCATTTGATATAGGAAAATTAGGTTTTTTGTTGTTTTGAATCCTGGAGGCTAGATTCAAAATGTGGCAACCGCTAATTACTTTTCTATATGATAAGAAACAGACACAGTGCTTCAGTCCTCCTTAAATAAAAGGTATATACTGCCGAAGAAAAGAATTAATAGTATATATTTTATAGGAGAAGAGTACTTTTTCAGTATTGGAAAATTTTATTAGTTAATAAAACCATATACTGTATACTCTTATTATACACTTGTTTATCAACTGTTTATTAGCTTAGGTTAAGGATAGAATGTCATGAAAAACTCAAATTTTCAGGTCCTGATGGGAACAAATTTATCAAAAGATAAGGCCATGATATTAGGATCTTTACAACAAATGTGTTTCTTCACTACAGAAAACTATGATTCAGCAATTTGTGAATTGTTTGATGACTATAAAGTTGTCAAATTTGGAGGCGTTTTTAATGACAGGTAATTAAATTACTAAATAAAAACATTTTTCCAATAGATTCCATTTAGATTACTGTCTGTATGTACACAAGATATTTTATTTTCACCCCCGATAAAAAATTAATTATCATATATCACACCGCAGTTCGGATTAGTAAATGCTAAACTACATTATTTTTTTATGAATTTATGAATTAAAAGTCAATGAATAGTCATTTATTCAGTCTTACCAAATGTAGACATTTAATATAACACAATATTCTAATTGAAGTCATTATCACAGAAAAAATACCATGAACTAGATTACTTAGACTAAACTTGAACTTGAAAAAATATTCATATTATTATTATAGATTTATTTTTATATTCATTATTATTAATATTGATTATACAGTAGTTGTAGTATTGTAATATATTTTTTGTCTAGGCTACTATTTAATTGTGTGGCCATAACTAAAAAATCTATATATAAATACATTGTCAAATATATATTTCTTGTGTACACAGCTAAAAATTCCTCACAGCTGCTAAAGATGAATTTAAAGTTATTAAAAAAAGGCTTGTGATGTCAGACTTAAAAGAAAAATGTTCGGTTAGTAGTCTGTGTCACTTGAAAGATTATTGTGGACATTTTACACAATGAACACAAACCTGACAAGTTAGCTAAATGCTTATGAAAAACAGTCAGGCTGGATTTTGCTGCCAAAACTAGCTTTGTGCTTTGCTAATAAACACTCTCTGATTTTCACCAAGTTGCGCAGCGGCCAAGTGGACCTACAAGAGATAAAGCATCAACATACAGTATATACTTTGCTGTTGGTCACACTGACAACAGGGATATTAGCGTCTCTCCCACTCTGGGATCTTGCCAAAATTCAAATAATTCCAGACTGAAGTGGCCATTTTGCTTCTTATTAGGTTTGTGTTAATTGTTTTCTATCAAGATTATATTAAAAAACGTGTTTTCACGTTGTGAAATCTGAAATCTGAATGAGGAAGTACCTCAATCTTATACATTTTTAGTACACAAACCCAGTCAAAGCTTGAAATTGCAAAAGGAAAAACAAACAGAACACGAAAGAGTTTCTTAAGGAATAGAACAAATGGGGGATAGGCGAACACAATGGACATGTCTCGTGAAGATTGTTTTCTCATTGAGAATGGAATCAGATTCTAGATCCTGAAATATAAACATTTTTACCGTCACCAAAAATAGATAAGTTATTTTTTTTTCCTTAAACTGAAAGTCAAAAAGTATCAACTCGTATAAAAACATATCTGGTATGAAAATTTGGCAAAGTATTATATGCAAGTACTGATCACAACTTACAGTGGATTAACTAGCTTTTTTTCCAGTGTATTGTTTGCGCTGTGTGAGTCCGGTTACATCATACAAGTTTGTTTACACACTCTCACTCCTGTGGCGCTGTTCTCCCAGTTTCCTGTAGGAGACTTTGTAGTCTTGGAGGGCAGCGGAGATAGTTCAGAAGAGTGCAGTCTAATGGCGTTGGTCCATCGTCCGGAACACGCCATAGTGTTGATATCGTGGCCAGGTTTGTGACAAGTTCATGTGAGTGTGTTGATGAGTCTTAGGACTTTAGATGGATTGGTTGGATTCCTAGCATATATTCACAAAAATCTATATATTTAAAAAGGTGATTCTTCTATAGAAGTGCCACTGGCACAGATTATAACAAAAATTAAATTGCCTTAAGTTAAGAGTCACAGTTTCAGTCACAGGTCTCACTGAGTCACTGATAAGTCAGTTAAAACAAATAAAGTCTAGGTAACCAGCTCTGTAATTACTGACTATCCTTTAGCATTATGACTGGATTATGAGATCTGTTATTGAGTGAGCACTGAGAAAAAACTGCTACGCCAAATCTAGACTTGATCTAGTCTCTGACATGCCATTCCATTTTTGTGAAAACAAGTCTAGCAACTAAAGGTGTTTTAAGTTCTGGCTAGATCATTGTATAATTTAACAAACAACCCTCCTATTAGACCCTGCATCAAACTCGTCCAGCCCAACAGTGTTTAGCTATGTTTACTTTAAATCCACCAAATTTAATAAAAATACTAGTTAAAAAGTTTTATAAGTAAAAATTTGTTTAGCACTTTACAAAATAACAGTTATGTAGGTGTAGGAAGTGATAAAAGAAAATGTTGAAGAATTAATGATTTATGGATTTTTTTTTATTTTCCTTATTGAAGAATGTACATTTTTAAAGGGGTTTTAGAGCAAAACACAATTGAATAATCACAAATAATAATTTACTATCTTAAAGAACTGGTTAACACCCTGAGGCAAAAAAATTGACTTTGAGTTAGGTTTCTCGTAAAAGATGTACACACAAAAATACTCAAGTGGCTGACAAAACAACTTTGTATTTTGGTATCCCAGTGTTCTTTACTTCTTTGCCGATCACTTGATATGTAGTACATACCTACTTGATATTCAGTAGAACATACCTAAATCAACACGTTATCTGTATAAGATAGAGATTTAGCGCATAAAAAGATTCAGTTAAGACATCAGATAAACCAACAGATCGCCCTAAGCGTACAGTCTTAGCCAGTTTTACCCTCAAGAATGATGAAAATCTGAATTTTAATTGATTATTCCGAATTGTATCAAAGTAGAGAAAAAACATTGTTCTTTTCCCTTCAATTTGACGTTTAAATCATTTAATTATCTTGAAAAGTCCCCGAGATACGACCTTTTAAAACCCTGGCATTCTTTTATAAACACCCTATATATATTTTTGTTATTCCAATAAATGAATTCCCTCTGGAATAACTTTCAATAGACTATTTAATTTATTGAAGTAAATGTTGATTCCATTTTGATAATTACAAACTTGATTTATTGTAAACGTCATTTAATTTTTGCTTTTAAACTTGTGTTACAGAGTGGAAGGTAAAATTCAGAATGCCGGTACAAGAAATAAGTTTTTTGATTGACCAAAAAGAGGCAGAAGACATTCTTTTCTTGGAAGGCTTTGGAAGTGGTCTAATTGATACCATAAGGATAAAGACCATTTTTGAAAGTTTACCAGACCTGCGGTGAGTTATATTTGTTGATTGTTGTTTTATGTAGTCTAGATTTAAAATTTCAATAGAAAAACATCTTTTAAGTTTTCAACTCTAGCCTACTTGATATTTTAACTGTCCTCTACAGTATTGAATTATAGCTTGAGTGTAAATATGTATTGCGTTTCATTGTCATAGGCATTGTTAAAACATATAGATTTTTTGTTTGTTTGGAGATAAATAAAATAGTATTTCAAATCATCAATCACTCGAATAACATTTTTTGGGTTTTCATTGCTCTTTAAGAACAGTATTAAATATTCTAAGGTATGTGAGGGTATTCAAACCTGTACAAAGCTTTTTATAAATATCATGCATAAAAAAAAACATTTCTTCTTACAGGCTTGCTAGAATGCTTCAGCGATATAAATTTGAAGAAGCCGAGAAATTCGCCAGAACATTCAACTTAGATCTGGAGATTGTTTATAAAGCTCACGTACAAAAACTAATGCAAGATCTCAAACCTTGGACAACGTCTTTGGACACTCAAAAACAGATATTTAATCACATATTGGACCTGATAAAAAATATTCAGGTAGAACTGATGTCATATTCTTAATTTCTAGTCAACATAGTTATGATTTATAGTTAACTAGCAGAGTACCCGTCCTTCGTACGGGGTTGGCATATAAGAATAAAATGCTTATATTGGAGTTATACTTAAGCTTTGCGTTTGCAATGGGGGAGAAAACAGTTTGATAAAATTTGCTTCTTTAAATTTACAGTATACTATAGTATTACACATCTACCATAGTCATAATGTTCTACCACTTCACCTTAACAATAGAAAAAAATTAATTATCAAAAATTCGCAAAATGTCACAAATTATTCATGAAATTAAAAACATAAACATAACTGTAAACAATCCTACTTCGACGGCTCTCATTGCTTATCACAGTTTTTTGTTGCTGCTTAGTTCAAATTCGTTTTTTTCATAAATACAAAAAAATAATAGTGCTGCACCCTGTTCGTAAATCTCACAACTTTTTAATGCTTTTGCATACCATAGAACCAACTTTTTATATGAAACAGCTGACTAAATTCTTTAACTCCCTTTAAATATTAATACTCATAAGGTTAACATGGGGAACTACAGAGCTGCTGGGACGGAGCCCGAAGGATTTTTGAGATAAGAATATACCTATATGTTATTTGGGTATGTGAGCTATCACCATGCCAAATTTCAGCCCAATCCGTTGAACTTCAAACAAACACACAAACTTTCACATTTATAATACTAGCAGAGTACCCGTCCTTCGTACAGGGTTGGCATATAAAAGTATAAAATGTGTATTGCAGTTATACTTGGCTTTGCGTTTGTAATGAGAGAGTACACGGTTTGAGAAAATTTGGTTCTTTTAATTTACGGCATGCTATAATATAGCACATCTACCATAGCCATAATGTTCTTAACTGCACCTAAACAATAAAAAAAGTAAATGTCTCATTGTATATCACAGCTTTTTGTTGCTAGTTGGTTCAAATTAGCTGTTGTCATAAATACAAAAATTTAATAGTGATGCACCCTGTTGGTAAACCTTATAACTTTTAATACTATTTACTATCATAGGATCAACTTGTGTAGTAGAAACAGCTGACAAAATTTTTTAATTCCTTTTAAATATGAGTACTCATAAGGTTAGCATGGGAAACTCCAGAGCCAATGGGGTGGAGCCCGAAAGGATTTCTGAGATAAGAATATGTCTATATGTTAATCGGGAATGTGAGGTATCACCATACCAATTTTCAGCTCAATCCAACCAGTAGTTAATGTGTGATTGAACTTCAAACAAACAAACAAACAAACAAATAAACAAACAAACACACAAACTTTCACATTATAATATTAGTAAGATTAGTAAGATAATCAAATCATGTAAACTTGTTTATAAAAAAAATTACAATTGTACATTTTTTATTTACGATTGTAAATTTTTTATTTGAATTGCTGTAGGCTATATTAGTATATTTCATCACTAGGGCGTAAAGTGACTCTTTTTGACCCGAGCTCAAGTTTCCTCGGCTTCACCTCGGTCGGAAAATGAGTGATGGCTGAAAAGACACTTTATACCTACATGTGATGAACTATATTTTTCGTCACATTGCAACACTTAAAAATACAAATTTGAAAACAAAAATTACTTTTCATGCAAGATAACCTCTCAAAATGACTTCAAACTTGTTTAAAATTTCGCTAATGCAAATAAGCAGCTATTCAATAAGTGATTCAATCATTTCATCAATTACGGTTGTGTTACTGTATAATCTACTATCGATATGTCAAACTATCTATTAACATTTGTGTCGTTTATTTCTTGTTTGTTTGTTTACCTTTTCAAAAGGTATGTTTTGTCTTACTTTCAATTTAAATGTAAATATTTTATTTACTCTTTTTATATTTAATACTTAATTTCATTAAGCTACAGATCTTGTGGGCTGTTCTACAAATAAAATAAACTTTCACTTGTTTATAACAAATTAATTTATTAATACAAACAGGAAAAGTTCAATTGGTTAGAGAGTATTAAATATTCATTTGGGCGAATCTTAAATCTTCAAGATAGTTCTTTAGATCAACTAACTTATAATACTTAAGTTATGTAATAGGGCCTATGGCCTAATTAATTTTTAAATCTTATCTGGTGTAATAATGAGATGAACGTAGTCGGACGAGGTCTAATCCTGGATTCGGTTGTCAGCACTCCTGCGACTGCGTAGGTTAGGTTTAGCCACGGCGTCGTCACCATTCGTTGACAAGGATCTGCCATCGCCATTTTCCCACCATGATGCGAAGACCGGCATTTTGCTATTCACAGTCACCCGCTTCACCAACTTGACTTTAAGTCTATTTTGTTCTGATAAGTTAACGGTTGTTGATATCCGGGTCACTTCACTTTAACAATAAATACATTTGGAGGTAGCTATGACACGGTGGAAGGTACAAATGATGTCTTTGTGTTTTAAGAAATATGGACTAAAACAAAACACGTCCTTTCGCTACGGTATCTCCTCGCTGAAGCTCTCTAGCCTCGTACCCGGAGCCCGGAGCATCTGCTTTCTGATTGGTTCCGAAGTCAAGCGCGCACGCGTATTGATTTTCCGAATACTGACGGATTCACACGAAGTTGTCCTACCATTGAATCCATTCTATAATGTTTAGCTTTAATATACAAATTTAATTATTTATTTACTAACCGATATAATCGACCCGTCACACATTAACAAGAATGCAATAATAAGCTACGACCGACTAAATCAATATATAAACAATTTTTTACATGGGATTGGTTACAATTAGGGATGGACGAGATTGGATTTTTAGTTTGAGACGAGACGAGACGAGATTTTTTATTTCTCATAAAATTTCGAGACAAGATTTCTCTTCTCATACACAACGGGAAATGCACGTTCGAAATTTTTACCTGATTTTGTAACATTGTTAGATGACTGTTTAAATACTAAAATAATGATAATAGGCAAGAATATTTACAATCTTTCATTAAATAACATCAGCATAACATTTTTTTATTAATCACGCCTAACTTATTAAAAATGCCTACGATTAGGAAACATGGTGATATCAGTTAGGAGTTCAACTTATCCTAAAATAAAATAAATCATAAAATAAAAACAATATTAATTTTTATAAAATAGTTACTTGTTTTGACTTTTTTATACTGTAGTAATAAAACATTCCTCACACTGCTTACACTTAACAAAACTTCTCAAATGTTATTAAAGTAATATTATTAAAATAATGAAAGTAATATTTACATTAAAAGAATTAAAGTAATATTTACATTAAAAGAATTAATTAAATAAGAACGCCTTCGAAAAGGAAACGCAACTACAACACGCTCCTGTATTGCGGGTATTGCATTGACTTTCTGCAGGCGTTTTTAATTTTTTTTTTTTTTTTTTTTTATTCTCGTCTCGATAAAAATCTCGGCCAAAAAGTAATCTCGTCTCGTGTAACGAGATTGAAAATTTCCCGAAAATTTCCCGAAATTTCGAGACTTGACCATCCCTAGTTACAATCAAAGTTTACAACAGCTGATTTTTACTCCCAATGGAGTAAAAGAGCTACTTAAGACCCTAAACACAAGTACAGTCTGTTTAAATAATATGTTTGATGATAAGCTATTCTTCCTTAAGGCCAAGTCACACCGAGCTCGCTACCGTGGCGGGAGCAAATTTTTGAAAAATCGCTCACCATGTTATCAAATGTGCCGAGTCACACCGGGAGTGTGGTGCGAGTACCACGCGCCCGCGAGCATGAGGTAGTGTCCCACGCCTGCTAGCTGAGCAATTTTTTGAGACTACCGCGGTGGGCGTTTTGTCTAGCGTATGCGCTAAGGGGCATCTCAAATAGCCAAGCTATTTAAAGTTTAAAACTAATACAGTTTGAAATTAAATTTAACATGTTTCTTTTGTTTGATGATGTATGTTGTTTTGTATTATCTTCGTAATATGTTTATGACCAGAAAAAATCATATTTGTTTACCATGCAAAAATAATGTTTACGGTGAAAATTTAATGTTTCTAACAAATTTTTTATAAACAAACAATGTTTTGTTGTTTCATCAACTGTTTCAATTTGCATCCAAAACTGTACATTCAATGTCAACTTGAACTTTCCATAAAAGGCTTAGCAAAAAAAAAAAAAAAAACATTAGTTTTAAAATGGTCGTATGTTTTAATTAAAAAAGTAAATATTCTTTGCAGTGTAGCAAAAAATGACATTCAAAACACTATAAGTGGATAATTTTATCCTCAACCATATTTAAAATGCTTGCACTTCGAACAAAAGGTCTAAATTAAATTAAAAAAAATAATTTCAGCTCACTTTTTAATGTATCTAAACTAACAAATAAATAAACCTTCAATTGCTTTTTAAACACTTGACTACTAAAAAAAAAATAATAGTTTACATGGCATACTAAACAGGCAATATGTGTTTCTTATGTAAAACAAATTGTAATGAAATCATCTCAAAACTCCCGCCGCGGACGCAAACTTTTGGTATGACATGTTTGGAAAAACGTCCGCGTGCGGTACCCCTGCGGCGGAAGTCGGCGTGACATGGCCTTTATACAGTTAAGTTTGTTAATATTGTTGACAATTTTATAAGTGTAGAACTTATTTACAGGATCACAACTTTGTAGCCGAGATCTGCGCTAGTGTCATTCCTCCAGATTTTGACATGTTACACACGATGCTCATGTACGGCACGGAGAGGTTCTCTAAAGTTGCGGATAAGGTATTAATTTTGTATATTTGTGTTTTTCAACATCATGCATGTAAATAGTAATTATATATACTAAATAGTAAATTTACCCACTTCAAAGCTATGTCATTAAATCAGCTTTGTGTTTTAATTTTGTTTATTGTCTTAACCCATTGGGGAAGGAATTAATGCGCTACCTGCAGCACCCTCTGGCGGCAATTAATTTTACCGAATTTGTAGACTTTTACTCTAACTGCTATAGAAAGAAAACCTTAGGTAATAAATTAATAATTCTTTCACCATTTTGTTCACAGTAAAATTGTCTACAGAAAAGTGGTAATTGGATAGTCAAAGTTCTAAACTCAAAAAAAAATATATATAAAGATTATAAAAATTAAAATTTTAAAAACAATATTTTGAAAGTAAACTTGATATACAAATTCCAAGATTAATCCAGACACCAAATAACACTACTATTATAAAGGTCAATCGATTCCCTACTTAGAAAATCAAAAGTTGTGTACTTTTATAAGTAATAACATTTAAAGAAAAAATGTTTGTTTACCTTACCGCAGCTGATTTTTGGTGATATGTGGTTTCCATTGCAACACAAAATTGTTTGTTATTCGCTAAAATAAATGAGTAAATACACAAATCAAGAAGCAATATATTTATAAACATTATAATAGTAAGAAGAAACAAAAAGGCCGAAAAATAATAATAACTAAATAAAAAATGGCGCTGCCTAGCGGTGACACGAGCGGCTCTCGTAAGTCGGCCGCCGGGCCTGCAGCGGCCGTACGAGTAACGCTCGTAAGTCGGCGCCAATGGGTTAACTTACTGAGGAAAAATTTAATAGATCACAACAGTCTTCATCAGACCTAAAGATAAAATGAAACCAAAAACTAGAGTGTGGATGGGCAGAGTTATTACTAAGAACAGTGAAAATCTTTATGTGACAACTTATCAAATTATCTGCATTTTGTCATAAATTTAATAACTTTCAATAATTTGGTGTAACTACTATAACTATACTTTGAAATCAATGTGTCTTATCATGCAACCAAATGTTCTAGACTTCTATATGCACAATTATTTTACAGTCTGGAGCTAACCTAAGCGAGTTGCTTGCCAAAGTGAGCTCGATTGCACGACGGCTTGACACATGTATGCTGATTCACGGAGCAACCACCAGCGTCGAGCATTGGATAGAGTTTCCTAAACACGACTTGGTCATAAGTTGCCTTAACCACATTAAAAGGGTATGTTAATCACTGATTGTATGAATGTAATAAATAAAATAATCTTCCGACACTATCCACTATGTTTACACTTATTCTATAAACATTCACGAGACGGTGAACATATATAAAAAGTGTTACAATGTGATCAATTTTTGCCTGTCTGTCACCCTTAACAGAGTCTGAGAGAATAAAAATGGCGCTCTTAAATACTATTGGTCACCGGGAGTTCCAAAAATAAACTCCAATATGTTTGTGCAGAATCGAAGTTGACTTGTTAATTTAACATGTTTTACATATTTCTTTAATAATATAGGTTACAGCTCTTCCTAGACAATTAATTCATTTCCTTTTTTACATATATATTCAGGATTTGCCTGAATATATATTCTATATCTTCCAACGTGTGGCCAACATCGTGAACATCCTTGTGGTCGTGTTCGTTTTTAACCCAATCTATACTTAATATCCGCCGCAGCAAACCTGCAGACTAAGCAAATTTCCATTTGCCTGATTTTATTTTCACTTAAATCTATGTAACATTAAGTTTAATGAGTACCAAGGTTTGCTGCTACGTGGAGGGTAATAAAGTGTGTATTTGTAAAATAATAATAGCTCAGAATAAAATAAATAAATATGCCAAGTTTGATCAAAATATATCCATAAACAAGCAAAGTACAAGAATTTACTTATCTATCTATCTATACAGGGTGATTGGTACTCAGTGTGACAAAATTTTTTTGGTGTACCTAAGTACAAAGTAAATGAAGTGTGATGATGCATATCAAATTTTCCAAGTCTAAAAATTAGCTTTCCAAAAAATTATTTAGTGTTTTTCAAAAATAACCATGCTTTTAAACTTAATACAGCTATTTCTCAATTACTTGTATATGGATTTGAGTAGATAATGTCATTTTTGTGTTTTACATTACATTTTGAACAAGAATAATAGAAAATGACGGAGGATCAGTTGTAAAAACTCCATTATAAATAGATTCAAAGATAAAAATTAAGACGTTTGATAAAAATTTAAAAAAACAATGGTCTATTGCATTTTTCACACCCTTTATACAAGAAAGTGTCGGAATATGATAAAAACTGCGCCATTTTATAAGCTTTCCAACCAAATGCTACACTATTGAGGTTTAGATATTTTTTTGTTTGTTTTAGTGGTTTGAATACCAGAAAACAGGGAAGCTTTATTCACAGCTGTCCACCATATCTGATCCGCATCCCGGACCCGCCCAATACCTTAGGCTCGGTTCCCATTTAGGGTGGGCATTTACGGCGTTTAGGGTTTTGCGTGTACAGACTCATATATATATATTATACTAGCCTATATATATATTTACAAATCTGAACGAATAGTGTTTTTGGCCTCTGGCGACATCAAAATGAATATATAAATCAGTCCCGGGACTAGGTCTTACTGTGCCGTGCCACCTACAGTAATAGCTACTTCCCTCTAGGGAAATTCGCACATTATACTACATACTTCATCTTACTCCTTGTCAAGGATTGTTTGACAAGGTATGCTGTAAGTTGTTATAATTGTTTTACGTGACTAGGGTCAGATCAAAGAGGCTATCCTGGTGTGGGGTCGACACTTGAGTGACATGAAGCCGTTGTTTACTGAGGACAAGGCTCGCCAACTGCTTGCTGGTGTTCCGACATCCACACAGTTGGCAGACCTGCTACTGTGGCAACATCACTTCATCCCTCCCATACTGGCCATCTACCCCCACATGCTGGGCAGTGTGGTGCAGTGGTCTGTAGAGAGGGCTAGGTAAACAATAACACTATCTACACCTCCATATGTATTCAAATTCTCTGTAATTATATTTTGTACAAAACATTTAATGTATAGTGTCAGCCTACAAGTTCTATGTAAAAATACCTTAACCCATAAAAATAAAATTTCCATAGCTTTGAATGTTCACAATTAATTCTCGTAGTCTACAGAATAAATGGGCTTTTCTACTAAACATTCTTTGAGCTTTTGTCAAAACTGTTTACAATAAATTATTAATGTATTTGATTTATTTGGGAATAAGATTTAGATACTTTAAACACCAGAGTAAGCGTGCTTATCTTTAAACATTTCAAGATTTTGTTTTGCTTAAACTATTATCATTTTTGTTTCTGGTTTTGTAGTGTGGGATTTAAACTGTAATTTAAATTTATCCTGGTAATTTTTTTTAAACTTATAACTAACACATTCCAACTTTGTACAAACCAAATAGCTTTTAAACTTTGTAATTGATAATTTTGTTGCTTAACAGACTAATAAATCTTTATCTAATCTATGCTTAGCATAATTCATATTATTTTCTGTAAAACTAGTATTTGTTAAGTCTTTGTTTATTAGTTTTTTTTTCTAGATTGGCATAGTGACTGTCTAAGCATATATGTTTTCATACAAAACAATCATGCACAAATCATTTGAATTTCCGTTCCCATGCTTGGTGGCAACTATCATCAGCAATATATAGATTAAATTGCCACTGATTCTAACCGGCTATAATACTAAAATGAATTAAAAATAAAACTATCTTGTGCAGGTGTTAAGTTTATTTCTAGATTTCTTGTTAAACCAAAAAATGGCTTATAGATATTTAAGAAAAAGTAAAAATGTTTTGATCAAACAATATTCAACGCTCTGTATTCTGTTTTAATTCTTCAATGAGCTGTAAGTATGTTATGTTTTCCAGGATAAGCTCGTAAATTGTAAACCTACTCAGTATTCATTGAGTTAAAGGGTCCATTTATTGTAGACGTGGTCCTAAATTTAAATTTCCTTTTTTGTAAACCTTTTTCATTTAAACTTAAACAAAGCAACTAAAATTGAATTTGGAAATGTTATTGGTCTGCAGGTTTCCTGTGTCAGTTTGTTGTTTGTTTCAGCAAAGGCCTGGAATGGTTAGATCCACGAGCGTGGCCAGACTCAGGTCTTACATTAGCTAAAGGATTGCTTCGTCTAGTCCATTCTGATGCCAGTGGGACACTTCCAGCCCAGAGGTATTGAACTCTCTTCTTGTAATGTGCTCTTATGGAAAACTAACAAAAGTAGTGATGAACATGTAGCGTCTGCTGATGTTGTCTTAGCAACGCATTATGATTATGGTTATTGGGTTTTTAGAGAAAGGTACACAAAATTGTAACTCTTCAATAAATGATTTTTCCCTCTTACTTAATTGGTCGTAAGTCTATTGAATATCACAAACAACCCGTCAGCTGATGTTGTCTTAGCAACGCATTATGATTATGGTTGTTATTGGTTATCTAGAGGAATGTACACTTTGTAACTCTTCTAATGAATTGATTTTTCTCTTACTTATTTAATCGTAGGTTTATTTGAACTACACAAACAACCACGAGCAAATCACAATACTAATACTTCTTAAAATAACAATTTACTTTGGATACTCCCATGTATTTATACCAGTTGCAGTTAAAGTTAAACTCAAAGAGAACATAGGCCTACTTGTTTGAGCCGTTTGTGTAGTGTGCTAATATTGAAGTAATATTTTCTGTTTTGGTTTATCAATACTATGATTGCTTAACATAATAAAAACCATTTACCAAATTAGCTGACATTTTTCTCCATGATGATTAACACACACCTATGAGGAGATTAATTTAGATGTATAACCACTAACCAGTATTATCTCAAACTAACGAGACCCTACGGTTTTCAAAATTTGTACATGAAGCTTTGGGATGTAAACGTTTGTTGGTATCCAATATAAAACTGCAATATTGGCATTTATTTTGTTTACTTTTCACAAATGCTATCCATTAAATAGCTGATTCAAAATAATAAAATTAAATGTTTGTTTAGTAAAATTAAGAACAGAGGTTTTTTTCTGGAGATACCACAGATTGCTGCATTCTATGATCATGGGTGAACCTATAATGTTTTTTAAGTAGTGTCAAAGGACTTTGTTGTTCAAGCTCCTGGCCAATTTGTTAATAAACTCAGGTGAAGCTATTTTTTTTTTTTTTTTTTTTTTTTTTTTAAAGAGGTTGGCGGCCTCTTTTAACCTTGCATTTGCCTGTCCACATAGACTAAACGCCCGTGCGTGGATCGTTTACAGCAAAGCAAGGAGTGAGCCGGTACAGTACAAAGGTGAACTGTACTGATAAAATGTTATCGGCAGGGACCAGGATCCGAACCCACGACATCGCTGCCTTGGGCCCAAAGTCCGCGACGCTACCGACTGAGCCACCGACTCACTATAACTTTACTATAGCTTTCACCTCACTATAACTGTTGCTTTATTTGTAAATGAAGCAATAAAAATACAAATTTAAACTGAGTTATCCAAGTATTGATGTTGATTATATATGTAATTATCTCTTAGTCAGTTGATGTTACTTTACTTCTGCAGGTCGGCCTTGCAGAACATGAATCTGTCTCCACAGAGTCCTTTGAACCAACTCCTAGGATTGATCTTCACTCTTCAAGACATAAACCTACTGAAGCATCAGTACAACGTGTCTGTGCAGTATGACCAGTTTGTAGAGGTGGGTGGCTAAAACAAAGAGAGCAGCCTGCTTATCATCATAGTTCGTACCCAGAAAATACAAAATTATGTTTTCGTTGTAACTTTGTGTACGTAGGTCTAATTGGACTTTTTCCAAGCTAGCTACCATTTACTGTATAAATCACAATCCTCGCCTAGAGCAGAGTCCTCGCTTAAATAAAACAACAAATACACAATTTAAAAGGTTGCAAATCCAAAACTCATCCATCTTGATGAGTATAAAATATAAAACAAAGTTTTCATGTTTTGTGATCTAGTATCTACCCTGTCTCGTCCTCACATACATACAACATGAACATACAACAGCAAACAACTTACATATAGAAATGTATTTCTTTTTCGTACCCTCACTAAATAAATCGGTGGTTGTAAGTTATACTTGCATTTTTTTGTAATAGAGTACCAGGAGTAATATCTCTTATCCACTGACATGGTGACTTAATAGGTTTTACAAATTTCAGTGCAAGATGATAATTATTTTGTTCATCATATAGATCTGGAATCATCCCAATTTGATTATTCATTAAATAAATGCCATTTAAAAAACCATATTACCAACAATTTTTAATGGCTATAATTTCTCATGTCAATAGGAGGATCACCATAGTTTTGTAATGGTGTTGCTTGAGAAGCTGCCATTGGAGAAGATCCCTTCATTCATGGAAGAATTCTTCCCCCGCTTAATGAAGAATAGAGGACTAGACCCAGATTTGCAGATTTTGCAATTCATTAAGGTAATATAATAATCAGAATGTTATGTTAAATTTCTAGAGTAAGTAATTTATTAAATTCATGAAACAAAGCTACTGGATGGAAAATAAGACATTGTCTAGTTACAGTGATTAAAAAATTTGTAGGTGTAAAAAATGTACACCTCACTCCTCCACATCCCTCTTTAGCTTTTTTCGTTGCCGTCTGTCTTATCTTCTTACACCTCACTCCTCCACATTCCTCTTTATCTTTTTTCGTTGCCGTCTGTCTTCTCTTTTTACACCTAACTCCTCCACATCCATCTTTATCTTTTTTCGTTGCCGTCTGTCTTCTCTTCTTACACCTAACTCCTCCATATCCCTCTTTATCTTTTTTCGTTACTGTCTGTCTTATCTTCTTACACCTCACTCCTCACATCCCTCTTTATCTTTTTTTGTTGCCGCTTATCTTCTCTTCTTACACCTCACTCCTCCACATCCATCTTTATCTTTTTTCGTTGCCGTCTGTCTTCTCTTCTTACACCTCACTCCTCCACATCCCTCTTTATCTTTTTTCGTTGCCGTCTGTCTTCTCTTCTTACACCTCACTCATCACATCCCTCTTTATCTTTTTTCATTGCCGTCTGTCTTCTCTTCTTACACCTCACTCCTCCACATCCCTCTTTATCTTTTTTCGTTGCCGTCTGTCTTCTCTTCTTACACCTCACTCCTCCACATCCCTCTTTATCTTTTTTCGTTGCCGTCTGTCTTCTCTTCTTACACCTCACTCCTCCACATCCCTCTTTATCTTTTTTCGTTGCCGTCTGTCTTATCTTCTTACACCTAACTCCTCCACATCCATCTTTATCTTTTTTCGTTGCCGTCTGTCTTCTCTTCTTACACCTAACTCCTCCATATCCCTCTTTATCTTTTTTCGTTACTGTCTGTCTTATCTTCTTACACCTCACTCCTCACATCCCTCTTTATCTTTTTTTGTTGCCGCTTATCTTCTCTTCTTACACCTCACTCCTCCACATCCATCTTTATCTTTTTTCGTTGCCGTCTGTCTTCTCTTCTTACACCTCACTCCTCCACATCCATCTTTATCTTTTTTCGTTGCCGTCTGTCTTCTCTTCTTACACCTCACTCCTCCACATCCCTCTTTATCTTTTTTCGTTGCCGTCTGTCTTATCTTCTTACACCTCACTCCTCCACATCCCTCTTTATCTTTTTTCGTTGCCGTCTGTCTTATCTTCTTACACCTCACTCCTCCACATCCCTCTTTATCTTTTTTTGTTGCCGTCTGTCTTCACTTCTTACACCTCACTCCTCCACATCCCTCTTTATCTTTTTTCGTTGCCATCTGTCTTCTCTTCTTACACCTCACTCCTCCACATCCCTCTTTATCTTTTTTCGTTGCCATCTGTGTTATCTTCTTACACCTCACTCCTCCACATCCCTCTTTATCTTTTTTCGTTGCCGTCTGTCTTCTCTTCTTACACCTCACTCATCACATCCCTCTTTATCTTTTTTCGTTGCCGTCTGTCTTCTCTTCTTACACCTCACTCCTCCACATCCCTCTTTATCTTTTTTCGTTGCCGTCTGTCTTCTCTTCTTACACCTCACTCCTCCACATCCCTCTTTATCTTTTTTCGTTGCCGTCTGTCTTCTCTTCTTACACCTCACTCCTCCACATCCCTCTTTATCTTTTTTCGTTGCCGTCTGTCTTCTCTTCTTACACCTCACTCCTCCACATCCCTCTTTATCTTTTTTCGTTGCCGTCTGTCTTATCTTCTTACACCTAACTCCTCCACATCCATCTTTATCTTTTTTCGTTGCCATCTGTCTTCTCTTCTTACACCTCACTCCTCCACATCCCTCTTTATCTTTTTTCGTAGCCGTCTGTCTTCTCTTCTTACACCTCACTCCTCCACATCCCTCTTTATCTTTTTTCGTTGCCATCTGTCTTCTCTTCTTACACCTCACTCCTCCACATCCCTCTTTATCTTTTTTCGTTGCCATCTGTCTTCTCTTCTTACACCTCACTCCTCCACATCCCTCTTTATCTTTTTTCGTTGCCATCTGTCTTCTCTTCTTACACCTCACTCCTCCACATCCCTCTTTATCTTTTTTCGTAGCCGTCTGTCTTCTCTTCTTACACCTCACTCCTCCACATCCCTCTTTATCTTTTTTCGTTGCCATCTGTCTTCTCTTCTTACACCTCACTCCTCCACATCCCTCTTTATCTTTTTTCGTTGCCATCTGTCTTCTCTTCTTACACCTCACTCCTCCACATTCCTCTTTATCTTTTTTCGTTGCTGTCTGTCTTATCTTCTTACACCTAACTCCTCCACATCCATCTTTATCTTTTTTCGTTGCCATCTGTCTTCTCTTCTTACACCTCACTCCTCCACATCCCTCTTTATCTTTTTTCGTTGCCATCTGTCTTCTCTTCTTACACCTCACTCCTCCACATCCCTCTTTATCTTTTTTCGTTGCCGTCTGTCTTATCTTCTTACACCTAACTCCTCCACATCCATCTTTATCTTTTTTCGTTGCCATCTGTCTTCTCTTCTTACACCTCACTCCTCCACATCCCTCTTTATCTTTTTTCGTTGCCATCTGTCTTCTCTTCTTACACCTCACTCCTCCACATCCCTCTTTATCTTTTTTCGTTGCCATCTGTCTTCTCTTCTTACACCTAACTCCTCCACATCCATCTTTATCTTTTTTCGTTGCCATCTGTCTTCTCTTCTTACACCTCACTCCTCCACATCCCTCTTTATCTTTTTTCGTTGCCATCTGTCTTCTCTTCTTACACCTCACTCCTCCACATCCCTCTTTATCTTTTTTCGTTGCCGTCTGTCTTATCTTCTTACACCTAACTCCTCCACATCCATCTTTATCTTTTTTCGTTGCCATCTGTCTTCTCTTCTTACACCTCACTCCTCCACATCCCTCTTTATCTTTTTTCGTTGCCATCTGTCTTCTCTTCTTACACCTCACTCCTCCACATCCCTCTTTATCTTTTTTCGTTGCTGTCTGTCTTATCTTTTTACACCTAACTCCTCCACATCCATCTTTATCTTTTTTCGTTGCCGTCTGTCTTCTCTTCTTACACCTCACTCCCCCACATCCCTCTTTATCTTTATTCGTTGCCATCCGTCTTCTCTTCTTACTCCTCCACATCCATCTTTCAATTTCAATTCTCTTTACATAAGAATTCTCTCTTCTCACATTCGTCTTAAACTTGCTTTTTATATTCTCCCCCTTAAACTTCTTCTACTTAACTACTTCTATTTTATCATTGATTCATAACTCTATTCCATCTTGCTGTACTCTTGTCCACAAAAAAATATCATTTCTCCAGATTGTGTCCTGCTCCATTCTCTTTCTGAACCTGAATATTCCATACTTTTGTCTGATAAGCAACTATTGGCCAATAGTATGACTGACTGATGGATATGTTTTCCTTATTTTTTGTGCCTATTACACTCTTAATTGTAGGTGTATTGGCATGAAACAAATGATTTATTAAATAATAGTGTGGTAATTTTACAGGAAATTGTTATGAAATGTGAAGATTGGTGGTTCTGGGATGAGGCACCTTGGGAAGCTCGGGTGTTTGCCTTGGTGCCACACCTTCATAGCATTCAGGTACAGCCATTTCATGTACTCATACTTTGTTGATTATTCAGAGGTAATAGTTCAAGTAGTAGTAGTAGTCAAGTCTATGTTTGAGTACGGTAATAAGAAAATTGTATAAAAATGAAATTACAGATGCTGTTTTTCTTTTCACTTGGTTACTTAGATAACACAATGCCTTGGTGTGAAGGGGAAAACCACCCTGGCTTATCGGTGTCACTAATGTGGCATAAATATCTAGAAGGCCTCCTTGTTTTAGTTAAACATTTTCTTTAACATAGAGTTTGTGATCATGATAATATTTAGACTGTGAAAATAAAAGCTCGGCTCAGCTAGACTTTTGAACTTGGTGCTTGACTACTCATGCTTTTAAGTCAGCCTTTACTCAGTTTGAAAATCAGACAGATTTCACACCTCTAATAATTTTGCTGTTTTTATATTACATTTTTTTAGGTTCACACACACATATATGCATGCATTTGTATTGAATGATATGTCTTATTCGGTACAGCTGAAACTGGATGCCATCTTGCATGTGTTGAGGTCTGCTCCAGTCCCTTGGACCCCTCTGGTGACACAGCTGGCAGAACAAGGTATTTTGCTCAATTGATGATTTAAAACTGTTTATCTTAATAATAACCTAAAATATTCCATAAGGCTTGCTGACTCATTCTTGTTAATATGGAGGGAGAACAATGAATTGTTGCATAGGTTCGTTATTTGTAGTTGCCAAAGATAAAGAAAAATATCCTCTTTGCATAAAACTTAAAGACTAAGCAAATTTCTACTTTCATGACCGATTTTTACTAAAATATTTCCTTAAATAAGGTTTATTCTCTATTTAAATATCCTTAGATTAAACGAGTACTTGGTTTTGCTGCTGCAGGGAAGGACATTTTTTTCAAATAAAATGCTATTAGTTCAGTATGCAATAAATAGATATGCCACATTAGATTCAAATGTATCCATGAAAAGTAGTGATGTGTTGAATCTCAATATCAACATTTGATACCAACTGTTACTTGGTCATTGGTATGAGTATCAAAAATCGATTGTCAAAAGTCTATGCTGATACCTGACATGTCTGGGAAGATTTCTGCTTTTTCCGCAATTGCAGGTGACGACAATAACGAGGGATACTATCAGAATTAAGCCAAGATCGTGGAAGACGATAGTAATGTTTCTGTTACTGTGGGGCATACTCAGGATTTTGCCTTAACCATGGGAGACGATAATAATGTCCACAAGACCACAGAAGATGATCAGAGTTTTTCTGTAATTGCGGGAGACATTGATGATGTCTACACCATCCCGAGAGATGACCAGAATAAATTTTGCCGCGATTTTGGAAGACAATGATGATGACTGGAGACACATTGACATCGACTAATACATAGCAACTACATATAAATAGCAAACTACAACCATTCACTTACCATTTACCTATAAGAGTAACATGGTAATTACTAATAACATCGTAATACGAAACATGGAGTAACATGGTAATTTTAAATGTAAAGTTTTTGTTTGAATTACCTCCATAACCGTTAAGAGTACAACAACACTTCAATATACCAAATTCAAATTGTTGGTTTTTTTAAGCTCTATATAAATTTACTAGTGGTTTAACTGTTTGGTTTTACCATTCAAGGTGCTCGGCTACCTGGAGATAAAGCCAATGATGTACGCAACGAGAGCAGTAACGTCCCTCGGCGACTGATCATGAAGGAGTACAGAGTCAAAGTGGACACGGTCCGCAACGTGGTAAGATTTGGTGCTCATACTTTGTAGTGTACACCGGGGCCATGGACTAAATCTCTTCTGTGATGTATGGAGGATTGCCACCAGTTGCGAACTTTGGTGTCAATCTGATCAGCTACCGAGCATTAAGAAATTTTAGCATTTAAATTTGTCTGTTTGCATCAAAGCTGTGATTATTTTTTTGGTTATGTGTCTACAAACTAGGACTCTTTAAAATTAGATTGCACTCTTCTTAATGGGAATTAAGAAATGGCTTCAAAGAAGCAGTGGCACGAGCAAGTGTCTATTAATCACTAAGAATTAAATAATATAAATTTTTTATTACTAATAAAAAATAAAGCTATGTTTATTATAGCTCATATTAAAGATCAAAATAACCCCGCCGCAGCAAACCTGCAGAATAAGCGAATTTCAATTTGTCTGATTGGATTATTATAAAAATATTTCCATAAACAAAACGTATTCCCCATAAAAAAAAAAAAAATAGACTAAAGAGTACTTAGATTTGCTGTTACGGGGGAGGTAAAAAGTGTATTTGTTAGGGATGGATGGGATTGAATTTTTAGTTTGGGACATGACGGGATTTTTTATTTCCTTACCGATTTTTCTTGTGCAAAAAAGGGTTTGTTTTAAAAGTTTTGAGTATTGCAGTTACAAAAAAAAGACAAAAAACAAAAATCAAATTTTTACTGTTTATGGCACTGATTATAAAACCTATTAATGGGCAAAAATTTACAGGTAGAGAAAAAACCTTATGACTAAAAATCAATCTCATTATAAAATACCCTTACCTAATCTAACCACAAACAGGTATTAACCACAGGCGGTCACAGCGTGATCGTTTAAATGACTCGTAGTCATGGCACGATGGTCGAAAAGACTCCAAGTCACAACAAGATCGTCGAAATGACTCACGGTCACGGCACGATCGTCGAAATGACTTCGCCTAATGCGTTTACAGAACTATTGTGAACATATCTCGCGGTCACTGTCACTCGCGAAGCGGCAAAATCGCCAACGATTGAATCAAATCCCATTCTTAAAAAATTCCCGAATTAAATGTAATCCCGTCCCGAAAATCGGGACCCGGCCATCTCTATTATTTGTCCAAATGTTAATAATATGGGATGAAATAAAAAATTTTCCAAATTGAATCAACATATATAAAAAAGCAAACCACAACAGTTTTCTTTTTCTACATATAAGAATAACATGAGAGTCTTAAATACCTATATAGTTTTTTGAATTTTCTTCCCATAGTCTTTAATTTTACTACACTTCAATATACAAAATGGTTTGTTTTTTTAAATCTACACAATGGTTGTATTGAAAAATGGCCATTTCCATGTTTTAAGGGTAAAAATTTGAAAAAAAAAAACAATGTTTTAGTATTTCAAAACCTTATAATGTTCCTGTGGCGATCTCACTGGTTCGCGAACTCATTCAAGTCCATCCCGCCCTACACATTCAAGCCAAATTTAATCAAAATCGGACCAAGATTACTCGTGTTATTGGGTTCTTTGATATACAGGATGTCCGGAAATTATTGTGAAATATTTTACTGCATGATTGTTGAGGTAAAAATAAGAAAAAAATTTGATACAAACATATGTCCTAAACTGCTTGGTTTTCCGTCTGTGGGTTTGTTTTTGTTTTTACATAATTTATCATATCTTGCTATTACTAACCTGCTGAGGAACTAAATTCAAACTTGGTATGTGCATGTGGAATAACAAGATCTATTTCGGTACTTAGTATCAAGTTTCTACTTTGTACCATTTGAAAATGGCAACTGTTTTTTGTTTCTAAGGCTAAATATCTTAAAAACCATAAATAAATAAAAATTTACAAGGGACAGTCCAGTGGCCAGAAACATGAATTTTAATCCGATTAATTGTTTTAATAAAATTCTTTAATTTCATGTTGTTTTACAGAATTTGATTCGTCTGATTTTGAAAAAGTGCCAACCAAGAATGATGGAAGATATTTATGAAGTGGCAAAGTATGCCAGGGAAGATGTTAGTGACATCTATGATATCGTTCTGAATAGTTTGGTTGAAAAAGGGTGAGTTGCCTTAATATACAGTACTGAATATAAATTATATGTATTTTTTTTACTAGTCCTCCTGTACTTACATGTCAATGTCTTTTTTAAGAAAACACTTTTTTATGTTTGAACAACTCATTCTATGTGTGAAAAATGAATAGGGTGTCACTAATTTAGTCAGTAATCTAATTTTGAATTTGGCTTCTTGGCAGGATTTGTTAACTATTTGCAAACAATAAGATATTCATAAGTAGTTGTGTAACTCAATACTATCATTGACAAATTGTAATCATGTACTTATTTGGCTTGTTGGTAGTGAGAGCAAGATGGTAGAAGAGCTTCTGAATACACTAGAGGAGACTCTGCCAGCTGAATGTGTGACCAGACTATTGTTCAACATTCACAGACGCATCTCTCACCTGTCCTGGGAGAAACTTCCTAACTTCTTTACCATCATATCTAAACTTGACAGCCAGAGAGACCAAAGGTTCCTTGCCAATTTAAAGACAAAACACAAACTCAAGGTTGGTTTTTTATTTGGATATTCGTAGATTTTACCAGTTAATCCCATTTGAGAATACTCAACGGATTAAACGGTGTTGTTGTACGAAACTTAGCTGTAATGTGTGAAGTGATTTTGTATAGGGATGTTGGATGTGTCGATTCTCAATACCATTTCTCAATACCATCGAATATTGGACATTAGTATTGGTATCGAGAATAAATTGCCAATGTTGATGCCAAGACCGATACCTAAAACATGTGTGAAGATCAATAAATTTTCGCTTTTACCGCAATTGCAGATTATAACGATGATGCTCCTGTGACTGCAGGAGACGATGATGATGTTCTTGATCATGGGAGATGTTCACGTTTTTGCCGCTATTGCGGATTATGACGATGGGATTCCCGTGACTGGGGGAGACAATGATGATGTCTACATGGCCATTGGAGATGTTTGCTTTTGTCGCGATTGTGGATGGCGACGATGACGTTTCTGTGGCCACAGGAGGCAATGATAATATCTACAGAACCGTGGGAGATGTTCAATATTTTCATGTATCCGTTACTGCTTAGTAGGGGTGTGCGATGCATCGAAAATGCATCGAAATTTCGATTCGATTCGATTCGATGCATCGAATCGCGATTCGATTCAGTGGTGGTCAAAAAACGATTCGATTCACGAGGGAGTCAGTATCCATATACAAAAAACGCCTGCAGAAAGTCAATGCAATACCCGCAATACAGGAGCGCGTTGCTGTTGCGTTTCCTTTACGAAGGCGTTCTTATTTAATACATTCTTTGCATTAAATATAGCTTTAATTGTTTTATATTTTTTTGTTTTGACATTGCAAATGATTAGAGGTTTTGTTTTTTGTCTTGATGTAAGCAGTGTGTGAAATATTTTACTACTGTGAACCTAGCCAAAACAAGGTAGGTTACTCCAAAATCATTTTAAAAATAAGTCTGAAAAATTGTTACTTAATACTTAACTAGTAAGATCAATGTTATAGACTGATACATTTGGTATTTTTGTTAGGTGTCTGTCGGTCCCCGTCCCCGAATTTTTGTTGGGGCAAAAGAAAAAAAAGAATAATTTATTTCCAAAGAAACACTCTTATATTATTATATCTATTACAGAGGAATTAAAATGTTCAAATGAGAATTAAAAATTAAGTTGGCTCACGACCTTTAAGAATAAAGACACAACAGAGCAATTGCCGCACTGCCACTAGCCAGAGCCAGGTCTAGTCGTCTACTGATAAGAGTAACAAGACAAAAGCCGTGATGCAACACTAACAGTGCAAAGAAAACAAAGTCAAAAGAATAGAAATACAGAAAGACTATTTATCCAGACATACTAGTATAATCATTTATTGTTCATTCAATACCTAATTAAAAATATATTGTAGTATTTTACATAATAAATTATAAACAAAAGAAATATCTGATATAGTGAAGATCTGTATCTTGGTTAAATAGGGTTAAAAAAATATATTTCTAAGATCCAATACAATATTTACAACTCACAAATTACATTGAATTAATTTCTTTGAAAATAATCTCTAACAGTTTTGTGTTTTTGAATAAAGAAATATATTTCTTTGTCTCTACTTCCTTGTTTCATCACTTGCATTTTGTCAGCAATTGAAGCAACTGGGTAGCAACCGGGTGGTGTAAGAGGGGAGGGGGAGGGTCTATGACCTTGAATTCACACATCGTTGCCCGGGCCTGGCTGGTGAGACTGATTCATTGTTTTTGTTGACATACTACTACCCTTCCTTAAGAGAAAAAGGCCCTGCTGTTCCAAAAACATTGAGGGTAGTTTAAAAACATTGACCTGTGTTGCCAAGGGCACTAGAAGATAGCATTTAACTTTCTTGTCTCTTGATTTAATATTATTTTAATCTTCTATATATTATTTAAGAGTTACTTTTCGGGTACCTAATTAGTTGTGATATTGTTTAGCTTCATTTTATGGATTTTTAATTCTTTTCATTCATTAGCTATCAAAATCAGTTGTTTTAGGATTTTAATCTCTTGCAGTACCGGTAGGTCTATACTACTGTATGACATGATATGCATTTTTTAGTCCTTATTAATTATACCATAAACAATGTTTGTATGTTATTTACTGTTTTTGAGTTTTATAGGAAATTAGTTTACACAATATCTTTTCTTCAATGAGTTCTCCACTTGACATGTTGCTTCTAGCTAGCCTATTACTATTTTAGGCCCTATAAAAATAATGCCTATGTAAAGCTGTAGGCCTACTGATGCCAATAATAATTCTTTATTTATGATGATGTAACAAATAATGTAAGTGTGAGGTTATTATACTAAGGAGGTTAGGAGGCAGGGAATGAATGATACATGTTGCATGGTGGAAACATATTATTTTTATTTTCTTCTTGCTTGCAGTCCTGAAGCCGGTCCACAGGCCCTAAACTTGTGATATGTAAATTTATTTCTTAATGGTCTTTTTATATTAAGTTCCATTCAAATTTGTTGTAATTTAGCTACCGGTACCTATTTAGTTATTTAAACAGTTATTAAAATGAGAATGAATGTCTTGATAAAAAAAATATTTTCTTCTTTCTTGCAGTTGAGCCAATTCCAAGTAAAAATTATGAAATAGGCAAGTAAAGCAGCTCACTGGTATTTCCAGCAGTTATTCTAATACATATGATTGAAAATAAATATTTTTTCACCTAAAATTCATATGTAAGTATGAATAGGCCTAATACCACATCAACAAAAATTTGTATTACACAAATGTGATAAATTTTAATTATTGTTAATCCACTCAATTGACAATTATGAATAGAAAAATACCGTATTGCTTCGAATCGAGTTGCATCGAATCGAATCGAAAATCTTTTGAATCGAATCGTTGCTTCGAATCGAAAATTTTTTGCTGCTTCGCACACCCCTACTGCTTAGCAAAATACCGAATTTCCTAGCGATTAGGGAAGACAATTAAGATGTTCCCACGACCGCAGGAGACATTATCACCTCGAGCATCAGCCTCTATTTATAATAAAATTTTGTTTTGATAATTGTTTAAAAGGGTTAACATTTGAGTTGGCTGGATAAATTTTGCATTGCTGCTCCCAAAAAAAAAAAAACTTTCAAAAACACACTATTACTTTGTGAAAGGATAAAAAGACTGGGTTCGATCTAATACGAGGGTCTTTTTTTAAGTAAGGCCTAATTTTGCATGAAGCTCTGTAGTTCGCGCAACAAGGCTCGTCGCCTCTTACTGTCATCAGCTGTGAACAAAATGGATCTGCTTGTTTTATAGTTGAATCTCCCACTGCATGCGAGATATGGTCAGTGTTAGGGTTTTTGACCACAAGAAACGTGTCTGATACCAACATTTATCGCCAGATGACTGAAGGTTATGGCCCTATAATGGATTGAGTGAGGGTAAAGTAAAGAAATGGAATAGAAAGTTTTTAAATGGCCGTGAAAATGTCCATTTCGGAAGGAGTTGTGTTTTTGATGGGAACCCAGACTTCTCACAGAAAACCACAAAAGAAAAAGGTTTTCAAATCAAATCAAATCAGTGTATTTCCACATTAAGTATACAAAGTAACTTTTTTTCAAAAAATAAAATACAAATATAATCTGAATCATTACATCATAGCCTTTTTAAACTCCCTAACCAGTTTCTTCACTTTACCTTCACTCATAACACTGGGCCATAACATTCAGTCATCTGGCAATGCATTTCGGGATCAGATATGTTTCTTGTGGTAAAAAAAAAAATTTACTGACCTTATCTTGCATGCAGCAGGTGATTCACAGCAAAGCGTACATCTTAGCTACGGACGACGATGATGTTTTCGTGACCGCGGGACACAACGATGATGTATAAACGGCCTGGGGAAATGTTAATGATTTTGCCAAAATCACAGAAGACGACGATGACGTTTCGGGAGACGTCCGCGGGAGACGACGATGATGTCTACACGCACATGAGAAATGTTCATGATTTTGTCACGATCGTGGACAACGAAGATGACGTTTCCGTGTCCGCAGGAGATGACGGTGATATCTACACAGCCGCGGGAAATGCTCATGCTTTTGCCACGATCGCGGACAACGACGATGACGTTTCCGTGACTACGGGAAACGTCGACGATGTCTAAACTGCCATGGGAAATGTTCAAAATTTTAGAAAATTTGGTTAAACTATTTATAAAAATTGGTATCGGTATCAAGAAAAGAGAATTGATACATTTTGGTATCGACACTCACTATTTGTTGAAAAAAATTTGTTTTTAAGAATCAGTTTGTAATAATGATCCAAAGGTATTGCAATCTGAAAAATGCTCACTACGTCTTCAATATAAATCTCCCTTCAGAATAGGAAAATAAATTAAATCCCCAATTTATAAATACCTAAACCTTTCCAGGCTCCAAGACTAAAGGCTCCAGTGTTTACTTCCTTCAGTGAAACCATTTCTCCAACAATCCCCACATTGCCTCATCTCATAAACTGTCTCTCGTTGAATACACTGCCTACCTAGACCGTCCGTCTAGGAGGTGTGTATTCTGTGTGCGCTGCTATGTCCCTTCTGTAGGCCAGCCCAAGTTATTTTTTAACAACACTTGCATCCTATTAGCTCAACATTGCCAAACTTCCTCTATACAATGCGAAGCACTCTGCTATTACACCTTAATAACAAAATACTTTTGAAAAAAGTGTATATTTAGTGTTAAGAAATTATAAGGTGTTAACCAATTTTGATTGGTGAAACATTAGAAAAAGACACTTTTGTAAAGTAAGTAAATTTTTGTTACAATTAGATTGAAGTAGCTTTTTTCTACAGATGGAGTTTGATATCACGAGCAAAGGTGAACTCACAACTTTGAAAGAGAGACAAAACATTCTTCGAGACTATGCAGAGAAAGTAGCTAAAGGTGAGGCAAATATTTGTCTTGAAAATATATATAATATGATAAATTTTGTAGCCAAGGTACATTTTGATTAGGATAAGGTTGTTTAGTCCTTAAAACTTAAGATTGAGTAAATGTAAGTTTTAAAGACATGTTTCATATGTGTGGTCATGGCAGTGAAACAGATTTAGATTATGCTCAGGGTTTAATGTTCCTTTTTTTTCTTTATAATTCTCCTTTATTTAATAAGATTCAATTTTATCTATGTTTGTGATTTTAAAAACTCTTATAACTCTTATATCTTATAAAATTATGATTTATGTTACTCTATGTTATCCTAATAATAAATTAGTTCTGATAATTTGTTTGATTTTCTAATGTTAATTAATATATACACAGTTGTGTTTGTGTTAATAAATGGTATTGTTTGATATTTTACAGAGCTGATTTCGGCCACTGACGGTATTTCTACTACTCCCCCCTTGAGGAGAATGGGAAGGTTGGCGTACCTACTTTCTCTGCCTGTGGAGAATGCCATTCTTGATTTAGCTTTGTGTTGCCTCTCCAACGATCTTCCTCTGGAAACTACACTCATTGTCGCAGGGTTTGCCACTTTATTATTACTCTTACTCTATAAAGTTTGATCTTGGAGGAACCTATCCTCTCTGCATTTTTATAACGATAAGTCCATTTAAAAATTAGAGATATTCCAAATTGCAAATATTCCAAAGTGAAAACGTAAAGAGTGACAGTTTATGATTCAAGTGTTAAGTTGATAAATATCCTTGACAACTTTTTAAGCTGTATAACTGAGTATAGGTCGGCCGGTTAGAAAACGACCTGCGCAAATTTTTTAGCGCATGTAGGGGAGGTAACGGCGAGGGAGGGTATGTTCCCCCTCTCTGCCAATGGCCGTTTTCACACGAAACGACACTGACACAGCGCCGCCCCGGTGTCGTGGGAGTTGGAATCCTGTGTTACCAAATGGAACTGCTTACACAATGATATAATAACATTTCATGATGCTCAAATATTTATGCGATTTTGGCTATACAATATTTTTTGCAGGACCTATTTTTCTCAAGTTATGAAGAACGTAATTGTTTACATTTTGATCAGCTGTATAATTTAATTGCTGTTAATATTTAAGGTGTTCGGGAAGGGTGGGGGTGGGGCGGCAGCGGAGTGGGGGAAGAGCCATCGTCTGTCTCACTCCCACAGCTCGGTATCTCTCTCTCGCACCAATGCTACGAGGAGGTCGTTTTCTAACCGACCGACCTATAGTTATGTTGCTCAACTAATAATCTGAAATTTCCCAGTAGGTTTTTGATAGTTCAAAATCTAAACACAGCTGGTCTTGGTCAAAGGGCTTATAATTAGGCCTGAAGAATCTGGCTAAAGAAACAGCTGATGTTATTCAGTGTCAATACACAGGTCATCTAACTGTATCCCAAACTCATTCTGAACTCTTATTTGGAGCTAAAAATATGCACCATAGTGTGCATTTAAAGTAAATAGATTGAACTCCCTTATTAAATCTAAAGTCATATTGAGCTTTCATGATATATATGATGTATTTTCATACAAACTGATTAAAGTAGCCTAAATTGATCTTGTGTAAGGCTCGTGGGCCAATGGTTAGAATTTTCATTCCACTTGCAATACACTGTAATTGCAAGATTCAATAGTAGAATTTACACTATTACAATTACTAATACAAATTTAAAAAAGACAAATAATAATTTTAAAAAGTAAAATTAGGCAATAAATAATGTACAGTAGAAATCCAATTATCTGAATCAATGGGAACCGTACCACATTCTGATGATCCAACATTCATGTAGTTGGATTTTTACTGAAATTTTGAGTATGTTTTTCATAGAAATTGGGACAAGTCAAGCTGGTTTTAGCGAATTTCCCTATAGGGAAGTAGCTATTACCGTAGGTCTCATGGTAAGACCTAGGCCCGGGACCGATTTACTTTTTCATTTTGATGTCCCCAGAGGCCAAAAACCCCATTCGTTCAAATTCGTTCAAAAAACCCGCCGCAGCAAACCTGCAGACTTAGCGAATTTCCATTTGCCTGATTGGATTTAAACTAAAATGTCTCCTTAAAAATATCACATTTATTCCCTATTTAAACAGAATTAGTTTAATGAGTACTTAGGTTTGCTGCAACAGGGAGGGTAAAAAAGTTTTTTTTCATGTAAAATGTTAAAAGGTACTGTGGTTTAGTAAGAAATTAATGTATTTTCCAAATTTGATCAAAATATGTTCATAAACAAGCAAACTACAACAGTTGACTTATCCTCCATAAGAATAACATGGGAATTTTAAAATTACAATTTTTTTGAATTTTCTCCGTAACAATTAGGCGCATAATAACGCTTCAATATACTAAATTATTTGTTTTTTTAAGCTCTACAAAATGGTTTAAAAATAAATTGTGAAATTTTGTGTTTTTAGGGTCAAAAATGGAACCTATTTTTACCCCATAAAACCCCCCATAAACCCCCATTCCCATTGTCCGATCATGCTGGTTCGCGAACTCATTCAAGTTTATCCCGCCTTACACCTTCAAACAAAATTTTATCAAAATCGGACAAAAATTACTCAAGTTATCGTGCGGATGGAGACATATATATATATATATATATATATATATATATATATAGATATATCTATATATAGATATATCTATATATAGATATATAATTTACTTTTTTAGGCTTTCTTTAGGTTTTTATCACAGTATAGTTGTTTTTATAGTTTTTTTAGTACAGTTGTTTTTTATGACAGAAAAGTAGAAGACTTGGATGGCAAGCCACAATATTTGTACAACAAGTTAGCTCATCTGATGGGACTATTGATTGCTCACTACAAGCCAGCAGAGAGTCCTGGGAGTGTGGTAGAACTGTTCACTGAGGTCTCCAACAAGCTGGCTCTGCTCTGTCTCACACACACAGACTGTTGTGAGTATACACGTAGATAAATTCACATCCTTTGATAAATACAGATACTTGTAATGATCTACTCTCTCCAACTGCAAACAATCACAGGTATAGTTACCTGGATCTCCCCAAACCATGACTATGATAATGTCCAGACGGCCGAAAAATAATAATGAATTTACCACGATCGTGCAAGAAGACGATGATGTTTCCGTGACCGCAGGGAAGTCGATGATGAGGTTCACACGGCCAAGGGAGATGATCTAAATCTAAATCAGAGTTTTTCTGCGATTGCGGAAGACGATGGTAATGGCCATACGACCACATGAAATGTTCATGATTTTGCCTTAATCGTGCAAGACGATGGTGTTGCGTGACCGCGGGGAATTCGATGACGATGGCTTCACGGTTGCGGAATATGATAAGAATTTTGCTGCGATCGCGGAATATGATGATATTGTTCACATAACCGTGAGATGATTTTGCCACAATTGCGGATACGATGATGATGTCAAAACGACCGCAGGAGATAACATTTGATTTTTGTTTCTTTTGTCCTTAGATCTTCATTTACGTTTAATATGATAGTTTTTAGAAGGGGGTATACTTATATTGGCTGGATAAAATTTTGTATTGCTGCATTAATGTTTTCTTTACTTGAAAAACCAATAAAAAAAAAAATATATTTCATGGAAGGACATTAAGACAAGAGTTGAAGTAGTGTAACCAATCCTTACAGAAAATCTGCTTGAAGATTAAACTATATCGAAATGGTATTGGTATTTATTGGTATCGAGAATCGATTTTATAGGTATCCGTATCGGTATCGAGAATTGATAAATTTTGGTATCGACACATCACTAATTGAAAGATACTCTTTTGTTCACAGAGTCATAACTAAATTCGCCACAGTGCACGGCAACACTTCAAATTTAGGCAAAATTTGTGGTGTTGCTAAATTTGCCACTGTTTTTGGAGATATTGCTAGTTTTGTCATTGTTCACAGTATCATAAATTGATTATAGGAAATTTCAGGCAATATCCTTAACATCGCCAACGTATGTGGTAGCATCAAAAGCCTTGCTGAAGTTCTACTAGCGTCTTCAATGTTCATGGTGTTATTGCTAACATTGCAACAACACATTGATATTGCTAACTTTCTGCAATATTGCCAGCTTCGGTGAAGTTCGTGGAACTATTGTTAGCTCCTTCGTCGTTCCTGGAATTTTGCCAGTTTTTCCAACATTTGTGGCGTTATTGTGAGCTTGTTTGATATTTGTCATGACATCGGTCCAAATAGCAGGACTCTACGGTATTGAGATTTAACTAGGTCACATAACTTTACATTGACAATCTGTTACAGCTGAACTGGATGGTGTGCTGAGATGGGTCAGCCTGGTTGCTAAAGGAAGTGGTCTGTCCAAGCCAGTGATGAAGTCTTTATATGGAGATCCGACACCAACCCCTGCTACTGCTGTGCTGCTTCATTCCTCCATACAAAACATCTTGCACTACTACGCCAGCACCTGCAGTACGTTCTTAGTACTGTACTCACATTGCATTGGGTTTAAATAGTGGCTGAAGAGTGAATAATTTGATTTTATACTTGGTCACTTAATGCTCCTGATTCAGTTTTTTGCCCAAAAACTTTATGAGAATTGGAATATACGAGGGTCATCCCAAAAGTAAGTTACACTTTTTTATAAAATCCGTGCGATATGAGGGAGAAGTCTGGGAGTAGCAGGGAATTAGCGTCTGGGAGTAGCAGGGAATTAGCATCTGGGTGTTGTGGCAGCACTGCAACGTGCCCAAGGCTGGGCGTGGCTCGCTACGCCAGTCAGGCGCTAGCCGTCATGGAGTTACCACTGGTTCCTGCCGCCGATTGTGAAGTGGGTGCTGTCATTCGTTTTTTGACCACTAAAAATAAAAATGCGACTGAGATTCATCGCGAACTTTGTAGTGTGTACGGTGATGACGTTATGTCTAGGCCTATGGTTCATCGTTGGCGCCAATCATTCATTGATGGACGGACAATGACACATGATGAACAAAGAAGTGGCCGACCTTCAACTTCCCAAGTTGCGAGCATTGCCGAAGACGTCAGAAGGGTCATTGACACTGATCGCCGCCTTACACTTGATGACATCCTTACCTACTGAACTGCCTCCAAATGTTGAAATAAGCCGTACTTCACTTCATCGAATAATTACTGAAGATCTAAGCCTCTCAAAAGTCTGCGCAAGATGGGTTCCACGCTTGCTCACAGGACAACACAAGGAGCAGAGAGTTGATGCAGCATTGCAGTTTCAGCAATTTTTCGATGATGAAGGGGATGGTTTATTTGACCGAATAGTGACTGGAAATGAAACATGGATTCATCATTGTACTCCCGAAACAAAAAAACAGAGCATGGTGTGGAAAGCAAAAGATGAGGCTGCACCAAAAAAAGCAAAAGGTTAGTTTTGTTTAAGGAAAGGCTCTAGGCCAGGATTTTAAATTGTAGAAAAAGGAGGATAGCAGCTAGCTTACCTTGAAAGTGTGGGTAGGCCATATACTTGTTCTATGGCCTACCCACACTTTCAAGGTAAGGTAGCTGCTATTTACCTTTTTCTACAATCAAAAAAAGCAAAAGTCGTGCAATCTGCAGGAAAAGTTATGGCAACCGTCTTTTGGGATTCAAAGGGTGTGTTACTGATTGACTACCCGCCTCATGGGACCACGATTACCGCAGAATGTTATTGTGAGGTGTTAAAAAACTTACGAAGGGCAATACAGAACAAAAGAAGAGGGAAGTTGACAAAAAAGTTTTTTTGTTCCACGAGAACGCTCGCCCACATGCTACCAGACGAACACAAGACCTGCTTGAAGAGTTTTGGTGGGATGTTTTTGGACATCCGCCCTATTCCCCTGACCTCGCACCAAGCGACATCATCTCTTTCCACAGCTGAAGCAACATCTTGGGGGAAAACGCTTTGCAAACAACAAAGATCTAAAGCAAGAAGTTGAAAGTTGGCTAAACAGTATGGCGGCAGATTGGTATGAAGCTGGTTTAAAACACTTTTGCCAAGGTACCAAAAATGCATTGAAAACCAAGGGAACTATGTAGAAAAATAGGTTTTGAGTGTAGCTTTAAAAATATATCCTTTTTAAAAGAGTGTAACTTACTTTTGGAACAACCCTCGTACATACTTTTGCCTTTCTTCTGACTATTGCTTATAGCATAACCAAACTGTTGAATACTCTGATTAGGATAAAAAAAATTCTAATATTTCAGTTAAATTGTTAACTATATCTGTAGGAGGAAATGCAAAGCAATTTCATTCACAGATGTTAAACATTAACATTTTTTACTTTGCAGAGAATAATAAGATACCTGTCAGTGAAAGTGTTACTGCTTCTGTGTCTGCTGGTTTAGAACTTACTTTTGAGGTAATTATTTTTGTAATACTTTATTCTTTACTTATGAACAGAACAAAACTGTTTCATGGAAAATGAAATAATACGTTAACAGAGAGGCATATTTTGTGGCTATAGACATAGACATATTTTATTTGCACAAAACATTTCATACATGTCATAAAATTTAGAATAGGTGCATTGTCAAAATTAAATCCACACATAAAATATTTAACATTAAAACTTAACTTAAAATTAAACACTTAAAATGAACATCCGTCCAGCCGTTATAGAGTTATGACTGTGACAAGAAAACTGCTTGCGTATGAATATATATAGGTACTTGAACCTGAGCATATATACTTTATCTTTATACTTTATATTTAATTTCTCCATTAGTGTAAGGAAGGTGTAGAGTAGTTGAGTATTTGTTATAGGAGGGGGAAATTTGTGAAGAGGAAGTGTTTGGCAATGTTGAGCAAGTAGGTAAAACGATGATGCTTTAAGTAGGTCTGTACTTCATCTAAATGGCAGTTGGTGAGTATAGTAGTGTGGGATCTAGGATCCTTGGTAGGCAGGTTTCTCATCTTGGGGCGCTCCAGCTGCCAAAGGCCAAAATAACCTCTAAGCTTTTAAAATTCCCAATTTTCCCCATTGAGGTTTTTATTAAACGTGAACATAAACATTGTAGGCTACTCAATCTTTTTGTTTTATCATTCTTTGTATAATTTTGGGTTGAGAATAAAGTTGTTTTTGTTAGATATTTTATATTTTAACTAGTGAGCTGTGTCATCCAAAGTAATTGCAGGTAAAACTCCAGTTCGCCCTGACTTCACTTTTATTTCATAGCTATGCAATGGTAGGATGCGGAGACATTTAACTTTTATGTTACAGCCGAGAGAGATGGTGCACATGTGGCAAAGGTTGCGCGAGTCCCAACATGACTTGTTGTGTATCCGTCTCATCTGTGAATACTGCTGGTCCCAGACATCGGTCAACCCCAAGTTCCAAGTAAGTTATCAAGTAGTGATTGTCGAATCCAAGATTGTTGAAATTGTTGAATTTCTAATTGTGAATCTTTAATACTGTTGTTTAAATCTCTTGTCCATTTTTTTTTTTAAATGTGCAATTAAGAATATTCCTTGTTTTAAGTTTGTTTTTTTTTTTTTTGTGATGTTGGGTTTACATTATTTGAGGGATTTTCGGGAACATTTTCCATTAGGATTATGTTAAAGAATAATCCTATAAATTAATTAGTTAAAGAAAGTTGACAACGTTTTGGATCTGGAATCTGTCCCTGTCCTCAGATGATAAAGTATAACAAGATTTGCAAAAATTTCTGTAATAATCCCTTTAATAACAATATAGTGTTAGGGTGATGTACAAACTTATACAAGAAATCTTGTATTACTAGTGTACCTGTTGCTCGAAATCGAGCAATTGTCAAGTACCGGTATTATACAGAAGTTATTTTAAAACTACAGTAATAACAGTCATAATTTTCGATGAGTTTCAAAAACCGACTAAATGCTTATGTAACTAATTGAAATACTCACGCTATTTAATAGCGCTTTGAAATAATAAACGCTTGTAAAAATATTTTAGCATTTTTTGGACCCAGCCTTATTTTTTCTACAAATGTTTCCCGACATAAAGCTGTTGCCAGTAAAAATTTATTTCTTACATGTATTTATTTGATCTGACTTTAGGTAGATTTACTTCACTGTGACAACATGATGTGTGTATTCTTTATGGTTTTTTTAGTGATGGACGAGACTAGATTTTTTACTTCGAGACGAGACGAGACAAGATTTTTTAAATTCTGGCGGGACGGGATTTTTTTGGGACGAGATTTAATGATAAGTTATTAACAAAATTAATATATACTTTTTAAGTTCAGAAATATTTACACAAGTTTTAAAAACTCGACAAAAAAATAGACAAAATATTTAAAATCTTTTATTAAAAAACATTAATAAAATCATCAGTATAAAAAAAATATTAATCAGGCCTAACTTATTAAAATAACTCTTCGGCATTGGAAACATGGAGATATCAGTTAGTATATAGTTAAACTTGGAAAAATATCAAAAACAACAGTATTACTATACTAGTTAAGTATCAAGTAAGAATTTTTAAGTCTTGTGTAATTAAGAATGATTTTGGAGTGACTTATTTTGGCTATGTTTACAGTAGTAAAACATGTCTCACATTGCTTACTCTAACATAACTTCTCATCATTTGCTATTTAAAATAAATTAAAAAGATTTTGAAGCAATATTTCCCTGTAAAGAATAAATAATGAAATATAAATGCCTTCGCAATTTTTGTTTTATTTTTAAATTTTAAATTATTTTAAAAAATCTCATCTCGAAAATATCCTGTTAGTATTTCAATCCCGCCCAAAGCTTCGAGATAAAAAAAATCTCAAAGTTTCGGGTCTTGTCCATCACCAGTTTTTTTTTTTTTTTTTTTACTTCCAAAATAAGTTGCTTAGCATAACTGGCAAAAATGATTTATCTCCCCAAGTGGTTGTATACCTGGATTCCTTACTGTGAGACCAGGCCTCTCCCCTACTCTTCTCATACGTATAAGATTTCCTATTAATTGTCTCCTCCTCCTGTTTTCAATATTTCTCCTTTAAACTCAAGAAATTGTCTGTTCTTCCAACAAAACTGATTGACTGTTTAGATTTGTCTATAACCTCCTAAATATTACAAACATCAATATTTACTCTCAATAAGCTAGTGAGTTTCTTTTTATATACAGCTGTTTTTTTTTTTTTTTTTTATTCGTTTTCAATGTAATTCTTATGGGGAAAATGCGACCTTTGAGAGTGTCTCGTGCCCTTAAGGGTAAGAGTTTTTAAATTCTAAAACCTTTATGCAAAACTACAAATTGAGACTAATTATTTGACACCTGAAATCGGTCCAAAAATAACGGAGGAGTTTTGTTCACAAAAAACAGCCCTCACGTATTAATATAAGAGATTTACTTTGTTTTAAATGTTACTAGCAGTTGGCCCGTACTACATACAGAAATCAAGTAGTCGATTGAAACTTAATGTAAATAAGAGCAGCTAGAAAAATTCTAGGCTTGTTTTTAAAAAAACTTTCTACATATTTAAAATAACTTACTATAATTTTGTTTGTGTTCTAGGACCATGTAGTGGAAAAGTTCCTCATCCAATGTGTTAAAGAGTTGTTGAGAAAACTTTTCAGGATGAGAAATTTTGATGTGGATCTTGCTCTCTTGCTGGTACAGTTTTTTGGAAAAGAAGAGGCAATGGAATTTCTTGTGGAGGAAGCTCGAAGGTAAATTTTTATAAAAAAGGAAAAACACAAGATAGAATAAAATAGTGTGTATAAAAGTACTAACGTAACATAGTACAAAAGTGTTGTTACGTAAATTAGTAATCAATATTGAGGTTGTTTTGATAGGAATAGTCGTTTTATAGAGGTTAATTTAACATTATGCGTTAAGACATCTTCAAAGGTATTTGAGTGTGTCCAAGTGCTCTCGTAATTGAAATTGACCTATTATTAACGAAATCACGATCGTGCAAACAAGGTTTAGATATAATTTTTTAATGATTAGGCCAACAACAAAATGACAAGTGAGGACCACAACACATCAATGTGTCCAGTAGGAGTCTTAAATAACAAATAAATAAATAACTTAAGTTATGTTAATTAAATGGAAGTTTATATTTATACAAATGCTTGTGACAGTGTGGGTTTTAACTACCAGCGGCTCAGCGCCATATCCCAACTAGCTCTCATGTTCAGCTCCGTCAACAAGATGGACAACAGATACATTAAGAGCTTCCTCAAGTACCACATCTCCTGCAAGTGGGCCAAGAAACTCAACGAGCTCGGCCTCCCTTATAAAGGTACTAAGACCTACTAAACTGGATTCAGTTCAGTAGCTGACCTGAGCAAGTCCAAGGATTTTTTTTCAATCTACTCTTCAAAGAAGTTATTAGGACTTAATATCAGTGTTATGTTTTTTACTTTTGTAAGCTGGCAGAACTCTACAGCTTTAAAAAAACTCCGACCCTTATATGTACTGTAGTCTTTTTTCAGTTCCAAAGACCGATTTCTGGCCATCAACATAACCAAACTACCGTCACTCACAACTTTTACTAGGGCATAACTGGACGTAAAAGTCTGAAAACCCTAACATTTTGGAAGATAGACTAAGACTATAACAAGTCCTTGAGTGGAAATCTATACGTAAGAAGTTAAATTAGATACCCATATTTTCGTAATCAATACATTAACCAATGAGATTAAGTGTTTTTTTCTTAGTTTAGTTGCAATAAGATAACTTTTTTATTTCCCTTACTAATTTCTTCTATTTCTAGATGCCTTCAAAGATTCAGACACAGAACATAAACAGTTGATCCAGAAGTTGATCTCCCTCCCATCTACCAACATTCTCCTTCTGAAGGAGTTCTGTCTGGATGTCACCTATGATGTGCAAGAGTGTCTGATGATGTATTTGGAGTATCTCGTGCTAAACTGGGCGCCGGACATCCAGATATCAGAAGAACCTGCTACAGGGGAGAAAGGTAAATGAGTTACCATCATGACTCATGAGACAACATATTGATTTTTAGTTGTGATGTTCGAATCCACTTTCGATATTGCAATTTGACTTTATGTTCTATTGTGGAATCTGGAACATGTTTTGGCGTGTTTTATGTTTGATAATGCTTGAGTGTGTTGAGCTTCTCTATTCATTTAGTGGAAATATAACTGTGTGTGCTTTATATTTGGTTGTTGGTAATTTTAATACAATCAGATTACCCACACAATTTCGACAGTAGACATTTAGGTCCAAGTATAATTTGATGTTTTGCCGACAGTGATGGTGGTGAAGAACACTCGAGCAGAGCTACAGCAGCAATGTCGCTCTGTGCTGCATGAGTTGGCGTCCAAGTCTGCGGAGACTGGAACCTTGCATTGGAGTGAGGCCATTCAGAGCACATTGTACAACCTGTGGAACAAAGTTAGTAACACAGCGTATTTATCAGAAATATGTCAATCCATTGATTAATTTTTTGATTGAGCATAGAGGAAATTGTCTCTGGCCATGTCAACTACCTGTGGGTTTATTGGGCTCCCCATTTAGTGCTTTAGAGTCAGTCAAACTTGAGTTTCTTAGTGAACTCTGCAATTGCAGGAAGCAGGTGATTGGAAGAAATCCCGGGACCCGTCCTACCGTCCATGCCTATTATAAATGTAATATAACAACGTTTTCAAATCTTCCCCACCTCAATATCCAATTAAAAAACAGGACCTGTGATTTTGTTTCACATGTCAAGCTCTCTTGAAGTTAATTTATTTGATGATACCAACAACAAATACTTGTAATGCTTTTCATTGAAATGGCAACCATACAAAGTACCGTAAGTATTTTAAGCCAAGTATGAATGGAGATGAGTGTAGGATGAGTGGTGCGATCATGTAGACTTGTTGGTGACTAAGGCCGACATATTCCTTAGACACAGCTGTTAATTAATATCCCATACAGCTAATGGCAACTAAGGGACCTACTATAGTGGAATCCGAACCACATTTTTGCCTTGGTATTAACGAATTCGTCTAATTATCAGGATAGTACTGCGAATAGTCGTAGTACTCACTAGTGTGGATGTTAATCCACACCAGGGAGTATCGTATCCACAGTGCATGCCTATAAATATCCACAATTCGTGACCTCCTAGTAGCTGGATTACAGGACGTCGCCACCATCCCAGTATGCTAAAAATGCTGGTCTGTCTGGATGTCACCTATGATGTGTCTGATGATGTATTTGGAGTATCTCTATGCTAAAAATAAACTAATGAATGCTGCTAAACATTACTTCATTACATTGTTGTTTGCAGTTAGAGGAGTGTAAACAAGTTTTTTTAACAATATCTGCATTAATTGACAGGTGAACTATTATTACTATGAGGTCTACTTTGTGTTGGCTGACATGTACCAGCAAGTCCTGGCTCAGCCTGAAGCTGTCAAACAAATCAACAACTACAAAACCATGCTGGAGTTCCTGCAAAGTTACAAGAGAATTAGGTGAGATTGAGACAAAGATAAAATAGTAACAAGTTTTATAAATAAACTTACAGTTTTTGTCCCACCTTTACATCCATGAGTGCTGGGCTCTAGCCTGAAATAGTTTTTCAAATACTTCGTAATGGTCGTGGCTTTATCACTTGGATGGGTAATTGATAGGATTTTAATCTGGGACCGAAGTCCAGCGCTCTACCCGTGGACCAGCTCACTTATTGTAGTTCGAGAGAATGCTATTAAACCTTAAATAGCAGCATAAATAACCTATTATAGTTCGGCCGCATAGAAAGCGACCTCCTCTAGCATTGGTTTAGCATTAGCTCGCAGGTCGCTTTGTAAGCGGCCAAACTATAGAAACAGCAATATTTATTTTAGTTTTTGTTTGTTATTTGTTTATTATCTGTAGTATAACAACTGATGTGAAGTTTATTGTTCAGTTTTTTTTTATCAAGTTTCTAATTTTTGCACCAGTCAAACTTCTATGACTGGAATATATTAAATTGCTACCTGTAGTTTATTTTCCAGTCCACCGTCAGGGGATGAACATGACCAATGGTTCCAACTCCATCCGAACACTAACCATCTGCCTCCAATATCAAACTTCAGACTGCCGTTCACACTGCTCTTTGAGAAGAAAAAATCTTGGGATTTCATTAGTAAGTCCTATTTCATCTGTTTGTTTCTGTTTTGTTGATTGAATGTAGTATTAACTCTTTGACCTAAATTATTGTCTATGTATGGTTATTATTGTGTATTGTATATTTTGTATCAGAGCGTTCCTACTCTCAGTATACCTCCACAAGTAACGTCAATAAATATCATATCATACCACTAGTACTTTTGTATGCTTCTGTTGAGTGTTAAAATTAAAATTAGTGCTATCATTGCACGTCCCTTCATTTGTGAAGTGGGATCTGTGATCAGATTTTTGTTTGAATAAATTTTACACGCAACTTAAAATTTATTGCCAGGTTTGAGATGTTACTTACTTTACTTTCCGTGTCCGGAAATCAGACTTCGCTTTTCCAAAAATTAGCTACCGATATGGCTTTGTCATTCGCTTGTAAAAGATCATCTAATGTGCAAGACTGGTCTAGGCGTGGACAGATCAGCAGATGGCCAGGATCCTGAACAGCACCACACACACACAAGATGTTTTTTTCGTCTGGTAAGAGACCCCATTTCTGCATGTTTGACTTGCATTATGGTACCTCGACCCTGATTCGATTTAGGGTCTTCCACACCGTGTAATGCAGGCCTCCACCAGGAGTCAGTTCCTCCCTGGCTGGTATGGGAGGGTTAATCAACGTGCACTCCCACCTCGCCACCCGATTGCTTGAGAGTGATCCATCCAGGACTCGTGTCCGTGATAAAAAGCTCTGTCTGGACCGAAGCCGTCGCTTTGCAGGTTGGTGGCCGTGTAAGGGGTCACGAGGGTCGGTCTCTTGCTTAGTCCTTTCTGCGTCGGCAGCGACATCACGTCGGATTGATGGAGGGGCGACCCCTATGATAGGACAGAGTTTGTGTACTGGGGTTGGTTTCAAACACCCAGTTACAATCCGAGCCATGTCATTGACTGCAATGTCAACCTTTTTTGCATGTGACGATGCATTCCATACTGGTGCAGCGCACTCCACAGCCGACACACTGAGCGCTAAAGCTGAGGTTCTGAGGACATTAGGGTTAGCACCCCAGCATCTGCTGGTGAGCTTCCTGATGATATTATTCCTCGCTGAGACTTTACCTCTTGTCGCAATACAATGCACCTTAAATGTCAGTGTGCAGTCCAGTATGACACCAAGATATTTGGGTGTAGAGCAATGCTAAAGGCGGTCTCGCCGCCACGTCACATTCAACTCACGACCTGCTTCTCTATTGTTTAGGTGAAAGGCACAAACTTGGGTCTTAGCAGGGTTCGGCTTGAGGTGATTTGCGTCATAGTACTGGGAAAGTTCATTTAGAGTCATAGTCAGTTTCTGTTCCACCTCTTCAAAACTCCTACCTTGTGCTGCCACCGCCGTATCATCGGCATATGTACAAGTAGCGTTTGGCAACGGTTGGTCATTAGTGTATATGTTATAAAGAGCTGGGTCTAAGACGCTACCCTGAGGCAATCCATTACTTTGATTCCTTCATCTACTTTTCTTGCCTTGAAGGGTCACAAAAAACCGCCTGATATGAAGAAAAGTGCCTATCATTGAAGTCAGCTGATAGTCTTTGGTAATGCTGTACACTTTTCCCAAGAGTCTTCGATGGTTTATGTTATCGTAGGCAGCTGTTAAATCAACAAAAGCGACACCTGTAATCTTTTTTCTCTCAAACCCATCCTCAATGTGCTGGGTCAGGTTTAAAACTTGGACACAACCAGGCTTGCCTGATCGAAAGGCTGCCTGTTGTGGAATGATCTTTTGTTCCAGAAAATCGCCGATTCGATTGAGTATCAGACGTTCTAAGATTTTATATGTGTGGCATAAGAGAGAAACAGGTTGAAAGTTCTTAGGATCGTTTGGATCTTTCCCAGGTTTGAGCAGTGCAGCCACGCGAGCTTTTCTCCATGCCTTTGGTATATGTATTTGGCTTACGCACATGTTCATGAGGCTCAACAACCATTGCATGGCATTTTTACCTAGGTTAGGTTCTTTAGTTGTTCGACTCTGATCTCGTCAATCCCTGGAGCTCTATTAGTCTTTAAGCTGGTAATGACTGCAGTTAGCTAGCTCGGACATGGTGAATGGTTCTTCCAGGAAGTGATTCTCACTTGTCACAGACTTTGAGATGTTAATGGTAAAGGAGTAATGAGTGATACCCAAGTGAGTAGTCGTGCATTATTAACTTAAAAATGGCTTTTCCTACAGTTACCTAACAATGTACATGTTCTCTCACTGATTTGAGAAAGCAAAGTGGCCAATTTGCTCATCAGTGAGATAATGTTAACATTGTCTCACTCTAATTACTTTGTCTCACTCCAGATTTGCTACGTGAAGACACGTTTCTCTACCAATTTATTTGTTTTATGGTAACTGTAGGAAAAATATAATGTGCAACTTGAGTGCAAAGTGCAATCGCCTCACTCGAGAAACTATTCCTCACTCGCATACGGCTCGTGAGTAAGGATTTCTCTCGAGTGAGGCCATAGCTCACTTTGCTCACTAGTTGCACAATAGTTATTTGTGCAACTAGTGAGCAAAGTGAGCAATTGACTCACTCTAGAGAAATACTTGGGGACTCACGAGCCGTAGGCGAGTGAGGAATGTTTTCTCGAGTGAGGCAATTGCACTTTGCACTTGAGTTGCACATTATATTTTTCCTACAGATACCATAAAACAAATAAATTGGTAAAAAAAGTAACATATTTTTACACAGAAATGAACTTTTAATATGCCATTTAATGATACAACAGTACAACAGCTGACCAGCTGATTTATAGCCAGTGCTGCCAACATATTTCGCGTGCATACAACCTTGTCTGCATGTTACGCGCTCACTATTTTGTGCATTCACGTTGCAAAAATGGAGTGAGACAAAGTAATTCGAGTGAAACAATGTTAACATTGTCTCACTGATGAGCGAATTGGCCACTTTGCTTTCTCAAATCAGTGAGAGAACATGTACATTGTTAGGTAACTGTAGGAAAATAACTATTGTATTCAAAGACTTGGTCTCCATTTCCACTTTTGTCGTAGTCTTTCAGGAATGTTATTGATAGAACAAGTCTTAATTTTCTTTTTGTGATAATCCGATAAAATATCTTTGGAACCCACTGGGCACAAAATTTATGGTGACCAAGCTTTTTTATGTAATTTTATGAATGAGTAAACTCTGTGAGATTTGGATAAAATGTCACACAATTTCCATAATTATTGTGAAATAGCGATTTTCACAGCTTTTTGACTTTCCCTACCAGTTCAATAGCCACTAGACTAGACCTAACACTGCGGTCCTGATCTTGTTGACTTTCCCTACCAGTTCAATAGCCACTAGACTAGACCTAACACTGCGGTCCTGATCTTGTTGACTTTCCCTACCAGTTCAATAGCCACTAGACTAGACCTAACACTGCGGTCCTGATCTTGTTGACTTTCCCTACCAGTTCAATAGCCACTAGACTAGACCTAACACTGCGGTCCTGATCTTGTTGACTTTCCCTACCAGTTCAATAGCCACTAGACTAGACCTAACACTGCGGTCCTGATCTTGTTGACTTTCCCTACCAGTTCAATAGCCACTAGACTAGACCTAACACTGCAGTCCTGATCTTGTTGACTTTCCCTACCAGTTCAATAGCCACTAGACTAGACCTAACACTGCGGTCCTGATCTTGTTGACTTTCCTTACCAGTTCAATAGCCACTAGACTAGACCTAACACTGCGGTCCTGATCTTGTTGACTTTCCCTACCAGTTCAATAGCCACTAGACTAGACCTATCACTGCGGTCCTGATCGTGAGCATTAGTTACTAATTAATTACTATTTTTAAAGGTATTGCTCCATTGTCTCCTGCAACTTTCACTCTTCCCACCTTTGCCACAAGCATCACAAATCTGGTGATAAATTTAAATTTGCTTTTGTTTTTGACTTTTTGTCAACAAAAACTGATCTCAGAGAACACCTCACAACTGGCGGGATATGCAATGACAGCTCTAATTTTAACTCTCCACTACAGACAATGTATGAGAGATATTGTGTGCATGCTCTCATGTTAAGGGTTGAATCCTTATTTAATTCAAAAGTAAATTTTGTTATTTTCAGAACCTGAACTAAGTTTGAAAACCTATAAAATCTGGTACAACATTGTTCCAATACTTGGTCTAGAAAAAGACATGTTGTGCACTCTCACAATTCAGATGTTGGTAAGTTATGAATGCCAGTACTTTTTATTCTATTTCTTATATTAATTAAAGTTTTCAATAAAATTTTTATTTTTAACAACCAATTTTTGTGTTAGTAAAAATTAACTACGAACTCCAGATTAAATCAAACTAGGTGTTGTCTGATTGCAATAAGTCAATGTTACAACTGTTTCTTTTAAATGAGATATATACTTGCAGTACCTACCCAATGTCAATGGTATATTTGGTTCACATAAATGGAATGTCTATTTGCAGTATCCAAAGTCAATTATAAGTCTGGCTTACGTAAATGAATTGTCTACTTGCAGGAACCAAAGTCTATCTTTCATCTGGTTCTCATAAATGTCATGTCTACTTGACGCATCCAATGTCAATGATATATTTGGTTCGCATAAATAGAATATCTATTTTCAGTATCCAAGTTAATGGTACGCCTGGTTCACTTAAATGGAATGTCCATTTACAGGCTATAAAGTACTGTATATCGGTACGTCTCACGTAAACGAACTGTTTACTTGCAGTATCCAAACTTAATGGTACATTTGGTTTACGTAAATAAATTGTCTACTTGCAGTATCCTAAATCAATGGTACACCTGCTTCACATAAATGAGAAGAGAAATCTATCCAAACTCAATGGTATCTTCGGTTCACATTAATAGAATTCCTATTTGTAGTGCCTATTCAAAGTCTGCATTAATGGTATGTCTAGTTCACATAAATGAAATAAAAAGTCTACTTGCAGTATCCCAACTAAATGATAGGCCTATATTCAGTTCACATAAATGGAATGGCAATTTGGGTATTTAAAAGTCAATGGTGCGTCAACCTAATTCCGGTGACCCTAATTATTGGTTATTCATTTTGTAGTAAATTATGCTCAAGACATTAATCTGATTGTTCTTCCCCTTTTCATTGTACGGTATTTGTAATGTGCTATCTTAGATAATTCGTTGACTAACATATGCTGTGACTCTTGTTTACCTTTTTATTGTTCAAAAGTAATATGTTTGTTTTCAGACAAGTGAACAGTTGGGAGGCAGTGTGGAAGGCAAAGCAGGCACTTGGCGACTTCAAGAGTGCAACACAAGTGTTATGGCAGAGATCATGGAGTGTGTAAAACACATAAATGACCAGGAAATGGCTTCTGCAGCATTGTACTGGGTAAATATTTGGCATGGATGGATTATTTTTTTTTATTTAAGCCTTCTTTACCTCAATTAATAATGTAGTGGATGGCAGTGTAAGTCTTCATTAATAAAACACCTCTCACTATTTTTGTTGTCAAAGCTTTCAATGTGTCTTGGCCTATCCATCCTCGGAATATCCTTGGCAACCCATCTTGAAGGTCTAATAAGAATGAGCGTATGAGGAGTCACCTCCCTGAGGAGAAACTGATCGGTTGACTGCAGGCATTTATCAGGTGCTTGGATTTAAGTAAGCATATTTTGTCACGGATTGAATCAAAGGATTGGTTTGACTGTGACATCTGCAAACCACTCCTTCATTAGGTGATAGCCGTGGTAAGTTGTATTGGGCCTGTATAGCAATCACTCACTGCCACCACAACATGCTAGTGCTGTCATCCCTTGTACAGTCATGACAACGGCTATGGCCCCATGACTGGGACAAAATCACTACCTTCGAAATAGTTAAATTTAATTCATATTTTCAACCATCTGCACGACTTAAGACCCCAATTAAACCAGATCAGTGGGAGTTTACAAGCTTTATCAGAATTCAACATGATTTTTTATTGCAGGTAGTGAACCACATCCCTCCCGGTGCTGACCAAGTGGCGGCCGTGACACTGTGTCATCATCAGACTCAGTACTGGCACAGTCAGGACAACAGTGACAAGTCTCGGGCCTGCCTCGCCAAGGTAACTCTACTTGATGACAAAAAGATTGTATTTATGCATATTATTTCATTTTTATATCTTATTTACAGCTGGAAATTGTCTCAACTGCAGGAATTAAGAAAATACAATTTTGTTATCAAGACATTCTTTCCCATGTTTATAACTGTTGAACTAACTAAATAGCTAAATTACAAGAAGTTTTGAATGGAACACTATCACCAGCCGGTATCTTGACCTAAGCAAGGCTTTTTATTCCTTGGGACATGATCCTATTCTAACTAAACTTCAAAATTTAGGAATCCAGCGAACAGCTCTGAAATGGTTTGCAAGTTATCTAAAAGGGCGAAGCCAAATGGTAGAAATAAAACACACAACAAAAGGGTTTACAGATACTGGTCAGATCTGAATTGCTACCGACTAACAGAGGAGTTCCCAAGGGCTCTGTCCTAGGGCCAGTTCTGTTTGGGCTGTTTATTAATGACTTCCCGGAACACCTTGAGGAGTACAGCAAGATGATCATGTATGCAGACGACACTGTGCTGCTTACAGCAAACAGAAACATAGATCAACTAGAAGTAAACACCTATATTGCTTTCAATATGACACAGGACTACTGTATGAAAAATGACTTAGTCCTCAATGAAAGTAAGACCAAGCAAATGACTTTTGGAAATAAAAAGTCTACAGTATCTGAAATGCCCAACCTGACAGCAGCTGAAGAAATCAAACATCTAGGTGTCATAATTGATGAAAATTTATCCTGAGATCATCATGTAGCTTGTCTTTGCCAAAAACTCGGGCCAGCTCGCTTTGCCATAAAACGAATCAAAGAGACTAGTACGCCTGAGGCAACGAGGACTGCATACCATACATTGTTTGGAAGCCATGTACGCTATGGTATTACTGTCTGGGGTGGATCCACTATGGACAATCTTAACCGGGTCCTGGTTATGCAGAAAAGGGCTATCAGAATAATAGCAGGCATAAGTAAAGAACAAAGCTGTAGAGATGCCTTCAAAAACCTTAACATCCTGACGGTGACTTCCATCTTCATCCTAGATACTGTTTATTACTGTGTAACCAAAGACCCGCCTAAACAAAGAAATATACATGAATACAACACCAGATATGCAGGAAACTATGTACTGCCTGCCTGCCTGGCCACAGAACAGCAATGTTTGAAAAGAAACCATTGTATGCAGGAGTGAAGATGCTAAACAAGCTACCAGACCACTTGAAAATTGGAGGCCCTGTGCTGATGATGAGGAAGCTACGGAGATGGCTGCTAGACAAAGCTTTCTACACCCTAAATGAGTTCTTTGCATGGCAAGACCACACACAACACTGAAGAAGCTTTTCCATTTCACTTTGTATCTATTATACCAATTTTATTTATTTAAATTTGACGCTGTACAATTTCTAGATGAAATTGTAATAAAGGTATTGTCTATAGGAAGAGGGGAGTTATTCAACGATTCCACAATATTTTAAGGACAAACTTGTGTCCGCAAGCTGTCCGATTTTATGCAAGACTAAAAACGTTTATTAGAGTAAGGCATTTAAACAGGAATAAAACTTCAATCGATAAAAGAAAACCTATTCAGAAGAATCAAAAGTGGGTTAAATCCTGTACCTAAGTGTATAATGTTATAGTTAACCACTGTATTTTTTGAGCGTAGATTTTCTTTTAAGTTTTGGCAATTTCATATAATTTACTATATTTGGATGTATTGAAATATTTATAATAAAATTAAGTAGATAATATATTGAAATTCTTTTCCTTCCTGCATATTTCCAAAAGCTACAAAATACTCATTATAATGTGTTTTTTTTATACAACCTCAATGTATTTGATATAATCTCAATGAATCCTAAAAGGTATAAATAAATAATATTAATAATCAATAATCCATACATTAAGAATATTAATATACATTTGAGCAATACGAATACAGATATTACACAGTTACTTAACGTATCGGATCAATAAATAATACAGTATCCTTAGCTTTTCTTTACATTCCACTCCTCTCATTAAATATCTACTAAAGTTACTTTCTTAAAATTGGTGTTATACGTAATCCTATTTGAAAATCAATTACTTATATAAAATACAGTAATATTTAAAAAAAAATTTGCAACATAGTGCTTATTCGACACTAAATGTGTGGCAATACCAGCGCTCACACAGGCCGGGAGCCTGATGTATTGCTCTGACATCACAGCAGCGGCGTGGTGGGGAGCCAAACTTGCTTGCCCTAGCCCTTGTACATCTCTAGCCCTGAAACAAAGATGTACTGTATAAGTGTGTGTGATTGCCAGGTTCAGAAGAAGTACCTGACGTTGCACACGAGCCACTACCTGCATCTGTTTGGCCTGGGGAAAGCTGAGTACCTTCAGCTGGTGTTACTACCTCAAGATCTGATCAGTGCATTGTACAACGACCCGAGCATCCTCCAGCGCAAAACAGCCTCCCTTACTCAGTGTCCAGGTGAGTAATGTGGTACAGAGTTAACAGACACAGTTATAGGCTTAGTCCTCCAGCGCAAAACAGCCTCCCTTACACAGTGTCCAGGTGGGTAATGTGGTACTGAGTTAACAGACACAGTTATAGGCTTAGTCCTCCAGCGCAAAACAGCCTCCCTTACTCAGTGTCCAGGTGGGTAATGTGGTACAGAGTTAACAGACACAGTTGTAGGCATAGTCGTGTTTCATACATTGACAAAGCAGGAGGTGGAGTTGATTAGAAAGCTGAGCAATGTGAAGTTAGTCATTAGGGAATTGTACTTATAAATTCTTAGGCATCACAGTGGATCAAAAATTGACTTGGCAAAATCATATTGGTGAAGTAGTAAAAAAATTAAATAAAGCACATTTTATGTTCATTATTTTATCTAAATCGGTTGACATATCCACTCTCATGATGGTTTATTATGGTTATGTCTATCACTTGTTTCATTATGGTGTGATCTTCTGGGGAAATTCAGATAGGAGAAAAAAAGTTTTTAAAATGCAAAAGAGAATTATCCGTATTATTTTTGGTCTTAAAGGAAAAAATCCTGTAAGAGTATTTTTAAAAATCATAAAATTCTTACTTTTCCCAGTATATACATATAGTTGTATTTTGTACATAAGACAAAATTTATCAAATTTTCCAAATAACTCTGATTTTCACAACTATAACACAAGACAAAAGAATAGCCTTACATACCCTAGACATAACACCTCCACCATTGAACATTCTCCATATTACTCTGGTATAAAACTGTATAATAGCCTGCCTAGCACCATAAAGGGTTTGACAGATTTTAAAAGATTTAAAACCAGTTTATTCATATTGTTGTCAGATAAATGCTGCTACAAGATCGGGGACTTTTTCAATTAGCTATTAGTATGTCAAATCAATAGTTATGTATATCAATGTAAAGTTATGTTTATTCTTGACTTGACACAATTCATGTATACAAATGTACTGTTTGAATAAAGGATTTTTTGATTTGATTTGATTTGATTTGATTACTGTGTTTAACAGACATCAACAAAGCAGTGCAGCTGATTGGCAAGCTGCATGATGTGAATGTGGTCGGTATCCAGCAGGAGTTGCTGAGTGAGTGGTTGTATCCTGGAGACAACATGCCTCTGGATACCTCCTGTGACGACATCACTCAGAACATCGCAGCCTTCCACAACGGGCCTAGTGTGCCTGACGACAGTGACAATATCATCAGGTTTGTTTCACTTTGTTACAACCTACAAACAAATTTACTTTTCGCCAAACTACAGTACACTGTTTTCATTGGCTTTCCAAGCAAGGATTTAGCCCGGAAAACAGCTGTTTGTCACCTTCACAATGCACTTTTTTGCTACACTACTGTGAAATCACACTTTTTCTTTATATTTTTACCACCTGCAAAAATTAATCCTTACATTGTTTACTACGCAAACAAAAAGAATGTTTACTATGCAAAAGTAATGTTACTATCTTTTTTTGTTTTATCCGACATAAAAAAACAAACATTTGTCATTGTTTCATCAATTTTTTCAATATGCAACAACCAAAACTGTACGATCTGTACGAGCAATGTAAATTTGAACTTAAAATAGAAGGCCTAACCTTAAAAATGCTATTAGTTTTGAAATGTTCCTAACTGTAATAAAGAAATATTCCAATTTCCAATATAAAATAGAAGTGTAGCGAAAAGTAACGTTCAAAACACAAGTGAAAATGGGTCATTCATTACATATTCTCGACCATATTTAAAGTGCTGGATAAATCTCGCACTTCAAACATATTTTCTCAAATATGTAATGACTCACCTTTTACACTTGTTATGAAATGTATTACCGGACACCAGCTGATTATAATAATTGGCAACGAGTGGTTATAAACAAAAACATAACCTCTCTTTGAAGTTTAGTGATTTTAAGTTCTTTGGGAATACATAATGGATGTGTACATCTTTTCGTTACTAGACGAGCACTATAACCACTCAGCCACCTAGATATTCAATTAATTGATGTAGTCTCTGTAGTATGCCTGATATTATGTCAGTGTCAGGAGTTTCATTTGGTTCAGTGTTTGTAATTTTTTTCTGTGTTTTTAAAATTTAAAATGTGTTAGTTTTGTTATCAATGTTATTATGTCAGGTCAAGAGCCCAACAGTGTCATTGATGTCAATGTTTTAGATCTGGTTAATGTTGTTTTGTTTATTTCAGTTTTGATTGCATATGAAACATTTTACTATGCTAGCAAAAAGATTTTACATTTAGGTTTTGAGATTCAAGTTTGGGTAACCTATTTTAATTTTTCAAGTTTAGATTTTGAAATTAGAATTTTTTGTTTTGACCATCACTAGTTTCCTGCATATCACAACATTAATAAATATATATGCATTTAGAATATCAATAGCTTAATATAGTATGTAACATTTGCTTGTTGTGGTAGGGCGTGCTACGTTCTGGAGAGCATGGACATGGAGAAGGCTGCCAAGTACCTGGTGAACTACGCCAGTCTACACAACAGCAGTGAGATGAGGCCAACGTCTGTCAGGCTGCGCGGACTGCAGTGTCTCAGTTGTGTGGCCACACCTGATGTTATAGTGGAGACTACGGGCACTACGTTGGAGAAACTCAGGTACTGAGCAATAAATCAGAGTGTTCGCTTAGTAATTATTTTGATTCATCGTGCTTCGCTCTTGTGTACCCTTCATATTCAACTTATTTCATCATAATTCAACTTTGTTTGCCTTATTGTATTTCCTTGATTTCCAGAAAAAGCTTTGCGAGAGTTGTATTCATGTTGAAATAAACCTATAATTAGTACTGAAGTAATAATAATTTTGAGAATCATAAGAAAGTTGGAGAATGGAGATTGATAAGAAAGATGCTAATTTAAAATTGTTTTGCAGGAATATCTAGACTAAAAAAAGCGTTGTTGTTTAATTCAATCTTAGAACCTTTATGTACTGTATGTGGTCACTGTATGAGATTGATATTGCTCCTGTTGACTTATCTTTTGTCACATTTGTATACAAGTAATAGTACAGAAAATTGTTAAATTAATTGGTATTGAGAATTGATTTTTTTTAGGTAGGTACCGATATCTAGAATCGATCAATTTGGCTATCCATCAACACATCTTTAATAATCAGTAAATGTTCGTTTCTTACTCACTTTATTTGTACCACAGGAGTAGTATGCAGAGTCTAATGTTTGTCTCGGAGCTAGAGAAGTTAGGTCTAGTCTGGTCTCTGACAGAGTTTGAGGCTTGTGACAAGGAGAAGATTGTCCGCATGTTGATCAACAAGGCCAGCCCGGCCGCTGTACAGCTGGGGACAGCCATGGCCAACGCCTTCCACATTGCCAATCCTGGCTACTGGGACCGCCTGCTGTCTCTCATGACATCCTACACCATGGTGTGTTATTTAAAAGCTTTTGTATTGTGTCGTGGACATTACAATTTAATATTGTTATTGTATAATATAATATATTTCATTCCGCTTTATAAAATGTTGATTCTCAATTCTGGATGCGATTCTAATTGTTGCCAAAGTGAGATGTATTACAAATATAAAACAAAAGGTTTATAATTAACTAGGAAGTTTATTTGATTATTTACAGAACAATTTTCAAAATTTAAATGTGTTGATAAGATATGTAAAATTTTCAGATGTTGAATCAAAGTTTGACCGTAAAAAAGTAGTAATAGGCCTATTAAAAAGCTACTGAATTTTCCAATTTGTCTACCTAGATGGAGGAGCTGATCACCGTGTTGCCAGACTTGACCTATCTTTGTCACTTGTTGGACAGTTCCATCTTCACTGCGGCTTGGAACTGTGCCCTAGTAACTCCTCTTGTCAAAAGTACGTTAACATTTCTTACAATTTATTTTACACGATTTATGTATGCATGCATAGTTTACCTTCTCACTAAATCAACATTTTTGTTTACAATTTATGTGATACTTTGGCAGAAATATTTGAATGAAAATAGGAATAAAACCCAATTATTAATTACAGTTTACTAGGTATTTAACTAGTGAAAACATGCAAATATGTTGTAGCTTAAAAAAAATTAATAAGTGTACCTTAGTATGAAAATATGAGGAAACTATTTCAGGAGTATTTTATAAACTTTGGAACTTTTTAAAAGTATGCCTTAAATTGCACATACATTGGAAATGGATTTGTCTGGTCAGCCAACCCGACCAGAACAGATCTGAAGCCAGGTCGGCGCTTCTTCACTGCAGCCAGTCTCTCATTCACAGAACAATGTCAGCTCTCAACGAGTAAAGTACCTTTACCCTTGTTTTGTTTTGTGGTTTTTTATTGTTTTTGCTATGGATAATAGACAAGAAACTTAAGCAATTCAATGTTAATAGACAACAATTTAATACTTAAATACAACACATTTAAGACACCCACGAGAAAATGGGTTCAAGAGTTTTATGAAGACCACAGACAAAGTGAATACTACGCAACTCGGGATGTGTCGGAGAATCGATCGGCAAAAGTTGATTCCAATACCGATACCCATCACGCCCGCACGATTGGAAAATTACCACTATTGCGGGAAGATCGTGCAAGACGGCGATGTTGTCGACCCGATATTTAGACGTTGGTATCTGTATCGACAATCAATCAGCAAAAGTTGATTCCAATACCGATACCCATCACGTCCGCACGATCGGAAAATTACTGATATTGCGGGAAAATCTAGCAAGACGACGATTCTGTCGATCCGGCCGTGGAAGATGTTCATGATTTTTGCATAGCACTTTTTTTTATAATCGTTAAATGAATTTAAAATTCAAGATATCTTGTAAAACATTTGTTGTGGTTTTCAAGATTTGTGTTTCTCTGCAACTAAATAACAGTATATAATTTAACGTGTTCAGAATATCAATTTCAAAGGAACAATTATTTGCAATATCACTTTATATAATTATTATAACTTATATAATTATATAATTTTATATAATTATTATCACTTTATATATGACCCGGTGCATATTAAGGTTCAGAAAAGGGAAGTGCAGCCCCACTTGTGGACTGTGTACATTTGTGGACGAGACACAAGTGGTATTCCACTAGTCTTGTACAATGAATCTAGAGGAGAATTAATAGAAATGGTGTGTTTTTATCCTGTTTTGTTCGATACCAGTAAATTTAGATCAGCATCTATCTGGTAAGCTATCCAACCATATGCTACACTATTGAGCTTTAGGTCTGCTTATGTTTGCTTTAGTGGTTTGAAGACTACTTAACATGGTGTATTTAACATTTAAAACATAGAAAGTCGGCATGTATTCAGCAAAACATGTATTTTGTTTCAGTTTGAACAGTAAAAATAAAAACAGTAAAAAAGTTCCCAGATTTCTAGTATTCAAACCACTAAACAAACAAAAGCATATCTAAACCTCAATAGTGTAGCATATGGTTGGAAAGCTTATAAAATGGTGTAGTTCTTAACTTATGTGACCATCTTCTTGTATACAGGGTATAGAAAAATACAATAGACCAATGTTTTTTTTTTAATTTTTATCAAACACCATAGTTTTTTCTTTGAATCTATTTACAATGGAGTTTTTACTACTTATCCTCCGTCATTTTCTATTATTCTTATTCATAGTTTAATGTAGAACACGAACATGACATTATCTACTCAAATCCATTTACAGGTAATTGAGAAATTGCTGTAATTAGTTTAAAAAACATGGTTATTTTAAAAAAAAACTTAAAATAATTCTTTGCAGAGCTAATTTTTAGACTTGGAACCTCTTATATGCATCATCACACTTCATTTACTTTGTACTTACACCAAAATTTTGTCACACTGAGCACCAATCACCCTGTATAGTTAAAAGTAATGCAACACTATGAGTCAGACAAGACTTAAACTATTTTTAATAATAATTTAGTTTCGTTGTTATTATCATGGATTAAACATACTCTCATAAAGATTTTTTTTCCTTATGGATCAGCTGAAGACAATTTCAATGTTAGTTCCGTCCTACAAATAGTTAGTATTTGTTGATAGAAATGTGTGAAAAAAAGTTAAAAGGTATCTATACTGTATTTAAAAATTTTTATGATTAAATAAACCGTATTAACGCTTAACTATACATGCAAAGACAAAGTTAGTTATTTCCCAAGCATGGTGTGCTTGGATCACTCAGCCACTCAATATTGTGCATGATCAAAGTCTACGATAATGGTTTAAAATTATTACCAAACACTTTTCTTCTTTTATGTAATTTACTTGTTAGGGAGTTCTGTTGCCATTATTCATATTTACTTAAACACTTAAGTTAAATTTAAAATGTTTTTTAATTTTTTTTATGAGTTGGCTGCTATGTGATAAAGGATCCAAGCAGATATGTAATTTAAATTGACCTGAAACAATTATTTTAGTACCCAACATTTCCAAATCAGATACATGTTAGTACGCCAACATTACTTTAAATTCATCTCATAAAACTTGGTCTAATGCACATTGCATTGTCACTCATTTTCAATCATTATTTAGGGTCCGTGGAATTGGCTAACTCTGGAACTCGCTAACCCCATGTTAAATGCCCTATCTTCAAATTTGGTCGATGAGAGGAACTCGCTAACTTGTTCGGTTTCGGAATTGGCTAACTCCGGAACCCGCTAACCCGCTCTAGAGCCGGGTTAGCGAATTCCGTCCTCGTACGGAAGTCGCTAACTCGGTCCCTCGGCGGAACTCGATAACTCCCAATCAGAAGCCTCGCGGGCCGTCCAATGGGAGCCAAGCACGAATATTTTTGGCCAGTGTTGCCGAAAGTGTAGTACCTATATCGTATCGGCACCATAATGTCGTATCCTACGATTAATTAGGAGTAAGAGCAACGTAGTCGATAAAATAAATATATTTAGAAGTATGTTTAACCACAGAGAAGTTCTTATGATTATTAGGGTGGAAAATGCATTATAGTCTTACCATAGACTAACCAACACAAGTAAACTTTACATCCCATTGTAAACTTTGAAGCTCGTTTTTCGTGTCTAGTTCATGTCCGGTGACACTGATCGCTAGTGTCGACAAAATTGTGTTTCTATTATTTTATAGTTAACTTCATGATTTGTTCCTTACTGTTTGGTTATATAACTAGGGGACGTGTTATTAGTTGTGATTAGAACGTTTTATTTGGTTAAACGAGGTTTTAAATTACTGAAAACAAGAAACAATTGTAAAAAAAACACGACCTCTAAAGACAGTGCACCAGACAGAACTAACAATACAACTGTCTTCAGATCATCCATAAGGATGAGAAATGTACTAATATAAGGGAGTATGTTTTATATGTGGGTTTCTTACTTAAATAGTAGCTTATTGGTGTGAAAAAGATAAAAATGCACATTTAATTTGGATCTATTACATGTTATGAAATATCTATTTTCGTAGTCCGCCATTTGTTTCTTTTATTCGAATAAATACCATTTTGTGAACTTCTGCAAATAAAATTTTGGAGTTCGTATTTTATATACTGGGCTTGTAGTAACCTTAAATCATAAATCATAATAAAATTTACACGTTAAACGTCATTACAGAATTACATTGTAGTGGTTATGTATTTTTAAATAGAGCTATTGAATTTTAATAAATATTTATCAATACATTATAAAGTGGTAGGCCTAAGTATTCATGGATTGCATTAAAAGTTAGTCTATGCATAAATACAACTTGTAAATTTCTTTTATCGTAGGCTATTAGTGTAGAACCCGGGTCATCCTCTTAATTTTGTTGAATTAATATTAATTTTACGTCTTTCAGTAGGCTTACTTTTTAAAAGTCTGGAGTTTTTTTCCAGGCTGGTTCTATCTTATCCAAAAACAAAGCTATTGTCTATTGTGTAGCTCAGTACTGGGGAACGGTGAACCGAGCAATGGCTTGGTATAGTTTATATCGTTTGTGAAAGCAATATAAAGGAAACCCAACACTCAAGTCAGGAAAATCCGTCAATTAGTTTATTAAAAATCGTGAATTAAAATAAGCCTGTCACGTTTTATTATATGAATATTATATCTTCTCCTATTTTTTACTAGTGGTGCTTAGGTGTACAATCTAAAAACCGTTTTAAAACATGTAACATTATTGCTAAAAAATTCAACACATTTTAGAATTAGGCAACTATTTACTAGTAGGCCTACAATGCTTTGGTTCAAACTATTAGGCCTAGATAAAAACTTAGTCTATGTCATCATATTTGTACACGTAAGTTGGACGGTTCAACGACGAACATTTAATTTAAATAAAATCTATGAATTAATTATGAAAGTTACGATGGTTGATGACTGTATTAATTAATGGTTTTGGTTTATTACGACATTACAATTAAATCTGTTTTCCGTGTTTAAGAACTTGCGTGTATTTTAGCTTAATTTCGTAGAGGTTTAATTATTTATTATCAATTAAACTAAATTTTGAATATTTTTCATATTCTATTATTTTCTCTTATACTGATGGCATTTATATTTAAGATCGAAATCATAAACATTTAACTGGCCATTGTACAGTTTAATAAAAAACACTTTTTCATGATTTTTTAATTGTCTTATAATTACTTTGGGCTAGTTATCTGTTAAAAGTGGAATTGATAACAAAAAACAATAACATTTACTGTATCTTTATAGACACTGACATTTTGAAATACGGCAGTGTACGATTATTTTGTCGTACAAGGTTGGCAACGCTCCGAACAGTGGGCGCGGCCGGGTTAGCGACTTCCAGAGTTAGCGAATTCCGCCGCGAGACAAAATCGAGTTTGCGGGTTCCGGAGTTAGCCAATTCCTGACTGAGACGGTTAACCAGTTCCAGAGTTAGCCAGTTCCGCCACACGACCGAGTTAGCGAGTTCCTGAGTTAGCCAATTCCTACGTCTCATTATTTAGTATCATTATCATTTATCACACACATGGATCTAAGTGTCATGTTTTGCAGCTGAGTGTCCATTGAACGAGGAGAGTCATTACAGAGTGCAAAGTGTGTTGGAGATGCTTTACTCTTGTCCCATACCTCGTCAGGTGAGCAAAGTCTAAATATCAATTTGTTTTAGCTTAATCATTAATCAATAATTATCATTAGTCATTCAGCATTTACATTTATACAATACTAGCTGGCCCAACAGACGTTGTCCTGGCCTAATGCGGTTTTATGACAATGCTCGTTCATTTTCAAGATGAGCTCGTTCGCATTGCTCAATCACATCCTGGTTGCAGTTCGTTCGCTACGCTCACTCACCTTTAGTTAAACCAGCTGTTAAGATTCTTTAATGTCATTTAAGTATGAGTACTCATTAGGTTAACATGGGAAACTCCAGAGCCACTGGGGCTCTTGACTGGCCCTTTTGACGGATCTGCACCAAACTTCATACAAACCATCTTTGAATAATGCTTAATAATGCCTGAATGTTTCATTACAATCTGTCCAGCGGTTTCGGAGTCAATAAAGGACAAACAAACAAACATACATTGGATTTTATATATATAGATACAGACTCAGGTTTTTACTGACAAGATTCTCAAATTAAAGTCAAGTTTAGGTTATGTTTGATATCAGCATAGATAAAACATACTACCTTAGTAGATTTCTCATCCTAATAGAACAGCTGAAGACAATTCTATTGTTAGTTCTGTACGGTGTACTGCAGAGGTCGTATTTTGTTTACAATTTGTTTCGTGTTATTTCAGTTAATTAAAACCTCGTTTAACCTAATAATACGATCTAATCATAAACTATTACTCGTCCCCTAGTTATATAAAAATACCTAGAACAACAAATAAACATTCAATAAATAGAACAAAGGAATATTTAGTTCCATTCTTGTTAAATAGTTTACCGGTACAGCTGAGGAATATATGTTACTATAGTGTTCTATAGAAGAAGTTAAAGAATTTATATCTAGATCTGAGTTGAAATAACTGTGTTTTATTATATTTTATCATTGTTGTTCACTGTTCCAAATGTTTATTATTGTAATTTTTGTAATAATTTATTAATTGTTAAATCAGTTTATTACTGTTACTTTTTTCATTGTTTATAAATAATTGTTAAAATCTGACTACTTTAGATTCTATGATTGGTTTATTGAATTCTGTGTCATGGTATAGTTTACTTACAGAAAAACAAGGGAAACAAAACACTGAATGAATGAAAACGCACTGTGAAATAACAAAAATTATAATAATTGCTGCACACAAGCCTAAAATGTTTTTTATAGCTAAATTGTATGTGTTTTGTAAATTTGTATTTTTTGGAAATAAATAATTAAATAAACTTATTTGTACAATAGAACCTCGATAGTTCCACATTCCCTACAGGTTGACACTCCCTATAGTTCGACACAAACTGTGACAATTTTTTGTGGGAAATAAACTCCATTATTCATTATTCATTATTCATTATTCATGTGCCGATTTGGTTCACATGTCGGCAGCGGCTGATGACGGTTTCACCAAGGTTTTATAGGTTTGTTTATTTAAGGTTTTTTTATTTTTGTCAAGTTTTATACTACTGTATCCATTAAATTTGTTTGCTTTATCTCGTGTTTTAAATAATCCTGTGTGTACTGTAAATGTCCAAAATATTTCAACATTCGGTAGTTTAACTTCTCCTTAGTCCACAAAGTCGAGGTTCTATTATACTTGTGTTTTATATCTGTTTTATATCCAGTATTTATCGTATATAATGAACTCCTAGTAATGAATCTGATACGTCATCAGCCAAGTATCCTATGTCAATTCTTCAAAATGTAATAAAGAACTTAAGAAACGTCTGACATTAGATAATTCAACATGCATTATTTACAGGTGGATCTCTCAACACTGCAACACCACTGCCAGAGACTTGGTGTAGAAGAGTTCACTGTAAGATTGCAACCTTTCCTCTCACTGACTCACATGTCCAGCTCCCCTTCAACTGATAACAAACTTACAAATGGAGATTTCAAGTTTTGACTTTCACTATTGGTGCATTGCAAGCTGCCTGTCAGTACCCTAATAATAAAACAAACAGTATGTTTAGTTGTGACCAAGAGAAGGAAAACAGAATTGTTAAGGATCCTATTTTAACCAGTTATCTATCCTAAGATGTGCTCTCTGCCTTTACCTATTGTGATAATTACCTTTTAAAAATTAGCTTGTAAGAAGTATACTGTATGGAAACGAGAGATTAAATACCTTTTTTGTTGCCACTGTAATCAGATTTTTATGCTAATAATTTATAAATAAAAAACTTTTTTTAAACAAAACGTTTTTAAATGCCCTAAAAAGTAGAAAATAATTTACAAATAATTTATAAATATGTTGAGAGAGTATAAGTACTTGTACGATTTAAAACGAAAAACGTGGGGTGCATGCAATAGATAGTTTACCTTCACCTACTGAACAAATGTATTAATATCAATTAATTGCATGCACCCAACGTTTTTCGTTTTAAATCGTACAAGTATTTATACTCTCTCAACATATTTATAAATTATTTGTAAATTATTTTCTACTTTTTAGGGCATTTAAAAACGTTTTGTTTAAAAAAAGTTTTTTATTTATAAATTATTTTATACTTTTTAGTTTTAATGTGTGTGCATGTTAAATCTATTTCAAGCATCTATATCAGATTAAGATAGAGGCATGTGGGAAATGTATGGCTCCGGTGAAATAGAACATTGTTTCATAACCTGATTAGGGTAGCACTTTTTCTTCCAGATATCACAACACTTGTCACAAAAAGTGTTTTTGGTTAGATGGAAATCACCTTCCCGTTGAGCATAGGCCTGACGCTGACGTAGTAGTCTTGCCGATTTACAAACCTGCGTAGCTCGCTTACGCCATTTGGCTAACCTTGCCGATTTACAAGTCTTCGATTCATGTTGAAGCTTAACTTGTATTTTTTTCTTCTCCTTCTCTAGGCGTCGCTTGCGTTGGGAGGCTGTCTCCTTCCAATAAGCCGTGGATTTAGCATAGGCCTGACGCTGACATAGTAGTCTTGCCGATTTACAAACCTCCGATTCCTGTTGAAGCTTAACTAGTCTTTTTTCTTTTCCTTCTCTAGGCGTCGCTTGCGTTGGGTGACTGTCTCCTTGACCATAATATGAGTTATCATGCAATATTCACAAATAATTGATATTATTACATGTTTACAGTTCGTTAATCCGAAAACTCACAATATATAATAATTTAACTATAGTTTGTTGTGGAATTTCTCTGCAATGCATTCACTCGAAATATTTATTGTTTACTTTATAGAATACTAAATAAACAAAAATTGACATTATTTACAAACACCTTGATAACTGCAATCAGATTGTTTATCTTTATTTTGAAATGTTTGTTTGTATAAAGAATCTCTTGGGAGCATAACCTGTACCTCTTAACCTCTGCTCTTCGAACCGTCAAATTTAAGTATTTACAGCTGACTTAAATTAGTTGATATATTTCCATCCTTTCAAAATGTAAACATGAAAAATTTGGAAGCCCATGGGGCGTAGCCCAAGGGAAATATGAAAATTAAATGATATAATATTGCATTGTCATGCATTTGTGAGCTATGTTTCAAATTTCAAGTCTCTAGCTTATCGGGAACATCGTTTAAAATTGATATCAAAATTTGTAGGAAAGCGAGCTAATAAAAACAAGCCCATGGGGCGTAGCCCGAAAGGAAATATGAAAATTAAATGATATAATATTGCAATGTCATCCATTTGTGAGCTATGTTTCAAATTTCAAGTCTCTAGCTCATCGGGAAGTATCAAAATTTTCAAGAAATCGATTTAATAAAAACAAGCCCATGGGGCGTAGCCCAAGGGAAATATGAAAATTAAATTGTATAATATTGCATTGTCTTCCATTTGTGAGATATGTTTCAAGTTTCAAGTCCCTAGCTCATCGGGAAGTTAGTATAAAATCGGCTGCAAAATTTGTAGCGGACAAGAAAGCGACCTAATAAAAACGTTTAAAAAAATAAAAATGATATTTAACTTCATTCTGCAATAAAAATCTAACTTTAATAACACTTGTATACAATTGTGCCAACTTATAAGCCCTGTTGTAGAGCTAATACACTATCACTGTAAGTTATTTTATATCAAATAGTTTATATATAATTTTATAACTTTTTGTAATGTATATTTTATAAATAAAATTTTCTTAATCGATGCTTAATCTTTTATTACCACTACAGTAAAAGTGATAATGGTTATCTCATGAAGATATATAAAAAAATGTTTTAAACATTGTTACATAAACTTATTTCTATGCAATACACTTTGCAAGTAGATAAATTATAAAGGAGACAAAAACAACCATGATTAAATAAACATTCTATTTGACAACTAAATATACAAAATTAATCTATGCTTTAGCCGGAATAGCTTCATCTTCATCAGAGCTGTCATCTTCAATCTGCTTTTCTTCTAAGTATGGTTCAATGTTGACCTTTAAATTTTCAGTAGATGGAGGGCATGACATAATTACCCTGAAAAATTCATTCAGCGTGAATACAAATATTAATAAAAATTAAGTAACTTTTACAGCAAAACCTATTTTGACTGCACCCCATTACTGCACACTGTTTTATTTCAAGTAAGAGTGCAATCGTTATTACCTAACATAATTTTTAAATGTTCAATTTTATAGAATTAAGATGATTCAGGAACGTAATGTAAGTGGATGTTTAACATCTCTGGCCTGAATGTTACTGTCAAGAGTTGGACTGTGCTATAACAATGAATAGGTTATGTTTTGGTTTATAACTACTCATTGCCACCCAAATACAGTATAATCAGCTGATTGGTGTCCGGTAAAACTCATTACAGTACAGTAGTACACAATTGAACCCCATTTGATTAAGCTGGCGGCAAACAGCTGTTTTCTGGACTAAAATTCTTGCGTGGGAAGTTTGTCAAAATAGTGTAGTGTGGCGTAAATCTGTTTACAGACGCAAAACATGTTGCATCCAATGTTTTTTAATAATTATCTAATTGTGATTATAGAGCCTATAACAGCTTTAAAAAATGTGATTTTTCTACATTTTGGTAATAAAAATATTCCTTAAGTTATATCTCAATAAAGACACTTTGACACTTTTAAAAAGTTTGTCTTGATTACCCTTAATAAACTAAATAATAGAGGTGGGCCGATATTGATACACAAATACTCTCGATACCAGCGGTATCGAGGTATCGGCTATACTCGATACTTAGGATGATATTAGGTTTGGTTGATCACCACTGCGAGCGCTAGTGGCCTTGCCACTTTGATAGACACGACCTCATTGGCTAGTTTTCCACCCAGAGACGATGTTCGGCCAATCACGTGTAATGTGATAGCGACGTGGATACTTGGTTTGGTTGATCACAACTGCGAGCATTAGTGTCCTTGGCATTTTAATAGACACAATCTCATTGGCTCACCTACTGCCCTGCGACAACGATCAACCAATCACATGCTATGTTTCAGCGACATTGAAACTTGGATTGTTGTTGAACGCCGCACCGAGTGCTAGTGTCTTTACTAACTTATTAGAACCTTTCTTATTGGCTGCTTATAATATAAGAAAGTGTGGCTGGTGAGGACGACGATAAACCAATCACGGTTAGCGTTTTAGAGATAAGTCATAAGTCATAAGATGCAGTAGTCCTTTTATATATGCACGATCGCGGTGTTGCAGTTACAGTGTATGTTGTATGATACATCCGTATGTTGACTGTTGAGGTTATGTTATTGTTATTTCACATTGGTTCTAATTGAGTTTCTTTTGATTTTAGTTAATGAATGATATAGTTTTTTTTATTTAATATGAGTAAATGTAAAAGTGATGTGTGGGCCTTTTTGAATATTATTAGTGAAAGTAGTGATGTAGCAAAATGTAAACTGTGCAAAAAAGATAGCCTAAGTCTCGTACAACTTCTAACAGTTAGTTTCAGTTAGTTCAGTTAGTTTTTCAACTACAGTAACTAATAACTTCTATCAGTTACTTTTTACGGGACTAACTAATAAACTTTTAACTAGTTAGAATTTTTGACCAACTTTCCCAACTATGGCTATAACCACAATTCAAAGCTTAAGGTTTCAATTTCCCTTTTATGAGTTGTACAGTGGAGTCCCAATAATCCGAACTTCGGTAATCTGAAAGTCCGCTTAATCCGAAACAAAAAAAATATTAATAAAAAAAGTTAAAATGTTTTAAAGTTTTAAATTTTTTTTTTATTTAACTTTTAACACAGTTAGCTGTACCTAGTAAAAGTATTCTGTAGCGGCCGAGCGAGATAGACTTTTTGGAGAGTATTTTAGTAAATATTTCACCATTTTTGTTATTAACATTTTTTATTTTCGTCCCGGGTTCCAATCCCCAATCCCGCCAAATCACAAATGGATTTTATTAAGTGATAATGTGATGTGATAGTGGGGAGATCCACTAGGTCTAGCCTTAAGTAATGTGAAAAACAATCCCGGGCTCATGCCTAGCGTCCTAAGACAAAATTTTTTTTTTTTATTTGAAAAAGATTTTTTTTTAATGTTTAAAAAAACATCAAAAAAAAGTTTAATCCGAAATATTTGGTAATCCGAAATGGGTCCGGTCCCAACCATTTCGGACTAACGGGACTCTACTGTAATTGCAAAAATATGCTTGTGCACTTTTTAAGGCAGACAGGTAGGCTAATATTTAAAAATAATAAAAAATATTTCTGTAATTTCAATCAGGGTTGCTTTTAAATTTGTGATCTTGCGACTTAAGTGTTGTTCAATATCCTCTCAATTAAACTAAAAGAGTAACATTTCTAAATTAATTGTAACTCACCTGGTAATAAAAGGTCCTGGGCGTTTTGGTCTGTTTGTATTGATGTCATTTACCAAGGCCTGAAAGTTTTCCTCCAGTTGACTATCTTCCATATTTAACTAACAAAAAAAAACACTTTTTTTACTTTTTAAAACCCCTATTTTTTAATATAATTTATAGGAATAAGACAAAAATAGTATATTTCATCATTAGGGCGTAAAGTGACTCTTTTCGACCTAAGCTCAAGTTTCACTTCCAGGAAAATGAGGGAGGGTTAAAAGACACTTTTTGCATGAAGTATATTTTTTCCATACTGCAACATTAACAAACTAAGTTAGAAAACAAACATACTTGTTCATGTAAAGATAACCTCTCAAAACGACTTCCTGCTTGTTTTCAATTCTACTAATGCAAATAAGCACCTGTTCAGTAATTGATTCAATCATTTCGTCTATTACAATTGTCTTGCTATATATTCTACTTTTGTACTAAATTGATATGTCAAACTATTGCCAATAATGCAAGAATTAGCTAAAACCGATTAAATCAATCGATAAATTGTTTCGATACATGCAATTGCTTACAACCAAAGTTTACAACAGCTGATTTTTACTCCCTATGGAGTAAAAGAGCTACTTTAGACCCGCAATGCATGTATTAAAACAGCTTTTTTTGCTGCAGTATGACAAAAATGTTATTTTGAGGGTAGTTGATTAAAAAGAGTAGCTTAGTGTGAACAAAATTTATTTTTAATACTAATGATTTATCCAAGAAAGTTTTTTAAAAACAAATGTAAGTAGTTTTGTTGTGTCACCCAGTAAAAATAATAGACCCGCTGCAGCAAACCTGCAGACTAAGCAAATTTCAATTTCCATTTTACATTTACCTGGCTGAATTTCTACTAAAATATTCCCTTAAAATGTCAGATTTATTTCCTTTTAAAATTACAATTTTAACGAGTATTTAGGTTTGCTGCTACATGGAAGGTACAGGGGAGGTGTGTTTTATGTTATTGGAATCTTGATAGCTTAGTATAACATAAACAGGATTGCCAAATTTCATTAAAATATATAGTATATATATTAACATGTTTCTTTAAAACCCTTTTTCTCAGCTTGAGTGCATCTCAGGCAAAATTAAAATAATTAAAATTAAATTATTTAAAATAAATTTATTTTTTTTGCTTATTTTTGAGCTTGTTCACGTAGTTTCTGCAAACATTTGTACAAACCGATTTATCCTTGTTTCGTGATGTAAAGTTGGATGTTACAGTATGTTTTTCAATAAAATATATATACAGAACAACAATATGCGTAGATTCTCCCTGCGATGCACACAAGCTGAGAAAAAAGGTTTTAAAGAAACATGCTTGCCTATTAATATATAGAAGAGGTCATCCATGTAATGTACAGACTTTTCTATTTTCACCCCACACTGTTAATAAAACATGTGGTTGGAGATTCTTCCATTTGTTTTTATTTTCTGTTTATATTTCGTTGCTATATCGTCACCAGCATGGCAACCCATAAGATCCATGTGAATTTTTTCAAATTTTTTAACTCATTTTTGTGCTTATTATTGAGCCTATTTTAGTTTATAAAGGGATTCTGCACATCTACAGGAAAATATCTTTCCAACAATATGCGTAGATTCTCCCTGCGATGCACACAAGCTGAGAAAAAAGGATTTAAAGAAACATGCTTGCCTATTAATATATAGATAGAAGATAGATAGTTAGTTGATATTAAAATCCTTCTTATCATCTTCATATTTGTATATATTTTGAAATTTAGGTAGGCCTACTCCATCAGTTATTAACCATAAAATATTTATATTTTAGTAGGCCTAGCCTATTTATTCAACTTTTAACAAAGCTATCTAATGACAAACCTGAAAAACGCTAATAAATTGAAGTCAGTAATTTTTATATGTTATTTAGTGATTATATCCAAGTAATAACATTAATTTAACGCAAATCACCTGTATTTTTGGTCAGGGAAAATTATATATTGTTCAGGGAAAAGTCAGGGAATTTAAAATTACTGATGCAGTAGCCACCCTGTAAGTCTTATGAATTAAATAACTTTTTGATCAGCATTGTACGTGTTATTAAACTTACGGAAAGTAAATAAAGTAAATAAGAGACGTCTTATAACACTTAAAACATATATTTACGCTTACACTGTTACTCACAAGACGGTAAATATACAAAAAAGATGGTAAGAGGTGATCAATTTCGATTGGACACTCCAATTATCAGACCCAATAGGCTATATCTTTTATTTACTTTCCATCTTATGAATTAAACACTCACCCGTCCAATGGTGGTATTTATCCATCCAAACTCCGGCGTCTTCTCATCTTTTACACAAGCATACTCTACTCCATTCTTAAACTGAGTCACCAACTCAGCAATATTAGGTCCCAAAGTTCCTGAAACATAATATTAACTATAGTAGCATAAGTAAAACCTCAATCATTCGGACCCTCCAGCAATTTAACTCAATTTCATCCCTTAAAAAAAAGGCCACAAATAAATATATATACCGTAACTGGTAACATACAATACGGTACATTCTTTAGCATTACTGCACCTAATATACTATTATTGTGGAGTAGGTACAATAACTACAACACAACGTATAACAACACTACAGTACTGGCAAATGGTGACAAACCGGGAGACGAAACAGAAAACTCACATTCGCACAATTAATACCCGCTCATAAAAACTTGTAGAAAAAGTCATCGCTCCTACACTTGTCATCTCAATTAGTTATTGTTATTATTGGCTGTTAACTTATTGCAAGGACTTTGGCTGTCACTAATGATAACTCACTCATTTAAAACGTCTCTATCGATGATCGGGCTTTTTCCTAAATCTGGCCTACCGGTCGCTCGTTTAAGATGGATTATCATGATTCTGTAGCCATTGACAACATTGAGTAGGCCTAGTTATACATCATTCAGATACTATCAGACCAGTTTCTGATGGTCTGAGCATCATAATGAAACTTAAATAATGTCTGATGAAAGCGACAAAGTCACTCAAATTCAAGTACTGTGTAACACAGACATAGAGCATCTGATAATCTAGAGAAAATAACTAACTGCCTTTACAAACATTATACAAGTGTTTATGTGATTCTTTTGACAATTAAAATCATACATGCTTACAATGCAATCACACAGAAAAATAAAATGATAAATGATAGTTCATATCACGAATACTAAACAAATACCGGTATGGATCATAAACATAAACAAATGACGTTTTTGGCCCCGAAAATAAACATTATTTAACATTACTTAAATGGAACTGCCAAAACATGTTGATATGTTCAATGCTTGCTATTAGTATAGGATTCATTTTTCTAGAATTTTTGGTTCATTATTATCTAATCGTGACCTGTGAAGCAGTAAATAATCCCTGAAATAGTTGAATCTACTATCAAATTTCAAAGTTCATAATTTAAAATATGATGTTTTTGACAATTAATTGAAAAAAAAACTGCATTCAGTATCGTCACATCAAGCAAATTTACATTACACAGGAAATCTCTAGTTATCCTAGTATTAAAGCTTCTGCAGTGATGAACTACAAAAATTGCAGTTTTAGCAATGGCAGGGGAAATAGGTAAAGGTAAAAGAGAGTAAACTGCTATCAATAATAGGAGTCAGGCAATTTTGCCAAGTATGACTGGCCTCAAATGCTTCCCCAGGAACTATGTCTAAGATGCCTAGGAGGCTCAGTGTGTCTACAAAATATGTATTTTACCAACCAAGGCCACAATAGCGAGGTTTTGCTGTATCGATTAACATTAACATTCTCATATGGTGAGCCTAGTAAACACACTCTCTAACTGCAGATCAGTCATCACTATAGCTGTATTAAGAGAGCAAAGTACGTTATTGCCGTTGCCGCTCTATAACTGTAGATGGCCATAAATTTCAAGAGCAGCAATGACTGTTTGTGTCATAATACACACAAGATTTTTCATACCACCATTATTAAGTTTTCATAATACACAGAAAACATTTTTATTTGTACAGTAGACTCCCTCTTATCCGGACTCCTCGGGACCAAGGCCAGTCCGGATAACGGGTTTTCCGGTTAAACCGACGTCCCCAAGTAGGGATGGACGGGTCCCGAAATTTTGGGAATTTTTCGGGAAAAAAATATTCCCGATTATCGGGACGGGATTACATTTGATTCAGGAATTTTTCGGGACGGGATTTGTTCCGATCGTCGGCGATTTTGCCGCTTCGCGAGTGCCGATGACGCCGCTATTGCGAGCGATAGTCCGCGAACGCAAGAGACGAAGTCATTTCGACGATCGCGCCGTGACCGCGGAGTCCTACTGACGATCGCGCCGTGACCGCGAGTCATACCGACGATCGCGTCGTGACCGCGAGTCATACCGAAGATCGCGCCATGACCGCGGAGTCCTACCGACGATCGCGCCGTGACCGCGGAGTCCTACCGACGATCGCGCCGTGACCGCGGAGTCCTACCGACGATCGAGCCGTGACCGCGGAGTCATACCGACGATCACGACGTGACCGTGGAGTCATACCGACGATCGCGCCGTGACCGCGAGTCATACCGGCGATCACCCCGTGACCGCGGAGTCATATCGGCGATCACCCCGTGACCGCGGAGTCATACCGACGATCGCAACGTGACCGCGAGTCATAACGAAGATCGCGCTGTGACCGTGATTATTGGACCGACGATCGCACCGTGACCGCGAGTCATACCGACGATCGCGCCGTGACCGCGGAGTCATGCCGACGATCGTGCCGTGACCGCGGAGTCATGCCGACGATCGTGCCGTGACCGCGAGGCATATCGGCGATCACCCCGTGACCGCGGAGTCATGCCGACGATCACATCGTGACCGTGGAGTCATACCGACGATCGCGCCGTGACCGCGGAGTCATGCCGACGATCGCGCCGTGACCGCGAGTCATACCGACGATCATCCCGTGACCACGAGTCATACCGACGATCGCACCGTGACCGTGAGTCACAAGTTTCTATAGGTACCTAGGTATATTGTTACCCATTTTTTTGGTTTTTACAGATCAGTACCACAAACGGTAAAAATTGATTTTGTATGTCTTTTTTTGGTAACTGCAATACTCAAGACTTTCTTTTTATGCACAGAAAAAATCCCGTCCCGTCCTGTCCCGAAAATCGGGAAGGAAATAAAAATCCCGTCCCGTCCCGTCCCGAACTAAAAATTCAATCCCGTCCATCCCTACCAAAAACTCGTTAAAACAGACTGTGTGTTGTGATATTCGACTTAAATTTAGGAGAGCATTGTATTGTGATCACTGGTTTCAAATCTTTCCCACGAGAATAGACGTTACAGTACTGCCCACTTCCTGCCGATCTAGTCCGGTTAAACCAATGTGCTGATAAAAATTGTCCGGTTAAAGAGATGTCATTTCCGCCAAGTGTAGTCTGGTTAAACCGATGTTCTGTTAAAAGGTGTCCGGAAAAGAGGGAGTCTACTGTATATAAAATGTAATTTAGGTTATGTTATTTGCTTACCAGTTGTTAACACACCTGATAGTTGATATAAACCAATTATCAATCATTACCAATTAATGATCTGGCAATTGGAGAACCATTTTGGATGTTTAATAGCTGTGGTTGGTGTAAAACGACAATAGTGGAATCAGCTGATTCAGAAATTATCCATTCCCGCTCTAGATCGTAAATGAGTTATTTTGCGTACTGTTTACAGGTGTGACAATGTGATAATTTCCTTGCAGTAGTAGAGAATAGTTATTTGTGTAACAAGTGGGCGAAGTGGCACTTTGCTGCACATGAGAGAAAGTTTCTTGAGTGCAGCAAAGGCAGTTTGCACTCACTTTACATATTATATTTTTCCTACAGTTAATATAAAGCATATACAGTAAACTCCCTCTTATCCGGAGACCTTTTAACCGGACTACACTTGGTGGAAATGACATCTCTTTAACCGGACAATTTTTATCAGCACATAAGTTTAACCGGACTAGATCAGCAGGAAGTGGGCGGTACTGAAACGACTGTTCTCATGGGAAAAATTTGACCAGTGATCACATGTCTAAATACAATACTCTCCTAAATTTAAGTCAAATACTGTATACAATATGCATTTAGACTAAGAGTTAATTATTGCTAAGAGTTAAAGTCTTAATGAGTTTTTGGGGACGTCGGTTTAACCGGAAAACCCGTTATCCGGACTGGCCTCGGTCCCATGGAGTTTGGATAAGAGGGAGTCTAATGTAAATAATTAGTCTTTCAAACACTGTACAACACGTTTAAGGTTAGGTTAAATCCAAACATTGAGCAAAATGGGAAATCGTAGTCGTAATACTGTATCTTTAAGTGTTACAAACTTATTTTCAAGAGTACACGTATTGCGCGCCTAATAAAAGCACACTGTTTTGTGTTGTTTAATTAGAATACTGGTGTGCGGCAAAAGTAAAAAGTGTGTGGAAAAAGTAAGTAGATGCAACAATTAGCCATTTTCTGTGCTACAATCAGTACAAAGAAGGCCACTTTATCAGGTGACTGAAGGAAAAATCTATTTCCAATATAAATAGGCGAAGTACCTGTTTCACAATGTCCAAATCAAAGAAATAGTTTTTCTAGTCCTGACTGAGCTTTTGCTTTTCATGCAACACCCAAATGATGTATTTTAATTTGTATATTAAGAACCAGCATTCAATTTTATTTGGGACAAAAATAAGTGCACATTCGAAATACCTTTTAACTTTTTTATAAAACAAACCTAATTGCAAAGATGGGAATTTTCTCTTCAATAGACCTCTGATGCTTATCATCTCTGGCAGAATGCTCGGGTGGGCAATGACAAATCGGAAGTCTGGGAGGACTATTTTTCCTTTCTGAAATGAAAATATTTTCCCAGTTAATAAAAATCAAACAAAATGAATTATTCAAATAGAACCAAGTTTTAGTGTTTTTAGGGAAGTAGCTATTATCGTAGGTGGCACGGTAATACCTAGACCCAGGACATTTTCCTAATTGTATTTTCAATTAACAAGAGAGCAGACAGCGTAAAACGCTAAAAATGCCGTACCAAAAGTCCAAAGCCGTGATCGGTCTGACGGATCTGCTGTCACGGAAGTGTCCTTAAGTTCGTAGCTCCAGACTTTCTATCGGACATCCCGAAGGTACGGAATGCTGTTGACGGCTGTGGCATCTCAGCGAGCGCATGCTCATTTAATTCAATGTTTTTAACTGTTGAATTAAACCCGTACCGACCCAGTGAGCGTGCAGCTAAACTATTCTATTAGCTCAAAACTCAATTAATAAAGCTTCTTTTTGGTTTGAATCTAATGGCTTCTCTTAAATAAAGATAAAACTCAAAAAATTTGTTTTTAGGCTTAGACCGTGTGAATTAAATATGTTGTTATATGGTTATGTAGACAATGTTAAATTTCTTTGTATTTATCTGGATAAGACCCTTTCTTGGGGACCTCATATAGATTACATAAGTTCTAAGCTTTGAAGGGTAATTTGCCTTATAACTAAACTAATATATTTTATAGATAAAACAGTTATTTGTGCAACTAGTGAGAAAAGTGAGCAATTGACTCACTCGAGAGAAATCCTTACTCACGAGCCGTAGGCGAGTGAGGAATGGTTTCTCGAGTGAGGCAAATGTACTTTGAACTCGAGTTGCACATTATACTTTTCCTACAGTTACCATAAAACAAATAAATTGGTGAAGAAACATAACCTATTTTTACACAGAAGTGAACTTTTAATATAACATTTAATGTGAAGTGACAAATACAACAGTACAACAGCTGACCAGCTGATTTACAGCCAGTGCTGCCAAAGTATTTCACGCGCATACGACATTGCCTGCATGTTACGCGCTCACTATTTCGTGCCTTCACGTTGCAAATCTGGAGTGAGACAAAGTAATTAGAGTGAGACAATGTTAACATTGTCTCACTGATGAGCGAATTGGCCACTTTGCTTTCTCAAATCAGGGAGAGAACATGTACATTGTTAGGTAACAGTAGGAAAATTATATTAAAACAGCCTACTTTCCTTACTTTCAATCCATTTTCAGATACAATATTATCATTTACGGAAATTGCGGTAGGATATAGGAAATTTCAGTCTTAAAAAAGAAGTTAGTTCTAGAATCATATCTTGTGAACCCTTACAGGAACACTGTAAACCCCAGTTCATTCAACTACAAATTCCAATATTAATTAATTAACATTTATGCATTTGACTTTGTATCATATATTCTAAAAAATCCCAACTTTATCAAACAAAATTCCCATGTTCATACAAGGAGTAAAAACGTTGCTACCATAGATTTTTGTAGACTGTCTAAAACCCTTAAAAGCCATATTGTAATCCCGCTAAAAATACACAACAAGCTAATAGGCCTACATTTAATACCAAAATATCCTGAAAATACTTTTGAATCTTAATTCTACAAATGGCTTTTGAACAACCCTTTTTATTTCCAATTTTTTTTTTTAATGCCGCTTATTAATTTAAGTAGTTAGCAAATTGACCAAATTACTGTTGGATTTAATTGGTTATGGGGTTTAATAACTTCCATTATTCCAAATGCCTTGAATTTTTCTTAACAATAAGATTATTTGATTTTAATATTAAAAATATGTATTGTCTCCTTGTGTGTAGTTAGCTATATTGTATTCGTTAACTGACTATGCTATAATTTTAGCTGTTTTATGACATTGTAAATAATTTTTATAAATTGAAAACAAAATAAACACATTTTATTTTATTTAATTTTCATTTCATTGGCTAAGATTTCATGTATGGAACAATATATCATTCAAAATTTTTAAAATCTGGCCTAATATAAGTTCGTTGTAGTCACCTATGTAACTGCAACAAGTTCAGTAGATCTTGTTTTTATTCCAAAACTTATTGGTCCCTAAATCGATTTCCTTTCACATTATTGTGGAACAGAATTTGACTATGATAGTTTTCTACGTTACATCTTGGAAAAAATAGTTTGCATTGTTATCTGTTGCATAGTAAACCCTCCAAAACTGCAGCATTTGGATTGTTTTTTTGATAAGGTACCTGTACCTAATTTCTCCATTACCTCAACATCTCTGATGATTTCACTCCCACCTACAAGATTGGCTCCAGCAGCCATCGCAGCTTCCTTTTGTTCATTTGTTTTGCAGAAAACAAGAATGGACCTTTCTGTCAGGTCATCCTGTTCAAAAATGTGAGGTAGGATAGCCATTTTCTTGAATTTATCCACAAACTTTGTCTGGAAAAAAGTTTTTATTGCAATGATATCTTGATTTTAAGGAATTGTGTCTGTCATGTTTTATTGCTCTCGGTGCTTCAAAAGCAGGAGACAGTTTGAGTGATGAACACAGAAGTAATAGGAATTAGGAATCTAAAGAACAATAAAAATTTAAGTTGTAGAAGTTAAAAGTATGTTTTTAAGTTTTACATTTATTTGTATATGAAAACAAATTTTTGATTAAAATCTAAAATAAACTTATGAAAATAGGATTAAATATCGGAATTATTGAGACATGATAACAATGTTGCTGTAATTAAGGGACATAGTAGCAAATTTATTTAGTTGGACATGAGTTTAAGAGCAAATTATAAATTTTTTTTGTTTTAATCATTATGAAACTAATAATTAGTTTCATCTACAATATTTATTATGCCTAACAAAGCTGTTTATTGTTTAGATAACCATGTTAACAATAATTAATAGAGTTAAAAGAGTTAAAACTATCAACAGACATCATTACCAACCAGGTAGAGAAGGAATACTGCTTTAAAGATTGACGTTGGGGTCCGACCAAAATTTGATTAAGGTATGTACATTCATAAAATACATATACATGTATACGAGTGAAAATTTAAAAACGTACGTTTTCATGTCCCTGGCCTTTTACTTCGTAGATACTGGATTTGTAGTTTATTATTATGTGTTTTAATATTTTTTGGGACGGGGGCAACATGTTACACACATTTATTTGGTTTTAAATAGGTTCTAGGTATTTTTTTCGTATTTTCAAAGTCTCGAAATTCACGACCATGACGTGTTCCTAGGGTACATTTTCCAACTTTCACACTGTTTTTAGACTAATTATTCATGCCGAAATATATAAAGCCATATTTTTATGTCATCAATGGTTATTAAACTTACAAAAAAGGAGCATATTATAATTTTATTGTCATTGCAAACTGACTACCATGACAAAATAAGTCTGTCCCTCGATTTGGCGTCACGACCATTTGGGAAAAATTTTCAACTTTGGAGCACGACAGTGGCAAGCCTGGCGTCGATGGAGTCAGTTGGTTTTAGAGACTAGTTCAGGGTGTACGTCAGGATTGTAGTGCCGGTCGTTTCGAGTTGAAAGGAGGAATAACAAGATTAATAAAGGAAAGATTGTGTTTTTTGTAATTTTGGTGTGTCCATGACCGTACGTAGTCATTCGATGAAGTAGACATGGTGTTAATTTTTGTGTATAAGATATTTCAATTGCTAGATTAACCTAGAAGTCCACTTTGTATCCTCGAACATGAGGTGCAGGGCTACCATCAGAACAGAGCCAAATAATACGTAATTTCACGACCAAAGATTCACGACCATCGCGGTTTTTTTCACGACCAATCCAGCCTTATGGATTATAGTGTGTTTGGTCGTGACAATAACTTTAATATAATTGTAAATTGAACAGTTTAGTTCAATTGAAACACATATTTTTATTATAACTAACAGTATAATTGAATGATTGTTTAGAAAGATTTAGATTATTTCAGAAAATTCACGACCATACCGCTTGTCCCTGACCATCACGTTTATGATTTCTATCATAAAAATTTCAAAAATTAAAATATCGTCATATTTCAATGTTTTATACACAAAAGAAGCAAACCTCTATACAAACATAACGATTTTTTGGGTCTCAGGTAAGTTTTTTCGTAGTTATACAAACTTAAAAAGTTTTTTTTGTTTTTTTTTAAATTTTTTGAGTTTTTTTATTTTTTTCTAGAAAGACCAAATATACCAAAAGCTCAGTGACCTTTTTATTGTATAATGGTCATAAAAGTAAATTAGTTTATAGCAAAACATAGTTATAAAAATAGTATTAACTATTTTTAATATTCATTTAAACGTCTGTTATGGTCGTGACAGGATTTTGTGTTTTTCCACTAAAAATGCTCTTTTAAAAAAAAACTACCAAAGATATTGCGTTACCATGGACATTTTATGAAACTTTAAATGTTAATGAAATAAAAAAATAATAAGAGTTTTGAAAAAAGGGGAAAAAAATTTACAAAGTGCTTTTCCTGAAAACGTACGTTTTTAAATTTTCACTCATACATAAAAAGTGATGGTATACATTCATAATTTTAACAAAAACAGTCGGCCGTTGTTTACTGATTACAATGTTTCCACTTTTGAAAAATAGCCTAGTACTACATCAAGCATGGCTAAACACAACTTACAGATTTTGCTGTTGTCATGTCCATTTCAAGTAACAAGTTGACTTGAGAGTCAGGAAGGTTCAAGATGGTGGGATGATGGATTTCTCTGTGACAATTGACAGCTTCTTTGAAGTCGAACACTCTCCAAGCGTAGTAGCGAGAAACAAAAACATCGTCTTGAGCAATCTGTTTCTTATGCTCATGGGACTTCTGATGTGTGACAACCCGGTCTCCACTATAAAGAAAGTAAAAAATATAAAGTTGCAATACCACTTTTTGAAGATTAAAATACTAGGTACCTAGTCTAGCTATAAAAAACATGTTGTGTTTCAGAACCTGTTTAGTCCTTTTAAACACTTTATACAATTGCCTGACACCCACTATAGATAACATGTTGATAGGAAACATTTGCTATATTGTGCCTTGGATTACTATAAATATTCCAGAGAGAAAAAACAGAATAGTTTGTTAAATCTCTGATTAACAGGTCACCAGAGCAACTAAGAAACAGTACCGTAAGTTTTAGACACTTAAAATTAAATTAGGCCTATACAGTATGTTTCTGAAACTGTTCAAAATGGGAAAAATATGAAATAATGGTAGGATAACAATTTTGGTTAATTTAGGCAATTTATAATATTTAATAGTTGATTTATTTTGTTATTTTAAATTAAATTGCAATGAAACATGGATCCAAGAGTGATATCAACTGTAAAATTCCCTGCTGCAGCAAAACCTGCAGACTAAGCTAATTGCCATTTGCTTAATTAGCATAGATTAAGGCTTGAGAGAATTTTGTTCTTTATATTTACGGTATGCTATAGTATTACAGATAGGTAGTATAGTATATACAGTATAGTATTGAACATCTACAATAGCCATTCTGTTCTACTACTGCACCTAAACAATATAAAAAAGTAGCCTAAATTATAAAACTTTCACACAATATCACAAATGAAACTAGGCCTATGTATTCAATTAAAAACATAAACATTACTGTCAACAATCCTACTTTGACAGTTCTCATTGTATATCACAGCTTTTTGATGCTGCTTACTTCAAATTACCTGTTATCATAACTAGCTGTTACCCACGGTCTTCGCCTCGTTTGACTTCATAATTATTAATAATACCCCCGCCGCAGCAAACCTGTAGGCTAAGCAAATTTCCATTTGCCTGATTGGATTTACACTAAAATGTCTCCTTAAAAATAACACATTTATTCCCTATTTATATAGAATTAGTTTAACGAGTACTTAGGTTTGCTACAACAGGGAGGGTAAAAAAGTATTTTTTGTTGTAAAATGTTAAGTTTAGTAAGAAATGAATGTATTTTCCAAATTTGATCAAAATATGTTCATAAAAAGTAAACTAGAACAGTTGCCTTGATGCGATACTCCCTGGTGTGGATTCACGTCCGCACTAGTGAGTACTTTGACTTTCTGCAGTACTATCCTGATAATTAGATCAATTCGTTAAATACCAAGGCATTGGCTTAAAATTACTTTGTATGGTCGCCATTTCAATGAAAAGTATTAAAGTATTACAAAGTATTATAAGTATTTAAAGATTATATAGTGATCAGATAAAAAAGGTTTAAATTTACAACAACAATAGCCCTAGTTAAAATGAAAGATGTTGGACTTTGAACTGCATGCAGTGGAAGTTTCATATTCTATGGAAAGTTTAACAATAACCAATTCAACAATTTTTGTGATGTTTCCGTAAACTATTGTCTTTCTAGTAGGGATGGACGAGATTGGATTTTTAGTTCGAGACGAGACGAGACGAGATTTTTTATTTCTCATAAAATTTTGAGACGAGATCGAGACGGGATTTCCCTTCTCATACACAACGGGAAATGCACGTTCAAAATTTTTACCTGATTTTGTAACATTGTTAGATGATTTTTTAAATACAAAAATAATGATAATAGGCAAGAATATTTACAATCTTTTATTAAAAACATCAGCATAACATTTTTTTATTAATCACCCCTAACTTATTAAAAATGCCTACGATTAGGAAACATAGTGATATCAGTTAGGATAGAGTTCAACTTATCCTAAAATAAAATAAATCATAAAATAAAAGCAATATTAATTTTTATAAAATAGTTACTTGTATTGACTTTTTATAGTAATAAAACATTTCTCACACTGCTTACACTTTACAAAACTTCTCAAATGTTATTAAAGTAATATTATTAAAATAATTAAAGTAATATTTACATTTAAAGAATTGATTAAATAAGAACGCCTTCACAAAGGAAACGCAACTACAACACGCTCCTGTATTGCGGGTATTGCATTGACTTTCTGCAGGCGTTTTTAATTTTTTTTTTTTTTTTTTTTTTTTTTATTCCCGTCTCGGTAAAAATCTCGGCCAAAAAGAAATCTCGTCTCGTGTAACGAGATTTAAAATTTCCCGAAATTTCGAGACTTGACCATCCCTACTTTCTAGAATAGTTCCTGTGGAATCATTCAATTATTGTAGTATCACTATTGTAGTAGCTTAGTATCACTAAAATAGACTAGGCCTACCTATAATTTTTGTATAACAAATTTGTATAAAGCATATCATGCTTTAAAATTGTTATGCTCACCTCGTCCCTTTTCTCAGATTGTGTGGTATCCAAGCTTGTTTTTTAATGACAGTTTTAACTTTTTTCTTCTTAGCTTGTTCTCTATAACCTTTTCTTGCAGCGAAAGATCTAGTTTGCATAGTATAATTTGATTGCTGATGCAAAAAGCTATTGCCAATATTGAGGTAGCACCTGCAGATTGCCAAAGCTCTACCTGTAACACAAAAATACCCTTAGTAATGAAACTAGATTTACAAACATTTACTTATCAGTTTATTGCACATGTGTTGGACCAATATTATTTCTTAATTCAAGTTTTACAATTACAGGTGGCGGTAGACCTATAGGCCTACCTACCTATGTTATGCCAAGCTTAGCAGAGTAGGCTATAGCCTACCTTGTTGTTTTGGCCTTGGTGACATCAAAATAAAAAAGTGAATAAGTCTGCAGTCTAGGTCTTCCCATGGAACCAACTAACTTCAATTATAATAGGCTATTCCCTAATAGGCAATGGGAAATTTGTAAAATTCCATACGGAAAATTCCCTATAGAGAATTTCTTATGTGGGAATTCACAAATTTTTTCACTAACATTGATGCAGGCTTAGATTTTTGATTCCATTATACTCCATCACAAATTATGAGGGTTGTCCGTAAATTAAGGCTTCCACCGCGTTTTCATCGTGGCCAAGAAGCTAGTTTAAATCTGAGACCAATGATATGTTCTTTGATTCATCCGCTACTGTTCTACTAGCGAGTTGCTATGCTAACCTCGTCTAGGTAGCCAATATTAGGGGAAATCACTGCTCGCTTAAGGCATCAAATTCCTGTGGTCCAAAGGAGTCAACACATTAAGGCCTAAGTTCATCACCAGTTGAAGTGTTAATTAAAGTAGGCTGAATAATGAGCATAACTTAAGTTAACGTAAGGGATAGAGGGGGTCAAAAACATTTGTACAATGTTCTTCTCTCGATGTAGGGAGGCTGTGGTCATTCATCACTCTCATTTGATGCATTGACCAAGGGGGATTTTATATGCAAACTGAACGTAAGATTGCCAAACTGATAAACATGTCCAGAAGACTACTTAGGCCTACCGGTACTACGGATGACTCTAAACCCTGGTAAATTAGTCTCGAACATGCAAATCGGCAAAAACAAATCCATCAACTTGAATCACTGTTTTGGTGGAAATGTAAACACAGAAGGCAATTCATACTTTGTTCAAGTTTATCTTCGCAGAATAGTACCTAACAAAGAGCTAACTTAGTAACCATACCGGGAAATACCTATTCACTTTCCCCAACTTACCTAAAACGTTCTAAAAGACGTGTTTAAACTGTTCCTAGACACCTTACTACAACTTTCTTAAATGACTTTTTTGTTGCCAAAGCTTCCTGTAGACACCACACCTAGATTACTAGTCACCACACGCCTGAAAAACTCGCTTAAACATTGTGACAGGGCAGTTTCCTATAGTAGACACCTTACCAAGATTACTAGACACCTTGCCCAGATTATTAGATACCATTACCATTAACTTAGGTAGGCCTACTAGACACCATTACCTAGATTGACCTAACCTAACCGTAATCTGTGTCATAGTGTCTAGTAATCTTGGTAATGGTATCTAATAATCTGGGTGTTGTGTCTAGTAATCTATGTATGGTCTCTAGTAAATTGGGCTTGGTGTCTAGTAATCTAGGTAGGCTATGGTGTCTAGTAAATTGGGCTTGGTGTCTAGTAATCTAGGTATGGTGTCTAGTCATGTGGGCAGTCAATTAATCTTGGTAAAGTGTCTAGTATAGTAAACTGCCCTGTCACGATGTTTAAGTTAAGCGAGTTTTTCAGAGGTGGTGTCTAGTAATTTAGGCATGGTGTTTAACTTACAGGAAGTCTCAGCGACAAAAAAGTCATTTGAGAAAGTTGTAGTGTTGGTGTCTGGGAACAGTTTAAAAACGTCTTATACGACGTTTTACGTAAGTTGGGGAAAGTGAATAATAACCAATATGCCAAATGGATGATGGGAAGAATGTGTAGCCTAGTTGATCACATACAGTACCTATAAGCATCTAGACAGCCAGTGCAACTCCTAGGATCGTGGATCAGATCGGAAAACCCCCCACCACCACTCTGTGCCGATGGCGTGACATCAACCATTACCGCTCATACCGCAACGATACGGAGCTGAGTCATGAGCCTAGGTGGTGTAGTGGATAGCGTGTCAGGCTGGTAATCTGAAGGTGCTGGGTTCGAATCCCACTGGTAGCACTAACTTTTTGTCAACAATTTTTTTCATATCAGCAAGTTTGGTTGGTTTGGTTAGGTTATAACAGTTTAATTTTATAATTTAAAAATTATAAAATTGAATTTGAGACATTTATAATTTTATTTTTAGAACGGAGCTATTTTTTCGATTGGTAAACCTTCATTCGAGTTTATCATTAAGCAAGTTTGGTTAGGTTATGACAGTTTAATTATATTTAATTAAAATTGAACCTACAAATTATACATTTTGACATCGAATGTGATAGAGATAACAATTTTCCGCGATCAGTTAGATAGGCTATGCTGATGCGCCGGTATGATTCGGAAGCGTTCGACATGGTGCGGTGGTGCCACAGCGCCTCTAATCCACGATCCTCGGAGTTGCACTGGCAGTCTAGACGCTAGTTACAGTACCTAGGTTGTAGGTTGAATCGACCTAGGCTAGGCCTACTTGGCCACAATGGGAGTTCATTTGAGACCTTAATTTAAGGAGAGCCCTCCTTGTGGTAACTATTCTTATAGTGGTAGGAGGTAGCTTTAGGCTTAAGCTTGACTAAATTGTAAGTTAACTTATTTGGTTAAGGTAGGTGAAATCAATTAGTGTAGCCCTACTCAAGAAGGTATTGAATGTAGATTATAGCAACATTATCTATACTATTATAAAAAAGAGGTGGTGTCTGTATGTGTGTATGGGAAAAGTTAACGCGAAAACTACTGGTCGGATCGGGCTGAAATTTGGCATGATGATAGCTCACATTCCCGATTAACATATAGGCATATTTTTATCCCAAAAATCCTTTCGGGCTCCGCCCCAGTGGCTCTGGAGTTTCCCATGTTAACCTTATGAGAAATGAAATTATTGAATCTTAACCCTTTGAGTGCCAACGTCCGGGGAACCGGACGTTTTTAGAACGAGCCAAAAGTGCCAACGTCCGGGTGACCGGACGTTTTCAGAACGAGCCAAAAGTGCCAACGTCCGGTTAGCCGGACGTTTGAAAAACGCGATATTAAAACGCGAAAAAGACGATTATATGCACATATTTTATATTCTTTTGAAAGAGAAAGACTTCCTCTTTGTAAATAATGCGTTGAATCGGCGATAATTGTAATCATTCACTTGTTATAGTACTACGTTTTCATATGTTGTAACACGGAGATCAAGATGGCTGTCACAGCTGGCGCGTAATTGTTGACATCGTATTTCACTGTCTGTAAACAAGTTTTTGGTTATGTGCGGTGTTTTTACGAGATGTTTTGTTATTGATTATTAGTAATGGATCGATCTAGATCTCCACTAAGTGACAATGCAATTGCAAGAACTCTAGATGACGACTTTTTAGATGATAGTTTTGTGAGTGAGGTTTCTGAAATTGAAAGTAGTTCTGGTGCCGAATCTGACAGTGACTCAATTTCTGATCTTGTGGATGATACCGATAGTGACCCCGATTACGACCCCTATGAAGGTAACAATCAACGTAGGATAGATAGGATATTACAGTCCTTTGGTAATAATAATTATTCAACAGATGAGGAGGAGGATAGAGTGGACAATCCTAGGCCTATGCCAGCACCAAACCCTGCACCAAGACGTCGGGGTAGACCTAGGTTAGATGCACCTAACCAAGAACAAAATCTTGAAAATAATGAGGATAGTGAGGATGGAACTGGTTGGACAGAAGTAAATGAAGAAAATGACCCTGGCGGCAATAATCCGTTTACTTTTCATGAATTGTCTGGCGTGAAACACTGCCCCCCTAGGAATTCATCTCCAATAGATTATTTCAAACTATTTTTTACTGTTGCTTTGTTTGATATGCTAGTAAAATATACAAACAAATTTGCTGATAATTTTATTACTGCAAATGCCCACCAACTCAAAGAACATAGCAGGGCCAAGTCCTGGAGACCGGTAACTCGAATCGAGATGCAGGCTTTTGTAGCAGTGCTACTAAATATGGGCCTAAATGTAAAACCTACAATATTTTGCTATTGGTCAAGGACTAGCAGTCAGTTTATGCCTTGGTTTCCAAGAATGTTCAATAGGAACAGATTTCAAGCAATCCTTCAGTTTTTCCACTTGGTTGACACAACAGAACTGCCTCGTCCGCGCGAACCTGGGTATAACCCGTGCGCTAGATTTCAACCAATAGTTGACCACATGAATAGGGTATCTAGGTTTCACTTTACTCCTAGTGAGAACCTTTCAGTTGATGAGAGCATGGTAAGCACCAAGGCCCACTCCCAGTTGTTACAGTATTTGCCCAAAAAGAGACATCGGTGGGGCGTTAAATTATGGTGCATTTGTGATTCTGTCACACACTACTGTATGTCCTTCTTTGTGTATCGTGGAGCTAAAGGACCTGACAAAAGGGAAATAACACAGAAGGGCCTTGGTTTCTATGTTGTTGAGAAACTACTGATGATGACAAACTTACTTGGCAAGGGGTACCACGTGTTTGTGGATAATTTTTTTACCACAATAAAACTAGCAAAGTTTTTGCTTACTCAGGCAACGAACCTCACAGGTACATTGCAAAAGAAAAGAAAAGGAATACCAGAAGTAATGAAAGAGAAATTTGAAGTAGGGCAGAAAAAGTATTTGAGGAAAGACAACCTCTTAATGGTAGGATATAGGCAAAAAAAATCACAGAAAAACCAAGTCCTATTACTAACAACCAATGGCAAAGCAGAGAGTGAGCGAAGGGCAAGGGTAAGGGGAACGTCAGTTCATGTCACAAATAAGCCTAAAGTAATTAGAAACTATAATGACTTCATGGGGGGAGTAGATGGCTGTGACCAAATGCTTTACCAATACTTAGATGACAGAAAAACTTTAAAATTTTGGAAGAAGGTCACGTTTAATATTTTTAGCCGTATGCTCCTCAACTCCTACCTGCTGTACAAACTTAACACTGATAAACCAATGAACAGGCTGGCCTACAGTATATTTATTGTAGAGGAACTGGCCAAAGAATGGTTAGTTATCCAAGAAATGAGACCCAACATAACTGACATAACTAACATAACTCCGACCAGAATCTCCCGTGGTGGTGGCGACGCAGACAGCCCATTAGTCGAAAAAATTCCAGAAAACCGGGAAAAAAACTGCTGTGTTTGCAGCAAAGCAAGTACAAGAGAAGGTGGAAGGAGAAAGAAATCCACATTTATGTGCAAAAGGTGCAAAAAAGGATTGCACCATAAGTGTGTCACTCAACATCATTGCTAAAATATGTTCGCCAACAGTTTCGCCTTATTGTAAATATTTTTTGTATGTTATTATTTTACTCAAAATGACTTTTTATTATTTTATCATTCAGATTTGGCACTAAAATAATTTATTGTATATAAGTTTAGGCCAAATTATTTGTAGAATAGGACTATGAGGCCATGATGACTTTAGTGTGTGATATCTGTGCTGCCGAGGAAAAATGTATGATATTACTAAAAACGTTGTTACCTCATTATTTGACTTTATTTTCTCATGAAACTTGGAATGTTTGTTGGCAGTTAAATATAAAACAGAGTGGTATGAGTTTTATTGAGTGAAACATTTTTTTCTCACATGATACACAGCATTGAATATGGAAGTTTTTTGAAAAAACTTTTCAAGGTATGTATTTTTCATCATTTTCACACTGCCTGCTGCATGAAATATACTTATAAATTGTGTTATATTGTAGAGTAGTTATTTCTCTGTAAATAAAAAAAAATTAATAAAATTGGTTGATAAATAAAAAAGTTATAGCGTTTATACTGAAGTATTGCTAAAAGCCACAAAAAGGGCCCGGCATTTTTGGGTAGGCCTAGTTATAACTCACATGGCACTTTAGTGTAGTACCTGACATAAAGTCTCCGGCACTCAAAGGGTTAACAGCTGTTTCAATTAAACAAGTTGGTTCTGTTCTGTGATGTTCAATAGCATCCTATAATCATAATAATAATATCGTCCTATATCCTATAATATCGTCAGCGTGCTGATGGTCCCCTTCCTCCTGGCTATTGATGGCGGGTTCTGCCTGTCAGGGATGAGATAGGTCCCGAGTGTTGCTTGCACTAAATGCGTCGGGGCGCTCTACTATGGACCGGACCTCTAGGTTCCGACCTAGTGGAACCCAGGTGGAGTGACGCTTAAACAAGCAGCCGGAATCCCTGGTTAGGATTGAGGGGCAACCCTCTTTCCGAAGGGTCTGCTTCGGCAGCCGGCGAGCCTGATGACCTTAAGTCATCCGCCCATGATGTGCTAAAGGTTGATGCGTAAGCTTCGGCCTACATCATGGGGCCCGGGTATGTCCTGTAGGATAGGTACCGGGTAAGCAGTCAGGGGGCTTCGGCTCTCATGACAACAAATAATAATATAATATATAATAATAATAATGTTCAATATTATTAAAGTTACAAGGATTACCAACAGGGTGCAGCACTAGCACTATTATTTCTTTTACATTTATGACAACAGCAAAAGGTGAGTGAGCGTAGCGAACGAACTTCAACCTGGAGGCGAGTGAGCGTAGTGAACGAGCTAACCTGAAGGCAAGTGAGCGTAGCGAACGAGCTAACCTGAAGGAAAGTGAGCGCAGCGAACGAGCTCCAACCTAAAGGTGAGTGAGCGTAGCGAACAAACTTCAAAAAGAACCTAAATTTCTTAAACCATGTCCTCACTCATAACTGCTATAAGCATTTGATACTTATATGCCAACCCCGTACGAAGGACGGGTACTCTGCTAGTAGTATGATAAAATGAGTTATTCTTAACTTAAATACAGCTATAATACTAAGACATAGCATAACTTGCCTGCTTTTATGAACTCCATAGTTGAGTTGAATGCGTATAAAGTTGATTAAGAACAAACGTTAAGGTTTATACTAGAAATAAATAGTAAACATATTTAATCATCTATTTTTTAAATAAGTACTAGGCCTATACATATATTATTTATTAACTGAACCTAGTGGTACTTTTCCTGCGTCAATGTCTTGTTGAGAGAGACACAAAAATGCAATATTTTATTTTAGAGTTGAGATTTAGGAGGTTAGGTTAGGTTTTGGGTTTGGTTTAGGTTTAGGAGAAGAAGAAGCGAGGAGTCTCTCTGGCTTAGGGGAGGTACGATTGAGGCATTAGTTCAAAATTCCTCCGCGAACAGCGCTCTAGTAGAGAATATTTTGGCAATGAAGGTTTACTAATCGCAAAAATAGTTCTGTTCATAAAATAAAATTATAAATTCCTCAAATTCAATTTTATAATTTTTTTATTATAAAATTACTATCATAACCTAACCGAACTAACCAAACTTGCTGATAATAAAATAATATAAAAAAGTTTAATAATAGGAATAATTCTAAAAAAAAATTAGTTAAAGGCGGCCGTGATTGTTACGGTAATGGTGTTCCCTCTGCTAATGAGAAGCCCAAAGCTGTCATCGTAACCTCATCTATACCTCCCCTGAGTAAATACCAGTTATCAGGGTGTTTAGTGTCGATTGAAAGAATGTTTATTTTGTGCTCGTTAAGGTAACAAAAAAAAAAAAAAACTGACACTGACAGTGACAGTGACAGTTCGACAGTTGACAGTGTTATCTTTCTTTCTTTATCTAATTTAGTAACATGCGATTGAGGTAATGACCCATGAGACTGATCTTATTCTCCAAGAGAGCAAACAAAGATATTTTAATTTATTGAGTATTAATTCCGTTTAGCTTAACTTACAGTGACCAGTTTATTAGGTCTAAGTTTCTCTATAAGTGATATTTTTGTAATGTTTTAAGTAAGGATAGGCTATTAAACCTAGGCCTAGGCTATGTTAGGCTAGCCCTACATTGGCTAACTTATTTGGTCATTTATTTACGAGAACATGACTCTGGGAATTTGAACATTTGAATGACAAATTTCTGTAAATAGACTATTTGATATATCGATTATTTCATTCGGTTAGTTAGGTTAGGTTTTAACCTACTAAGTTAACCAAACTTGATACATCAAATGAAATAATCGATACCTAAGTATATCGATCGATATATTCATTCAAATGAGTGTAGGACGTAAACTAAAGTGCAGCCGGTTTAAGTTAAGTATGTAGCCTAGGCTATCACTAGAAATTAATTATAGATTTTTACCTGAAAATCGTAACGCAATTTTTTGATAAAATAATAATTAGGTTTACCTTCAATCAGAACCTGGTGTTGATTTAATTCTTCATGGTTGAACGTCACCTAGATAGGCCCTAATTTATTTATAACTTAAGTTAGGCTATGTATTTTTCTTTTATTGACGCCGACACATCTGGGTGCATAGGCTTAAAAATTACTTAACTTGCGGTATTTTAGAAGAAGAGTGTTGAATGAATTAGGCCCTATGTTAAGCTAATTGTCAGCTTTCTATAGTACTAACTAAGATCAGCTGGTTCTGAAGCCAAGATCATCTTAATTTACCGGTAAGCCCAATGATCAAGGAGACCTTGGTTCTGTAGAATCGTTTCTTCATTGGTAAGTTTATGTAAGAACCGACACAAAGCTAAAGCCTTAAAACAACCCACATAACTTATACGGTATTAGTGTTTCACATTTTTAAAACTGTTGGCTTTAAGGTACCATGGTTTCTACAATTATGAGTTGACTTAATTCTTTGCATTTTTTAATTAACAAAAATATTGCTAACTTATGTTGGGTATTTTCATGTAAGAGTAGGCCTAACTTATAGAGGTCACATTTCACATACAGTAGACTCCCTCCTATCCGGACTCCTCGGGACCGAGGCCAGTCCGGATAAAGGTTTTTCCTATTAAACCGACGTCCCCAAAAACTCGTTAAAACGGACCATTTAAATGCATACTGTATACAGTATTTGACTTAAATTTAGTAGAGCATTGTATTTACACACGTGATCACTGGTTTCAAATCTTTCCCACGAGAACAGTCGTTTCAGTACCACCCACTTCCTGCCGATCTAGTCCGGTTATTCCGATGTGCTGATAAAAATTGTCCGGTTAAAGAGATGTCATTTACGCCGAGTGTAGGCCGGTTAAAAGGTGTCCGGATAAGAGGGAGTCTACTGTAACTTGATTAGCTTAAGTTATCTTACCTTAATTGTTTAGGTATCTACCCTACAACAAAATTGTTTGTACCTAAATTAACTTACAAGCTCTCTTTGAAATTAAATTAACAGTAACTTAAACCCTAAAACATAATATCTATTAAATTGCAGTAACTCAATACTTGTTACTACGTCGCTGTATATCTTTCAGATAGACAAGTAACTTAAAAAGAATCAATTTGAAAAAAGCAATGGCACCCACTTCAAACATCATTGGATACTGGGGAAAACAAACGGCTACTATTGATTGGTGCGAGAGAAATTATGAAGTGAGCTTCTATGTCGCAGAATGGTGTAAGTAACTTAGGCTATGCAATTTTCCTCTAAATAAAATAGTACACTTGTTTTAATCATTTGTTTACTTCGTACTGTGTTGTTTATCCTGAATCACATTGACAAAACTGTAAAAAGGTTAAAATATGTAGTAGTACCGTACTGCCTTGGTATTCATTGGCTCCTACAAGTTACCTAAGTTGGCCCACTGAATAACCTGTTTTGATGTACCTACCTAGTAAAAACATCATCATGTCACAAAACTTGAAGATTTAAACCATTGTAATGATGGCCGAGTCAAAGTTTACTAAAACACACATCTAGGCTACCTAACATTAAAAAGTAGGCCTAAATTTTTAACCCTCTCTCTGTTAAGTTACACGTCGGTTTTCCAACGCATTTACGCCATTTTTGAACTGTCAAAAGGCATTTAGCAAGCTTGAATACTCACCGTTTGCATAATAATTATTGTAATAGTAATTTTAATAATTATTGTATGATTTTTCTCTATTTTTAAGTAGAAATCATAAGCTTATAGTAGCCTACCTCTTTGTTTGTAGGCGACGAATACTTTTACTATTTAGGTACCAGTGGATATGTGATGTATTCAGCTGTCAGACCGGCAATGTAGGTTTGTAAAATTAGTTGTGTTTGGTGTCTGTGATCAACGTAAGGGTTTTGTACATAGTGTAAATATTTTTAGAGTTAGACTATAAACATTGTGTGTTTTTGAAAACTAGATTTTATTTCCTACAGTTTGGCTGTATTGAAAGCTTTTCTTGGTGAAGTGGGTTGAAGTAGGGACAAAAAAAAACTTCAATAAATTAAAATTATTTATAAAAAAACTTTGGATTTCAATGCTGAAATTTTTTTTAGTATTACCAGGTTAGTGCCATTATCATTTTACGTTTCCTTACGGCTGATTTCAGGCTAAATAAAATACAAATGAAATATGTTTACAAATTACTGTATTCATTTCGTTATAATTTTGGGGTTGGGCAATGACCTCGAAATGAGTGCGGGCCACAGTGAGTCGAGTGGCCGGGGGTAAGAGGTGGGTGCAACCTTGAAGCTCGTGGCTTTGGCAACAAAATTGCAACGAGCTCAAAATTATTGTATAAGATTTTTGTAATGTTCCACGACGAGATGATCACGTCACACCGTATTAATATTAATTCTTCTCTTTTAAAACTGTCCGACGTTAGAGAAATACGCATTATAAATATAACTCATTCAGCCATCAATCTCAGAATTCCAAATTATCTCGCGAACAATTTTAGATTTTTAAATGGAAGAGGTGCAAGAAATACCCGCTCTGGCTCATTAACTCTCCAAATTCCTCACCATAAGACAACAGTTTTTAATAGATCATTTACACAGTAACAGCATGTCACCTTTGGAACTCCCTACCTCACTATCAGGAGCATATAATCCCGTTCCAGACCGACGTTGGCGCTGAAAGCCTATTACCTCGATTGGATGACCGTGGGATGGCGTGCGTTAGGCCTAGGTATGGCAAAGAGTGAACGTGTTTGTGTGTATGCGTTTATTAGGGACAAAGATTTATAACTTAAGCTTTTACTTATTATTTTGTTTATAGTTTTACAATTTTTATAAAAATGTATTTTATAATATGGATTCCAAACGTAAATGGGAAACAAAACTACGCATCTAGAAAGACCTCAGAGCTACACTCGTCAGTGCAATACCTTAGCCAACTGAGCCATCATGTCATCTTCGGCAAGCCTGGACAAGTGAACCAAAGGCTAAATGTTACATTAGTGCTCTTACCTTATATTTGACAAACTAGTACCTATCATCAGTGGATTAGCAGTATGGCTACTGGCTCTATAAAATGCCATGACGAGCTACACCCGTGACACAATCTTTGGGCTAATATTTTGTAGAGAATGTGCTGACATAAAGTATTAGTTCAATCTATTACATTGTTGTTTAATTTCTGTTGCTATTTACAGGGAACACAATAAGCAACCTTATGATTATACTCCCACCATTATGGGGCATTGTTGAAGTCTTCAACCAAGGATTTGAGAAGAGATTTATCATATGCAACTTTTTGGTGTTTAGTAAGTTCATATATTTTTGTTTGACTGATTTAAACATAATAGCCTTGTCCACACATGGCGATTTGTCTGCGGAAACATTGTCTGCTGACTGTCTCCGGAGTGTTGCCATTTATCTCCAGCGATGTGTCCTGTTGACCGACTCAGTCTCCATGTGTGGACTAGACTTCAAATCAAATTAATGGGAAATCAATTATAGTAGAGCAAACTACTATAGTTGAAGTTTGTCCCACAATACATGAAGTACGTTATTAATTTAATAATGTATAAGTGATTAAAGAATTTAGATACTGATGGATAAACTTAGATTGAACGATAGATGTAGATAGATAATTAAGAGAGAAAAACTAGATGATGTTTTTAGTGGACTGTATTTCTTTAAACTGAACAAAAAGTAAACATGATATAAAATAAGACCAGCTGTTAGAAACAGTGAATTAGAAAAAATAACTTTAAACATTCTCCCCCCCATTGCACCGAAGGAGCAATAAATATTAATCACTGACTTCAATTGGAAGAGGACAAAGCTTGACTATTGGTCTTTTCAATGAGGTACTTGATGTTCTCAGAGTGGCTACTCGGGTAAGTCCATCACGACCTGGATGAAGTTCAGTCACTCTTGCTAGCGGCCACTTTGATGGTGGTAATTGCTCATCAACAACAAGAACAACTGATCCGAGTTTTATTGAACAGGAAGGAAATCTCCATTTGTATATTGCTTGAAGTTGTTGAAGGTACTCCCGAGACCACTTCTTCCAAAATGATTCCAACATTTGGCGAGTTAATTTCCACCGAGTAAGTCTTGATGTGGGTTGGTTTTCTTGATTAGGTTCTGGGATAGTAGTTAAAGAATTCTTCGGAAGGATATAAGGATGCTTTGAATCATATTCTAATGAAGATTGTTCAAGTCTGCCTCCAACTCTCATTAAACCAGTGTTATCGACAAAGGGGTTAAGACTTATAAGATTAGATTTTTCTAAAGGTCTGTTGTTTTGTAACCGCGCAAGCTCATTTTTGAAGGCATGTTTTTGAATGAGTTTTACCCACAACAAAAGGGATGAGTTGAGATCTTGAGGAGTTAAAAAAGATTGACAATTCGTATGGATGGATTTTTTTGTTTTGGCAATGAACTTTTGACACCAGGCAGTAACACGTAATAGTTTTGACAGTGTTGAGAAGCGCTCTAGCAGTTCTGGTTCTGGTTCAAAGTTTAAAATGTGGCAAGTTGATTGAGGGATTCGCAGTTCAGATTTCGCTGCTTGAGCTGGATCAAACGTCGTGGATGGCCATTCATAAACATCTTTATTCAGCCACGGAGGACCCGTCCACCAAAGCTTATGGTTGCTAAGGATTTTAGCAGTAACACCTCGTGAAGCACAGTCGGCTGGATTTTCATTTCCTGCTACATACCTCCACTTAGCGAGCGGTTCTGTCTCTTGTATAACACTTACTCTGTTACGCACAAAGTCTTTCCATTTTGAAGGTTGATTTGTGATCCAGGTTAGGGAAACCATAGAGTCAGTCCATAACCATGCTTGGGTAGATTCTAAGTTGAGCATTTTCCGAACATACTTTACAAGTTTTACTAGTAGTGTAGCAGCAGTGAGTTCCAGTCGAGGAATCGACATTGTCTTGAGAGGAGCTACTTTAGTTTTAGAAATAACTAAACTAACAGTGATATTTTCACGATTAACGATTCTTAGGTAGACTACAGCACTCATTGCAAGCTTAGAAGCATCTGAAAATCCATGAATTTCTACCGAAGATAGTTGGGTAAGACCAAGATAACGAGGTACTTTAACTAATGGCAAATATTGTAGGTCAGCTTCAAGGAGTTTCCATTGGTCTTGCAAGTGATTAGGTAAAAGTTGGTCCCAATGAATTTTTACTAGCCAAAGTTGTTGCATGAAGTGTTTGAACCTTATGATAATAGGAGAGACAAAACCCAAGGGATCGAATAACTGACCTATTTGAGAAAGAACGTTTCTTTTCGTGCATTTGTCTTTTGGACTTAGAGTAGGAAGAAACTGAAAATCGTCGCTGAATCGATTCCATGTAAGTCCAAGAGTACGTATACTGGAGGATTTGTTTATCAATAAGGAATTGCCTTTTTCGTAATTACTTTCCGATATGTATGATAGTACATTTTGATCATTGCTGATCCACTTCTGTAAAGGAAAACAACCTAATTTGCAAAGCTCGTCAGTCTGTTTTACTACTTCTCTGCACTCTTCAATCGAGTCTGCACCACCAAAAATGTCATCCATATATCTCCCTCTTGTCAACATTTCACTAGCTTGGGGATATGCATCACCGTGATCGACGATAAGCTGATTCATTGTTCTTAGGGCGAGAAAAGGAGCGCATGATAACCCATATGTAACAGTCTGTAGTTGAAATTTTCTAAGATGACCATTTTCCATCCAGAGAATTCTTTGAAGATCTCGATCACTAGGATGTACTAGAATCTGGCGATACATTTTCTCGATATCAGTGGCAAATACGAATTTATAGCGCCTAAACCAAGTGAGAATATCAGGTAGTTCTGTTTGGAGTTTTGGACCACTGTAGAGTACGTCATTCAAAGATAATCCTGAACTAGTTGGGAATGAGGCATTGAAAACTACTCTTAATTTAGTCGTCGTGCTAGAAGGACGCAAAACACCATGATGAGGTAGGTAATATATGGGAATGGTAGAATCTATTTCTTCAATAGTTTCAGACATGTGACCAAGGTCCTTGTATTCTTCTATGAAATTAGTATACAAGTTTTTGTACTCAAGATCGTTTGAGAGACGAGTATTTAGCTTTGTTAAAATTTGAAAGGCTGACGATTGAGATTCTCCAAGCTGATTGACTGTTTCCTTCAGGGGAAGTCGGACTTGATAGCGACCGGAAGGTTCTCTAGAAAAGGTTGATTGATAATGTTCCTCACATACTTGATCATCAGGAGACTTGACTGATTCTTTAATTTGAGGAATTTCTTCCTGTACCCAAAATTTTTGAAGAAAATCATCAAGTTTGTTTTCAATCAAGCAATGAAACATTGATGAGGTAGATTTATTTTCCGTCATTCCAGTAGGTCCAGACAAGATCCAACCGAAAATTGTTGCTTGTGCTACTGGGGAGAGGGGTGGACCTTTAATTAGACCAGGAAGGATAATAGACGTGTAGATGTCTGCTCCTAGGACTAAATCTACAGATTCAGACTTCATGAAGGCAGGATCAGCTAGTTGAAGTCCCTTTATATGATTCCACGATGAATGATTTGGTGTTATCGATGGCAAATTTGATGTGAGATTTGAAAGGATGTGACAAGATAAAGAGCAGCTAACTTTGGTATCATACAGAGAACTAAGATTGATTGAAACTATACCACGAGTGGTTGGGGCTTGATGTCCACCGATACCAACAAGAGATACTGAGGAGTATGAACGCTTCAGATTGAGAGTTTGTACTAAGTATTCACTGATGAAAGAGATTTCAGATCCTTGGTCGATTAAAGCTCTGGCAATAACACTATTTCCCTCAGGACCAATTACCTTAACTTGAGCGGTTGCTAGGAGCACAGATTGTCGATTAATTTCCTTAAATGGAAGCATGTGATTAGAGGAGACGTGTGAGCTTGATGATGTGTTATCTGTAGATGAGATGAATTTGTTAGGGATGAGAGAACTTGACTTTTTTATATGAGGTATATTTGTAGTCTGGCTAACAGCGTCATGAATTAGAGTGTGATGTCTTTTCTTACATTGTAAACAAGATTTATTTGAGCGACAGTCCTTTAACAAATGTGAACCAAGACAGTTGAAACATAATCTTTTGTTCACAAGAACCTCTTTTCGTTGACTAGGTACTTTTTCACGAAACTCCTTGCAAAATGCTAAATAGTGATCTTTACTACACAGTTGACAATCATTTCCTATATTGGACTGAGATTTTGCTACAATTTGTGCTGAATGTACTTTAAGATTTTGATGAGGTTTACCTTTACATTGTAGTGTAGTTACCGTTACATCGCTTGGTGGTGTTGCTCGTGACTCAATACTTTCCAGGGCTCGAATACGACCTTCGATGAAGGTCTGAAGATCTTCTAGGGTGGAGGGTTCTGTTGAGACTCCGTAACGAATCTCCCATGCTTCGTGTGTCTCTGGGTCTAGTCGTTGTACAATCATGTACACCAAGATGTGATCCCATTTATCTGTAGGAGATCCTAGCGCTTTGAGGGAACCTAAAGACTCATTGATAGTAGACATGAGGTGATTGAGACCACTAGCAGATTTATTTTCTAGAGGTTTTAAATTAAATATATCATCCAAATGCCTTTTGATTAAAACACGTTTGTTTTCATATCTAGTCACAAGTTTTTCCCAAGCTGGCATGAAATTTTCTCCTGTTATTTGGAAATTGGTTAGCAATTGAGCAGCATCACCTGACAAACTGGTTTTGAGATAGTGTAACTTAGCTACATCAGTTAAGTTAGGATTTTGGATCACCAGTGAAGAAAAAAGATCATGGAAAGGTTTCCAAGACTGGTAACTTCCTGAGAATTGAGGTAGAGATATTTTAGGTAGTATAGGTTGATTTGATTTACTCATAGAACTAGATGTATTGATATCAGATGTGCTTTGATTTTGTTGAGAATTTACCGATAACTCTTCTAAGAGAACAAGCAATGCAGATTTGCTTACCATATAGGCTTCAAGGGCTTGACTGTAGTGATCTTCATTTATGTAGGCTAGGTCTTTTAGTATGTCAGCTTTTGACTCACATATTTTCTCGTGATCCCTCTCGAATTTCCTCCATTCTGCTTCGATAACATCAATCCGGGTTTGTACTTGAGGCTTCAATATAGTTGATATATCCTTTTCCTTGAAATAGTCTGTGGCTTTTTCTAAGATTTTTAAGCGTGTTGCTTGAAGACCTAGTTTGGATTCTAGGGACATAACTTCAACTGAGAACAGGAAATTTTCTTGATTACTTTTATAACTGAATTGAAAAAATAACTGTTAATTACTTATTTATTCCGGGTCAGAAGGACCAAATGATTAAAGAATTTAGATACTGATGGATAAACTTAGATTGAACGATAGATGTAGATAGATAATTAAGAGAGAAAAACTAGATGATGTTTTTAGTGGACTGTATTTCTTTAAACTGAACAAAAAGTAAACATGATATAAAATAAGACCAGCTGTTAGAAACAGTGAATTAGAAAAAATAACTTTAAACAATAAGAATTGATTTTTCTTATAGGCCGTACCTCCACTTGGCAAAATCTTAGTAATTTTTAAATATGCTATGTATTGATGGATATGTCAAGGCAATAAGAAAACCATTTGTCATCAGATTATTTTATCTTTTGTTCAACCTGTGACACTATTTAAGGTCATTACAGTTAGGGATGGACGAGATTGGATGTTTAGTTCGAGACGGGACAGGATTTTTTATTTCTTATAAAATTTAGAGATGGGAATTTCCCTCTCGTACATAACGGGAAATGCTTGTTTGACATTTTAACCTGATTTTGTAACATTGTTAAATACCTACTGATTTATGACAGATCAGTAATACAAAAATAATAATAATTGGCAAGAATCAAGAATATTTAAAATATTTGATTAAAAACATCAGTATAAAAAAAAATATTAATTAGGCCCACGTTACTAAAAATCACTCTTACACATAGGAATCATGGTGATATCAGTTAGGAATTGGTTCCAACTTTGAAAAATACAAAATTTATCAGATTGGAACATCAGTCTTACTAGTTAAGTATCAAGTAACAGTTTTTCGGTCTTGTGTTATTTTTAGAATGATTTTGGAGTGACTTGTTTTGGCTGTGTGTAAGTAGTAAAACACGTCTCACACTGCTTACACTTAACAAAACTTCTCATCATTTGTGATGTCAAAATATATAAAGAATTCATTAAATAAGACAGTAAAACACAAATAATGTAATTAACCCTAAAATAATAGAAACAAAATTTTGTTGACACTAGTGATCAGTGTTGACGTACTTGAACTAGACACAAAAATGAGTTTTAAAATTTACAATGGGATGAGAAATCTGCTTGGTTAATTGGTTAGTCTTTGCTAAAACAAATAAAAGCCGCTGGTAAAATTTAATTACTTACTGTAACCTACTATTTAATATAACATAGTAAATAACCATACAGTAGAACTCCAATTATCCAAACTCCAACTATCTGATTTGCCGATTATCCGAATTGCTCACAGAAATAATTTAAGACCACAGTAATAAGAATCGTTATAAAGAAGACAGGAACCGTGATAGAAGAAAAATCTAAAACCTGTCTCGCGATGATGTTGAAACCATCATCGTCTTCCGGGGTCACGGAAACATCGTTATCGTTTTTCGCGATCGCGACAAATTGATAAAAATATCCCCCATAAATCGTAAAAATCTGTTAAGAATGCAAGCAGGTAAGTATGCATCTGTAATAAAGACCTTTTTGTATTAAGTACTTTGAAGAAAATTGATATTTTTTCAACCTGTCTAAGTATTTCATGTATATCTCTAAATCTTTTAATGTTGTTTTACAGTTGTAGGAGTGGGGTCCTGGTGCTTCCACATGACTTTACTGTATGAAATGCAGTTGTTTGATGAACTGCCAATGATCTATGGGTCCCTGTTCCTGTTATATTGTGTGTGAGTATTTTATACCAAATAATTTAGTGAAAGAAACGTTGCAATATGCTCAGTTACTGTAGCCAATAGTGTTCTCCATTATAGTGAAGTTCTTGTCGCTTGATAGAACCATATTGTTTTGTTGTGTATATAGGTAGGCTGATTGATCCTTCCTAACCACCTTGGAGGTATAGGCAGTAGGCACTCTCTCCAACAGGCTTTAAGATAGAAACTAATGTGGTAAAATTCCTATTAATCACAATTCCTGTCTAGCTATGTTACATTAGTTAATACAGACAATGGATTGTGGTGGACAGGATTATAAAAGGGTTTACCTATTGGACAAACTATTCTTATAAACAGATGGAAAAACATACAAAATATTACTCCAGACACTGACATTTTCCTAGTTATATCTTCAGATGTAATGTGTATGTTTTTGTTTTCATATATGTTAGGTTAAGTTACCTAATCTACTCTAACCTCATATGGTGAAGGCAGAGTTGCATCTAAAGTCAACTCAATCATTAACTGACAGTCCCTGGACACTTTTAGAAGTAGATTAGATTTTATTTACAACTTTGACACACCTGGGAAATATTTTAAGGGGTAAAGATAAAGGAAAGTTGCGTGACTGATTGAATGACGTGATAGACTTGTTACTGACTAAATGCTGGGGGGGGGGGGATGGTAACCACTCAGCTACCGGAACCTAGATATAACACGATCATAGGAATTATTGTAAACAAACCACTCTCTTAAAGACATATTCATCCCCAACTAGTTGGTTGTTATTCATGTCTTTGTTTTAGTATTAGTTTAAACATTTATTAAATAATAAAGTATTTAAAATAGGAACTCACTAAACAGAAAATGACTTTCAGTAAGTGGTTATTAGGATCCAAACCATTCTAACCTTTTATAATACACCATGTATATTAACTACTGTTATATCTTTCCTTCCAGGTATGAGGCACCCAAACCCTACAATAAACATTTCTTTTCCAACATTCCCTTGTTCACGTTCCTGTTTGGTTTTGCCATACTGTTTACGGTAATGTACTTATGGTGGCCTCAGCCTTTGTTCCAACACGCCTCCTATGGAGTAATAATTCTCTGGTCCTGGATTAAAGAAACTCAGATCGTTCGACAAAAAAAGTGCAAAACATGCAAGAGAATACTGATCATGTCAGTGGCGATGTTTTGTTTTGCCTTCTTCATATGGAATATTGACAAAGCTCTATGTTCTACATTGGAGTAAGTATTACCCACTGAGAGCAGTAACCTAGTTAGTGTAGGAGTAAGTATTACCCACTGAGAGCAGTAACCTAGTTAGTGTAGGAGTAAGTATTACCCACTGAGAGCAGTAACCTAGTTAGTGTAGGAGTAAGCATTACCCACTGAGAGCAGTAACCTAGTTAGTGTAGGAGTAAGTATTACCCACTGAGAGCAGTAACCTAGTTAGTGTAGGAGTAAGTATTACCCACTGAGAGCAGTAACCTAGTTAGTGTAGGAGTAAGCATTACCCACTGAGAGCAGTAACCTAGTTAGTGTAGGAGTAAGTATTACCCACTGAGAACAGTAACCTAGTTAGTGTAGGAGTAAGTATTACCCACTGAGAGCAGTAACCTAGTTAGTGTAGGAGTAAGTATTACCCACTGAGATCAGTAACCTAGTTAGTGTAGGAGTAAGTATTACCCACTGAGAGCAGTAACCTAGTTAGTGTAGGAGTAAGTATTACCCACTGAGAGCAGTAACCTAGTTAGTGTAGGAGTAAGTATTACCCACTGAGAGCAGTAACCTAGTTAGTGTAGGAGTAAGTATTACCCACTGAGATCAGTAACCTAGTTAGTGTAGGAGTAAGTATTACCCACTGAGAGCAGTAACCTAGTTAGTGTAGGAGTAAGTATTACCCACTGAGAGCAGTAACCTAGTTAGTGTAGGAGTAAGTATTACCCACTGAGAGCAGTAACCTAGTTAGTGTAGGAGTAAGTATTACCCACTGAGAGCAGTAACCTAGTTAGTGTAGGAGTAAGTATTACCCACTGAGAGCAGTAACCTAGTTAGTGTAGGAGTAAGTATTACCCACTGAGAGCAGTAACCTAGTTAGTGTAGGAGTAAGTATTACCCACTGAGAGCAGTAACCTAGTTAGTGTAGGAGTAAGTATTACCCACTGAGAGCAGTAACCTAGTTAGTGTAGGAGTAAGTATTACCCACTGAGAGCAGTAACCTAGTTAGTGTAGGAGTAAGTATTACCCACTGAGAACAGTAACCTAGTTAGTGTAGGAGTAAGTATTACCCACTGAGAGCAGTAACCTAGTTAGTGTAGGAGTAAGTATTACCCACTGAGAGCAGTAACCTAGTTAGTGTAGGAGTAAGTATTACCCACTGAGAACAGTAACCTAGTTAGTGTAGGAGTAAGTATTACCCACTGAGAGCAGTAACCTAGTTAGTGTAGGAGTAAGTATTACCCACTGAGAGCAGTAACCTAGTTAGTGTAGGAGTAAGTATTACCCACTGAGAGCAGTAACCTAGTTAGTGTAGGAGTAAGTATTACCCACTGAGAGCAGTAACCTAGTTAGTGTAAACAGATGGATTTTTACATTCAAGTTCTGACATTTTGTCTGATACATGTAACTAAAAGGGTTTGTTAAGTTTATTGTTAAAATCATGATTAGTCACTTAAAACTGGTGGTATTTGGACACCAGTAAGTGAATGATTTGACACAGTATTTATTTAATAATGAGTATCATATTAAAATCCAATTTAATGCAATAGTAGTCTAAAATTATTATCAAACAGAAACGTTATGAAGTGATCCATATCTGTCATACTGTTCAAATGCATACTGTATGATTTTTGTCATTTAAGTAATATTGTGTATTTTTAAAATGTTTCAAATTGTCACAAATAATTTTTACTATCACATTATGCTAACCTAGAAAATATGCAGGGTGTCCAGCCGACCTGAAAAAATAGGAAAACCGGCAACTGTTTGTGAATTTTAAAAATCCATTAATTTTTTAAAGAATCTATTATGGCAGTAATATTTCTGTCACTAATTTAATTTTTTGCCACAATATATGTCTTGTTTGGTGACACAATACCAGATAAAAAGTTTTAAAACTTACATTATTATTAACCTACTAAATCCTGTATTAAACGTTTACTTAATTCCTATTTCCAGGTTTTTTATTACTATTTTCTTTTCATATAAGTAATAAATTTATAAATATTTACAATAGGCCTATAATTATGTTAACAAAATGTTCACTATTGTTCAAAGATGGATTTGCAATACAATGTCTAGTAAATGAATAATTTTCCTCAACTGCATATTTTTATGAAAACACAAAGTAGTTTACTTTTTTCCTTATTGTAGTTTACATTTTAGAAACTTAATCCCAACAATGTTTGTGGTGGTTTGTTTAGGAAACCAATTCACAGCACTGCTTTGAATATATCATGTCAGGTTAACTTAAATAAACAAAATAAATAAATAATTCTATTTTCGTAAATGACTAAAATGTTTACTGTCTGTTTAAGTAACTTCCGAGGAAGGGTTCCTTCCGGGGTCGGTGCTCTGACACAGCTTCATGCTTGGTGGCATGGTTTCGCTGGATACGCCTCGTACTTGCAGATATTCTTTTGGTAAGCTCACATGTCGTCACCTATTATTACCGGTACATCTTTTGTTTCAGCTCAATAAGTATTTGGTGAATTAGAATGGAAAGGAAATGATTATTCATCCCAAAAAGAGTATTTTTACTTATTACTTTCCATATTTCAAATTAACTTAGTAATAGTATAAACTGTTACGATAAGGCAATTAGGATCATAATCCGGTTGCTACCCCCCATAGGCTATTTCCAGTTTAAACTCATATATTATTAACTGAAACAGTAAATTCTGCTGCCTAATGTGACTAAGCCAAACCAAACCAGACAAATTGACCAAGTCTATGGAAAATTTTGTTTATATGATGTGAGCTCAAGCCAGAAATTCAAACTGATGTTATGATAAGAAGGGTTTATGTTAGGGCATAAAATAACATGTTAACTGGGTGACACAACTGTCGCCCAGTGCTGAGATTTTGTCGCCCAGTGGCTATGGGCAGGGCCGGATTTAGCATTTTGGCGCCCCTAGGCCCAAATAATTTTTCCGCCCCCCTAGTCTGGTCACAGTTTCTTTCCTAGAAACCTTTATTAAAAACTATATCATGCCTATAGGCCTATGTTAATTGCTTGAACACCACTCCTCGTCGGAATTTTATCATTGTAAGTTTTTTGAAGAATTGTCTTGGTTAGTCTTAACAAAATGCCGTCTTAAACACTTTTGTACATATTATGCTTTTGGCAAATGCTCACGCTTGTGGGACTGAAACAAAACAATCCAACCCACAGAGCATTACTGCAAAAAAGAATATCCATTGATTCCGATTTCAGGCCCCAAAACATGAACTCCATAACAGTACGTGATACCATAGATTAAACATACCATACCTAAAGGTTATTAAACATACATACCTAAAGGGTACTCCTTTAGTAGATTTGTCATCCTTAGGGATTAGCTGAAAACAATTCTTTTTATTTAAGTTATTTTTAAACCTAGTTTGTTCAAAATAAAACGATCTAATCATAAACAATAGGTCGTCCCCTGGTTATATTACAAGAAATTAAAACACTCAACATAGAACTAAATAAAAATATTCCAAAGTGTATAGAAATTCACTTACTCTGTATAGGTTTGCTTCAAAGGTATTTTCTCTACAGCTTGTTTGCTCAGTTAGTTATGTTGCCAAAGATTGATGGATTTTTGTGTTATTTGTCCTCAGTATACATGCTTGGTACGATTTCCACAAGAGGAAAGGAGAGAAGCGTTTGTTGAACACGACTCATGTTGGTTTCAGCTTAAGATGGTCTTAGTGCCACTTAGTCCGTCACACCCACTCTCTTATATCAGGTAGTAGGTTTTGCAATTTTAATACTCTGTCACAACATATCATTCTCTTTCTAATTAGTTTGCTAGCCACCTAGTCAACACCAGAATTATGCAAGGGGTGGTATTTTAAGAAAGGGCCGTTTGTGCGTATATTTTCTTAGTTCATGTATATGCTGCAATGAGTCCCCTCGACGTTTACTGGCATCATTTGTGAACAGAACAGCGCAACTTTCAGCTCTGGAGCTGACGTGTACGCTTCGCTGTACGTTTTAAACATTTTTAAAATTATTGAATCTCCTACCATATTTGATATATAATGTCAGTGATTCGTTTTTATACCACAAAAACCTATCCATTGCTGACATTCATCGCCAGATGACTGATCGTTATGGCCCGAATGCAATGATAGAGGGTAAAGTGCAGGGGTTAGCCGGGTTAAAACTGGGCATGAAAATCTTTTTCCTTAGGCCTATGTGGTCTGTATTCACAACAGACCTTCCGTAATGGACATTTTCACGGCCATTATTTAACTCTTAAACACTTAAATAAACAAGAATATCAAAAAGAGAAGAACACAAACGTCTTACCTACTCAAGAACTCAGGCAACAACAACAATGGTAAATTTAATACAACAGTGTAGTAACGTCAGTTCTCACTCCTACCGCAGGTGTTGTTTAGCCCTCCAGCCGAGCAACAACTGCTCTTCTAGATTCTGGTGTGGACATTAGGGGATTCTAACGCAACAAGTTTGTGGTTCAATGAGAGTTCTGCGTAGCTGAGTTAGGTCTTTATTCTGTTTAATAGTTTGTCATGGATTAATATACCAGTGTCATTTAAATTTAAGTATTTTATATTTATCATTGTTTAAACTACATTTTATCTTGCAGGTCTAAGAATTGCAACCATAAACAGTTATAAGAAAAAATCCCATCATCGAGTAACAGGCTGTGATACCTATAGGTTCTGGTTTATAGATCAGCCTTGCCTACAGTCAACAATATTACTTTGTGAGTAATAGTTGATTACTGATTATATTCATTGGTTACTGTAAGAGAAACTTTAAATCGTTGCATTACTTGTATTATGAGAGTTTGTTTACAACCCATAAAGTTGGAACCTTGGTACTTAAAATTGTGTCAATACTGTCTATGTCAATCAAGTTGTGATGAGATGATGTGATCTTATTGTGTAGAAATCACTTCAGAATCAACAACGGTTTGCTTCATTAAGCTTTGTATTTAGTGGCCATATCACTCTAGTCCAAACTTTTCACCTCGTAGTTGCATGTTCGTTTGGAACAAGTAACAAAAATTTCATTAGCAGGGATTTTTAATCTACTTTTACATTGTGTCTTAAAACCTTTTTACTACTTGTAACTCTTTACTTTAAATCCAAAATGCTATTGTTGGTTTTAACAAATATTTTAGCATCAAAATGAAACTATTTGATGAGACACCATACTTCACTGTGTCCTTATATAGGCCACATCATGCCTTGAAATTTAATCCTTTAATAATTAATAGTAGTTTACGCAACAATCGGGTTATGACTATTTACCCTAGTTGCGTACACTACTTTACCTACAACAGTGTTTTAATAACTCAATCACTACGGTACTCATAACTTCTAAGAGAGGTTATGTTTTTGTTTATAACTTCTCATTGTAACTGACAGTGATGCAAGAAATCATTGTACCAAACGCTAATTGCACCACTTCTTTCATTAACAATTAAATTGGTCTGAACAGCTGATTAGTTGAAGTTCGACGCATTACAATTTTACTTATTTTCTCACAATCTTTGAACCTCACTGGTCCATTACCTGTGTTGTTAAGTAAAAAAACAATGTTCCAAGTAAGTTAACAATGCTGTTATGTGAATCTTTTCAATTCTAAGAACTGAACTGAAACGGCTAGTTTAAAAAACGGTCGTAGGTAAATAATATTTCCATACAGTATTAGTATTTAAAAAAACCTGAGTTTTCAAATACAAAATTGTTGATTGGCCTTGTATTTATTATGGATGTCTTACGTATCATAATAATAGCCTTACCACTCTAAACAATAAACCTTTATAAATACATTAATTAAATCTAGTTTTTCTAACCTTGTACAGTTTATGTTTTTTAGGGGGACACATTTTTTATAGTTTTTTTTTTTACTCAAACAGTAATGGTTTTGCCCTAACATAAGGTGTTCATAATTTACTTTATGTTTTATTCACATTATAGTTATTTCCTTTAGTTTTCCAATAATTTTAAACACAGCAAAATGTATTTCTGTCTACTATTTTTTAAGGTGAAAAACATTCTTGTCCTATTCTAATTATAAATATTGGACAAAGCCATCAAAAAGATTCTTAATGACAATAACCATTGGCCTTATTGGAAAAAGAACCTTTTGAAAAATATGAAATATTGTTTGTACCCTTATAATATAAACATAAATGGAAGTTAACTAAAATAAGTGATTTTAATAACTTTGTATTCATAATATACATTCTCTTTTATACACACTTTTATAACTAGTACCAATTTTTAAACTTTAGCCAATAAAACTTACCATAACTCTAGCTTTTAAGAAACATAATGTGAAGAAATAGCTTTGTTAATCATCATCGTTTAGAAGATATTTTTTCTTGAGGAGAATTAATTGTATTGATCTTAGTACAGTTAACTCTCCATAGTCTGACACGCTTTATCAATTAATAAAATCGTACCCTTGGTTGTTGTGATATAGTCAAGTATAAGTGAGGCATAGTCTGTTTGGATCAGAATGGACTCATTTTGTAGCAAGAATCTCGCTTATTTCTATAAGTTTATTGACTTTGAAGATTGGTGTACGAGCACAAGGAACTTGATTTACGTTTATAAAGACTTGATGTGTTTTTATAATTGTTAAACCTTGTGTTTACTCAGTTCTAATATGTTTCTTTGTTAAAGCCATCAGTTTAGGACAACGATCAGTGATAGAAGAGTAAAGATTAAATTATATACCATTGTTACAGCATATGATCAGCCATTTCGTTTCTCTCGGATAGTATTTGTTCAAGTGACCAATTAAGTTTAAACTTATGAACGTTTCAATCATATTTAAGGTTTCAAACGGTTTTCTTAATTATTGATGCATCCATGTATATAAATTATAAATGGACAATTTAACAACATACTACACATTTAATAGTCAATTTAAATAACTAATTTTTACACCACTTTATATGTTTTGTTGACTGAATTATTATACTAGGTACCCTATTAAACTTATTCCAATTTATTAATTAATTTTTGCTACTTATATTAACAACTAGCATAGTACCCGTCCTTCGTACGGGGTTAGCATATTAGTATAAAATGCTTATTATTGCAGTTATGGGAATTCGGGATTCGATTTTTAAAAGTTTCGGTTTCGGTTTCAGTTTTGAGATTAAAAATTTCTGGTTTTGACCATCACTGCTATGGTAATACATATTTAGGTCTATTTGTAAATCTGAAAAAATAATTTGTACGTTACCTGAAAGTAAATTTATTATTTTATTCTTTATTACTAACTCATCCATTAGGCCTACACAGTTTTAGTTACAGACAAATTAAAATGTTGTATATGTGATGGTCATAACTTAAATCATCTAATTTGTTGTTTGATATACCTTTTTTTCTGCAATAAAGGCGGGGACACACTTGTCATACACTGTTCCGATCCTACTACGATCCGATTTGCGGGATTTCAGAGGGATCGGTGCGGGATCGGAGGGGATGAGCACACATGTCATACACGATTCCGACCCGTCTCCGATTTCTTCCACCGATCAACACTCGCCAGTCTGATTTGTAAACTACGTGCAGAAGGTGGTAAATATGTCAAAAACTTTGGACTTCGGGATTCAGCTATGATGGCGGTTTGTCTAGATGAAGAGGAAGAAAGTCAGACACCTCTGGTTTGCAGTGGAAAACGGAGAATTTGGGTCCATTCTGCATGGAATGAAAGTTAGATTGTTTAGTTAAGTGCCCATATACAGGGTGTCCCAGAACTCTCTACCAATATTTTAGGGCATTGCTCCTGGGTAAGAATCATACCTAAATATCATATTTAAATTGTCCGGAAGTCCCAAATTCATAAAACAAAATGGGGGCCATTTAAAATTTTGTTTCTTAAATAACTCAAAAACCATTGATTTTACAAAAATTTTAAATGGCCGCCATTTTGTTTTATAAATTTGAAAAATCGTCATAATTTTTTCTAGCTTTGTCTAGTTGTCATAAATGTTTGTGCAAAGTTTCCATTTCGTATGTTTAACTATTCAAAAAAAAAAATTAATAACTGAAAAAAAACAAAATGGCGGCTGTGTGAGTAACTAAGGACTTCCGGACAATTTAAACATGATATTTAGGTATGTTTCTTACCCAGGAGCAATGCCCTAAAATATTGGTAGAGAGTTCCGGGACACCCTGTATATTAAACACATTGGGTTTTCTCTCTCGAGTTCGATTGGCTCTTCTACCCGTCCGATTTTCATGATCGAGGTCTCAAATTGAAGATATGCACGCCCAGATTTCACATCAAGCATCGGCATACATTTATCTTAAACCAATATTCTTAAACCTTAAGAATAAAGGTGATTTTTAAGAAACAACCCGTCCTGCATCCGACAAACGAATAGACTGCAGTGTCGGTGCGTGATTGGAGTCAAAATCGGAGTAGGATCGGAGTATGACGTGACGCGTGTCGGAGAGGTGTAAACAGCCGCGTTCAAAGTTAAGTACCATTCCCCTCTCCGACAGTCGTACCACAGTATGATCGGAGTCGGATCGGAAGGGTGTATGACAAGTGTGTCCCCGCCTTAAGCCTTTAAAGACTGAACTGTTTTTAAACTCTTCCATAAAAGAATTATTGTAGGAATACAGTACATTGTTCTATACATATATATTGTTAAATATTTTCATTAAGTTGTTTGCTTGTTGAAAAGTTGTCCGTGCAGTGTTTTGAATACTGTCAATGGTTTTAAAACTTTTTTCACAATTTCAACTTTTAATTCACTTATTACTATGAGTGTGTAACATATTAGAAACCACGCACAACTTACAAACACTCATGATCAGCCATTAACAACACTCTTTAGGAAATTAATGATTGGTGGTAATATTCATGTTATACAAGCACCTCTATAAATCAAATTGTTAACTGTTGATTGTTGTGTTTGTTTTTGTTAGTTGTAAAATTGTTGAGTAATTGTTAGTGTTGTTAAGTGTTGGTTGAAAGGTTCTTTTTCTACTACAGTAGATTTTTTTGTCACCCTTGATATTTTTGTATAATGGTTCTACATTTACTAGTCTTAGTTGTATTATTAAAATAAATTGTCAAATTACACAGAGAGCACAGAATAGAAATAGAGGGGCTACGTATATCCAGCAAGCATTGCGGGCAGTGTAGCCAATCCCCCACCACTTATACGGGCAAGTGGTGGCAACTGCTGCATATAGCGGTAGATCACCTTTTCCAAATGTACGATGATTAGACACACTTAGAGTAGACCTAAAATTACCAAATTTGGCACAGCTACTATAAATTAGTGCTTCTCACTGACAGTAAGGTTGGAATATAAAAAATAATTTTATTGTAATTTTAACAGCCGTTAAAACCCAAAGAAATTATACAATTTTGAATTAGAACATGAAAAAGTAAGTGATCTAGAATTTTTTTTATTTTTTGGTCAGGGATGTTTCGTCAGCGGCAAAGTTTGAAAGCTTGAGTTGAATCATAACATATATTTTTTGGAAAAATTAATGATGAATAGTTTTGGAAATAAATCAGGTAGAAGAGGAAGCAAAATTTGGGACCCGCCGACGGCGATTTTCAGGTGGCTTCACTTCACTCGCCCGATGCCCTCTCTATTTCTATTCTGTGCTCTCTGCAAATTACCTTTAGGTATGAAAGTACACATTTACTATGGTAATTATGGTAAGAAAATAGAAGATTCTACAGATATAAATGAACTTTGCTTTCAGTTTGTTGTGATATCAGTACACTGTAAAGGTGGCATAATACAACCAAGTTATTTTGTATCTTAAAATTAGCTGCAGCTTTAACATGGGAAAGGAACGTCTACTTTTGCCTCTTTGGGATGTGTTTCTATAAGCAGGGTTTTACTAATACAAACTAAAATAAATTTAGGAATAAACTATATAATTATAATTATAGTTTAATACATTCCTTATATGGGTCCAATAACTGTTAATATAATTATTTAGTCATTAAGGTTTTAACCCAAATAGCTTTAATATTGAATTAAGGTTTCATATTTGGACCTTTGACTTAGAAAGCAAGAACTCTGTTATCCAATCAGTTAATAAAGAAAATTACAAATAATTATAATAAATTTAAACCATTATTAACATAAACTTTGACATTTAAATTCAATTAGAATCAATTCGCTGTTTATAGTTTATACTTACACACTTATTGAGATTGATTAAAATAAGTTATTACACAATGTATTAGCTTAATAAAGGGTTTTAAACATGAGTGGTTTTAATTCTTACCTTTTTCGTGCCAAATATCTACAGTATTGTGTGGTAAGCATGTTGTATCTTAGTAGCATTGGAATGCAAGCGACCAGTATCACAATCATAGTTACAATTCTGCAATACCATAGATTGTTTTGTTGTAAATGAATATTCATTAGATTCAGAAACTCTTTGAGCCCCAGGCATTAGTCATTGATTTAATCATGGATATATTAATCATGTTTTTCTTCTAATAGTCATTAGTGTACACAAAGTGAAGATGAGTGAAAAGTTCAGAGGTCCGAGTCAAAGAATGCAATATTGCAGTCGACTTCTACCCAAATTGTCCATAGGTAAACTCCTCAAGGAAAAAGGTAAAAATCATCAAATTTTGATTAAATTTGGTACAAACCTACGTTTATTCAAACTAGTTCGCAAACTGGCATGGTCAGACCAATGGGATAAAAATTGGCTTTTCCATTTTTGAATCTCAAAACGGTCATCTATTTTGTTATTTGTAGTTAAAATCTGAAATTTCGGATGACAAAAAATTGAAAAGTGTGTTTCTTATTTAGTAAAAGTTTTGGTTTCGACTTATTTTACTTACTTCTTCATAAGGCCTTGAATCATAATTCCAGACAAGATATGGTACAAGAAATTTTGGAATTTCTTTCTTAACCATTTGTAGATCTTAAAAAAGAAATAATTTTGTATACTGAATCGTAGTTGTATGCTTATGGCTACGAGGAAAACAAAAAATATGCATATTTAAAATTCCTATCTCATTTTAATGGAGAGTAAGTAATCTGTTGTAGTTTGCTTGTTTATGAATAGTTTTTTATAAAATTTAAGAAATGCAATTATTTCATACCGAGCTATATTTCCCTATAGCAGCAAACCTAATGTTATTTAAATAGGAAATTTAAATCAAGTTTGCTGCAGCCCCGGTATTTGCAATGTTATAAATGATTCGTTACTTAGTTTTATGTATGTCGCTCATGAAAATGAAGGTTTTCAAAGAAATGTCCACTATTATGTGGTATTTTCCTGTGAATTATAGCAATCTAAACTGTAAAAACTAGGTCTAATGAATCAAAGTTAAGTTTATAAAATAATTTATTTCCATAATTTAACATTAATTTTATTTACAAACACTAGAAATAAATATTGCTATTTTTGGACTTATGACTGGTGGGTTGTAAAAGACAGTAAAGATTTCTATGACATCATAGTTTCATACTTTTTGTGTTTTCACTGTAAGGATAAAGGACTATCGTTTGGTTCGAGGAAATTGTTTATAATACATATTTATAACTCTTATACTAATTTATAATTTATTTATTATTATTTATAATGCCACACACCTTCACCACTCCCATGTACACCCGAAAAGTAAGATGATAATATCTGTACAGCTTTCGTTCATGTGAAGTTTCCTTCCTCCAAAACTCTATTGGGCTTTTAGTGTTTTATGTCATTCTTTCCTTTACTAACTATTCAATGATTATTCACTAAATTTAGCAGATCAATTTTAGGGGAGTTGAGCATCCCCTTACTAAGTATATAAGGGGGTGGAACTTTTTGCATCAGAGTTTGAACTTTAAATGACAGAGAATTGACAAGTAGTGTCTATCTCATTTAATAAAAGTTTTGGAATGTTTGTCTTGTTTAACTCACTTTTTCACGAGGCTCTGAATCTTAAATCCGTTTATTACAAACTTAAATTAAATTAATCTATGCTCTTAGTACTTCTTGTAGGATGAATATAATAATAGGATCAGGAGACAATGCAAATTGTACTTAAATAGACCTTCTAAAAGCTTTTATGTTTTGAAACCATTACTTGGTGCTGAACGTTTCTATAACATACAAGAATCATCACAACATTTTAGTGTTTTAGTGTTTGTTTCTTATTAATTTTTAGTTAGTATTCAATTCATGTATGGTTTAATCATTTAATCAAAACCAAGATCCTAATTCCAGTTTGAAAAACTTGTACCGGTATTGTTTTATTTGTATGATTAAAGTTTTAACTGTTACTCTTTAGAATAATGCAAATTTAAATTAATGTTCACAAAGAGTAATTTTTCACCAAGTAGTTACACAACAACACTGAGCTTTCCTTATCAGTTTACTACTGAGCTATGGTTTACATCCGTCTTATTAAAGCGATAAGGATGAAGATAGCTGTAAAAAGGCTTGACTTTAATGGACTTAGCAGTCTGAGTATGTATATATGGATACTAAATACAATTCTCAACTTACAATAATATTTTGTAATTTTGTTCCTATTATGTCTAAAAATTATTAATTTAAAATTAATAATTTATGAAGATAGCTGTAAAAAGGCTTGACTTTAATGGATTTGGCAATCTGAGTATATATGGATACTAAATACAATTCTTAACAATAATATTTTGTAATTTTGTTCCTATGATGTCTAAAAATTATTAATTTAAAATTAAATAAAACAAAAAGGTAGTATCCAATCCTAAATTTTAGAGGTTCTGCAATTTAAAAAATAACAAATACTGTACGGTATTTATAACTGTCTTAAATACAGCTATAAATTCATAACATCAATAAAATTCTCTTTTGATATTTAAAGGGATGGTGTTTTTCTAGAGGTAACTAATAACATAATGAAAATATCTTAAGAAAGTATTGATTATTTCACAAATAGAAATTTATATTTATACAAAGCTATTAACGATAATACTATTTTTCTACAATTTATTGCAATTAAAAGGTTTTATTTAATTATATGACAACATGTTACATATTTGAACTAGTTAATCAGTTATGATTTATAACTCATTGTAGTTGGTAAACATGTTCAGTTCTGGAGGGAAGAAACTTGGCATATTGAATGACAATTTTATAACTAAATGGGCCTATTTCAGTGCTAGTACACCCCACAGGTGACTGGCAAATAATTTAACATTTCAAGTAGACAATAAATATCGACATATGGTTTAAAGAATTACAAGTAATTTTCTATACATTTATACTATTTACAGGTGTATTATACAAAACACAAAATTCTACTCTAACCTCAGTGTTGCACCATCATGACTCGTCTGATCTATTTACTAGCAGATTTTTCAATTGCACATATAAAGCCCTACCTACGACATCTAAGTGGAAGCTAAAAACATTACTTAAGAAAACATAATTATTTTTTCGATTTTTGTATAGATTTTTGGCCTTGGTCGGAAAAGTGTGTTTATGACACATGGTTGTATATTAGAACCAATCATTCTCACCTGTTTATAAGATGAAAATATTGCAAACTCTGTATAAACTTTTAAAATTAAAGACAAGTTAAAAATTATTTACTTTACAGAGGGTGATGATAGTTAAGGCAAGTTTTTTACATTTTATCATCCTATTCACTTTTAGTCACTTACATTAACATTTAAAATAAACACCGGGATAGATAATATTGGACCTGTTTTCTGTATCTACCATATTCATAAAAAAAACTTAAGTTGTAAAAAATGTATAATTTTTTTTTGTTTCCTGTGTACTAATTTTTACTTACTGTTTAAAATGACTAAAATTTTTATTCACAGAAATAATATTAGTTACTTTATACAGTACACGTCCCGATTAACCGAGGTTGTTGGGACCAAGGCTACCTCGGTTACCAAGAATATTGGATAACACCGAGGTTGCATAGATTTTGAGGTTAGGGTTACGGTACCTTATTATGAGGTCAAATACTTGTAAAATATATCTTCAAGCAACTCATAGCGAATGAAAAATGATATATGTAATTTTGAAGCAACCTTTTTTCCAAATAACATAGTACTGTATTGTTAAAGAAAAAAATAACACAACAAACAAGTTCAACTTCTTCAATCGTCTTGAAAAGCTTTACGGTAAGTAAATTTAATAACACGTACAATGCTGATCGAGAAGTTATTTAGAAAAGCTTATAAACACAGTATTATTGTAATTATGATAAACCAATATACTATACTACATTATTTAAAACAAAACCCTAATACGGATCTTTCTAGTTTAAAAAGCATAAAATTACATTTCGTTGTAGTTTCACCTGATCTATAACTTGACACAATAATGTCCACATCAAACACATCATACAATGAAGAAGACTGACACTGCTATTGTTTATGTTCTGCAGTCGTCCAGTTTAGTTTTCCGTAGGTAGCCGGCCAACCTAGTACTGTACTATATACAGTAATTTTTATTCTTAAGGTTATTGCGGTTCATTCTAACGTTAAAATAATACTTAATGGTTATTCCATGTACTGTATTTGTTTCAATAAATCGCAAATTAATTGCTTTTTTAGGTTTCCTTGAATAGAAACATACTATAATAAAGTAATTGTTGTTTTCCTACTGGAAATTGAAATATATATTTGGGCCAAAAATTACCTAGGATAATCAGGGGCTCCGATAATCAGGAGTGTACTGTAACATCCATATGAAGTGTTCTTATGGCTTTGTGAATGTTGTTTATACTTAACTCAGAATTTTTTACATTAAAAACTTACATAACTTGCAGGAAGCGTGAATCTATTTTCCATCTTTTCTAGACCTACACTAAATTTGATTAATTTTACGGCAGTCTAAAGACCGTTTCAAACCTACCTAACTAGGCTAAGATTCAAAACTTAACAAAAACTACCCTAAAAGCTTTATAAGAGCACCAACATTTAAATGACGTAAAACATAAATTAATTGAGCTGTCTTTGTTACAACACAACAACATAACAATAACAAAAACGTAATAACAGACGTCTTAAAACTAGTTTCATCAACTGTCAAATATTTATACAGTAAACTAATTAACCTCTTTGGCACAATACACATTACTTGAACTGAGCATTTGTCACTGAGCTGTCTATCCGCAAGTCTGTTGCGGTGTCGGTTGCGCACGGGCTCGTAGCAGTCTCAGGGCCATCCAGCCAGTGAGGGAGTTGAGTACGACGGTGTTGTCGGGTTGTCGCGCTCGTTGTTGTTGCGCGGCCAGCTGCTGTGTTTCACGTTGCACTCGGTAGCGGTACAGCAGGGAGCCAGCCACGAGTGCTGACACGACAGATGAGACTGCCACCAGGAAGAACAAGACACTGAACCCCGGCACTGGGAGACATATCCCGTACACAACCTCCTCTCTGATTCTGCCTTGGAACACTGTGACAGCCTCCGCCTTGGAGTCCGGGGTGAACGCCAAGTCTGCCTCGGAGATGACCTCGTACAGTCCGCTCACACCCACGTCTGCACTGCGCACCTTGCGGTCAGACACCACCACGGAGCGCCGCCGCCGTTGTGACACTGTCAGTGTACCTATGATAGGCTCTGAATCAGTGTCTAGGTTCCTGGGACCATGAGGAAACCTCTCATGTCCACCGGCTGGTCTGATCTGGGGCTCCTGCAAATGTTGATGGTTAAGTTGTATAGCAAGTTAGAACACACATGAACATAGTTGAACACACAAACGAATACAGTATGCTGATATTAATTCCTAATTTCTGTTGAATACGCCAACTTTTTAAGCAAGCCAAACTGGTTATAAATTATAGCTTCTTTTTATGTCACATCGATTATAAGAAAAAACAAAAAAGATATACGTCCAATAACACTAGTAATAATATATTTACACTTATACTGTTGACTCACAAGACGGTAAATACATAATGAAAGATGGTAAGTGGTGATCGATTTTGATTGGACACTCCAATCATCATAAGACCCAATAGGCGAATTACAAGAATAAAAAATGGCGTCCCTTATATACTATTGGCTTCCGGAAGTACCGGCCAGTAAATTTCTATAGGTACAACTATCAACTATCTTCTCCTTGAATTTGATTAAATGGCTACAGTTGGTCCATAGGTGGGATGAGTACTTCAGTATCCAAAACTTCAGATTTTGTTCAGAAATACCTAACAAGTTTGGAACCCAAACAGGTTCCTCTAAGGAGAAGGTCACAGAATCTTTTTCCGTTGTGATCTATTCTGCTAAAGGTAAAAACTGTACTAAACATTTAGCCTCATTATTGTACTATAGAGTAATGTATGTATTTTTACTTTCAGTGTTTTTTTTTAAGTCTACCTTTTTAAGACACTAATAAGCAAAATAATTTTCCCTAAATCTAGAGCATCAAATTAAGTTTGTGATACTTACATGGAAAGGCCGAGGAATGTCGTCCACAATTTCCCTGATGGGTGCAGGGTTCTTGCCTGCAGTTTGATGCTGAGCCTCCGGGTGGTTGACGTTCATTTGCGGCTTTGGCTTATTGATCAGATCGTCCCCGATGTTGGAAATGTCATCGTATATAAGGTCGCCAAAGGTATCTTGAGGGACTTCCGACTTCTCCGGAGGTGTCGGCTTCTGTTGCATCGGGTCTCTTCTCTCCAACGGTCTGTAGGTCTCCTGAGGAACACTCTCTCCGTAGCTTTCATCCCCTATTTGACAATGGTCGAGGCATCCGTGTCTGCAGATCTCCACTTTGCATTTAATGTGAACGCTGAGGGCGTCTGGAAACTTGAAGGCATGGAAGAAAGCATATGTTATGACTGATGCACGTTCGTCCGCTATTCTTGCTTTCAAGAATCTGCTGATCATCTTTGGTCGCAGGACACAGCCGTGTTCGTCGCTCAGCTGGATGATGTGGCCGCCTCCGTCTGAAGCTGCGCAGGACTTCACCCTCATGTCAAACTCTCCTGGAAATTGATGATTCATGTTTTATTTTGCTATGTTGGCAAATGTACCCACATTCTCCACAGGATATCTTAAACCCACTGAGATTAAATGGAACAGAAGATGGTCTGTTTTATTACGATGGGTAATGGTAAAAAAGGTACTTAATAAAAAAAAAACTATTCTGAAGTAAACTGAACTCTGTTCCCGGTACTGGTCCATCCAAAACCACATACCATTAGAGGAGGGTTTGGCACAAAATCCCTGACTTACTTGTGAGGACAGACTCACAAGTTGACTTAACAATGGGAGACGACTGTCTTTGTTCTGGTTGGAGTAAGTTACAATCTACAAACCATTAATCTTATTCAGTAAATTTCCCTTTTTAGCTCTTTGCTTAAATTTATCAATCTCCAAAGTGAAAACTGAAATTTTGTCTTGGAATTTTGATTCCGGACTGAAGGTATATTGTAGACTCCATAGGTATGGGTATTGTAGTGTTATAATAACCAAAATTAAAAATAACAATGTATACTTTTTCTCTATTTATATTTACAATAACGAGTATGTGTTTATATTTCAACAAAGTCTTTGAAGTCTTTATTTTTATCCTGCCACATAGTGGTTGATAGTTGATAGAATAAAACCAAAGAGAATGTTACAAAACATAAGTTTGTGCAGATGATTATTGTTCCTATAATCAATGACGGGTGTGTTATTGTAGGCCTACTGTTTTAAATGTATAGACAAGGACCCCATTAGTCTACTACGTTCTAATCAAGTAGTCTTACCTTCTGCAGATAAAGCTACTAGAAATTTTACAGATGGTTTTAATTGGTATCTTTTGTTTCTTGGAATGTAACTACTTCTAAACTATTTTTACAGTTGGTTTGAAGTCCACATTGTGAAGCAGGGGTAAAGAAACTGGCAATATCATGGATGGTTTGTATCATTCATTCTGGATAACGCAAATTGGTGTTCTCACTCACCCAAATGATTTGCACAAATTTTAAATCAAACTGTTTTCAACAAATGAATTAATATTGTTCTCTCTTTTTGCCAAGCATGGGTAAAGGAACTAGTAAGAAAACAGGCCTTTGATGAACAACTCACCCCGATAATCATTGATGGCCACTACAAGGGTGAGGGTGGATCCCAGAGGCACGATCCCACTAACAGGAGGAGCCCAGGGGCCTTTACCATGCTGGATCTCCATCCAACAGTCCACATTGTCTCCTGAAACAGCATTCGACTAAATATAACAGCAAGGTCTAGTGTCATATCATTGACTATCAAAGGGCACCAGATTTCCCTTGTTAACTTTATAATAACCTGATAATGTTTACCTTTATTAGAAACTAGCTGTGTACCCGTTCTACGCACGGGGATCTTATAATATTCAGTTGAAACCTTCTTATATAACGAACAGCAGTTGGTTTGCATATTTTAAGATATGCTGGCCAAACTATTATACATAGCTTCATTTTATGTTGTTTTTTGTTGTTCCGGATCGGTATGACAATCAATAAAAGGTTAAATTACCTCTGTGTCTGCCGGTCGATCCTATAACGGTAGGCTTACTTTTATTTTTACTATCTGATCTCGTTTGCATGGCTCAATCACGTCCTGGTTGAAGTTCGTTCGCTACGCTCACTCACCTGTATGTTGGAGCTCGTTCGCTGCGCTCACTTTCCTTCAGGTTAGCTCGTTCGCTACGCTCACTTGCCTTCAGGTTAGCTCGTTCGCTACGCTCACTCGCCTCCAGGTTGCAAATTAGCTGTTGTCATAAATGTAAAAGAAATAATAGTGCTAGTGCTGCACCCTGTTGGTAATCCTTGTAACTTTAATGCTATTGAACATCACAGAACAGAACCAACTTGTTTAATTGAAACAGCTGTTAAGATTCAATAATTTCATTTCTCATAAGGTTAACATGGGCTTCCAGAAATTCCACGTCAAAAATCGACAAAAACTTGATTTTCAAGGGTTTACTGTTAAATATCTAACTGTCTCATATTCGATGAAATACGTCTAAAACCATCTCATATATGTATAGTATTTGGAAAATAAGTTTCAGGCGGGACAGTGCTATAGTTATTGAGGAGTAGTTGTAATAAAGTGCGTATTTTAGCGTTACCAAGAGAATGACAGATAGACAGACAGACAGACAGACAGACAGACAGACAGAAATTGAGATAAGGTTTGATTCGGTTTCTCTGACCTATGAAATGTAAAAATAACCAAAAAGTTCATTATTCTAAGCAATGTACAGACAAAACTCTAATTTTATTTATATAGATATATTCACTTGGCCTACTTTAGAATTTTTTGTAGGAATTAAATTAACCACTCTTCCCAATTGGAAGGTTTTAATGAATCAGCAATTTGGTTTAGGATTCTCTGGATATTATCGTAAGTAAGAGTTTACCCGTTGTTTATTAGAAGTAGAGTCTGCAGTTTGGTGAACAGTAAGCCAACCAATAGCAGATATGCAGTTTTGGTGCAGGAGTAAAAAAAATATCAATGGGAAAATTAAAGAATTTTGATTACATAAATTGACAAGTAAATTTGTGCTTTTGAACTTTCGGCACTGAAAATTTTCAGTGTACTTATTTCCACATTCATACTCAAAAAAGCTCTATATTGGTTATTTTCAAACTGACCTCTGAAGTCCAACTGTATGACATCCAGGTCCGCTATCACCATGGGAGGCTTAGAAGCCGTCTTCTCGTAGTCGTTGTACCACTCACACCGCAATCTCTTAGCTTCATCCCACACTTCTAGCAGATCCTTGTCGTACTGGACCACGACTGTGTTCTCGTAGAATTGCCCGTTCAGGTCCGGCTTGGTGCCACATCTTGCGTACGCGATGCGGAACGAGAAGAAGGTCTTGCCGGTAGACGGAGGAACATAGACACATCTCGGGTCTCCGTACTGCCCCTTGGACGAGACGATGCCTTCGAAGGGTTGTGTGAAGGAGAGATGGACGTCCATATGATCCTTACCACACATCACCTCCAGTGACTGTATGGCAGGCATGCCCTCTGGCCTCTCTAGCGGCCATATGTCACTGTTGCCCGTCTCTGCAATACCAGCCTGTAAATAGAGTACACTGTGAGTATACATGGGCGAAGACTGAGACAGGTTCATGGTTCAGAAAGATAGAGTGTGAAATACAAAAGAAGAGAAGAGGACCATTGTACTGGAGTATAAAGTTTTTTTTTAACCTTTGACCTTTGACCACTGACACTGACAGAACTAGACATTCCGTTCCCATTACAGTATTTGTTAATGTTGTAAGTTTAGGCTACCTATTTTAGAATAAAACTGGACACAAATAAATCAAGCCACCAGCACTCCCAACAGCTCATCTACATTACTGATTTAGGTTATCATCAAACCACTGAAGCAAGATATTCGCCTCGAGGAATGCCATTTGCTCGAGTGACTCTATAGGGAAGGGCTGGATAGTGTCAGGGAGGTATCATCTGCAAAAAGGCACAGTTTACCTTGAGCTACACATGAGGGGACATGATTTAAGAGCAGGAATAGCACAGGGCCAAGAACGGATCCCTGGGGCACACCTCTCGTTACAGGGGTTTCTGAAGACTTAAATCTGCTTTGATAACCGGTGTGATCTATGGATTGTATATCAACACATTGTTTCATGCCTTTAAAAAATGACATATACAGTAAGTTATATATACAGGGAGCGGCAAAATGATCTGACGGTTTTCTTTGCCGCCCTGTCGAGCGAATGAGTGGCGTAGGGTGGTGGGAATAGGGGCGTTACAAAGCCAACGTGTGAACATTTTTAGTAGCCATGGAGCCATGGGATAGCTGAGAAACATGTATTTGTAGTAGAAGTGTTTTTAAAAGTGTAAATTCCTGTCTAGCTGTTCAGTACACTTTTCAATATGGGTCCAAGGGGAAAAGTCCCAACTCAAAAAACCATTTTGCTGTGAGTAGGTAACTTCAGAGCTACTAGTATAGCATTGAAAAAAGTCAACAGGCTGTCCAATGTCAGCTCGGACAACAGGGAGCGCCGAGAGAGTGAGATACGCTGTGGAAGTTAGTCCTCAGCAGCCTAAACGTAAATAAGCTGCACCTCTGCACTTGTCTGGCCGCTCAGTAGAAGAGTATTACAATACCATCTGCATTTTCAATCATACAAAATGGCAATCGTGCAACTGCAACAGTTGAAGGTCAGTGGTTATGCAAAAAGCATCTCTTTTTCAGAACAAGTAGTGATGACAAAGTTGTCATTATGAGTGACGAATCACACTTTCAATCACGCCACATAGTCTTTCTCGCTCTCTTTAGTTTCACACCACGTAGTCAGATTTTAGTTTCAATGCTGAACTAGTAGCTCTAAAGTTACCCACCTACGGCAAAATGGTGTTTCGAGTTGGGACTTTTCTTCATTGACCCACATTGAAACGTGTACTGAACAGCTACACAGGAATTGCCACTTTTAAAAACACTTCTACTACAAAGTCATGGTGCTCAGCTGTCCCACGGCTCCGTGGCTACTAAAAATGTTCACACGTTGGCTTTGTAACGCCTCTATTCCCACCACCCTACGCTAATCACTCACTTGACAGGGCAGCAAAGAAAACCGTCAGATCATTTTGCCGCTCCCTGTATATATAACTTATATATATATAATTTATATATATATGAATTCGAACGGATGGTGTTTTTTGTCTCTAGAGACCTCAAAACAAAAAGTAAATCGGTCCCGGGACCAGGTATTACCATGAGTAGGCTACTACGGTAATAGCTTATATGGGAAATTCGCTAACAAGTCTATTGCAATTCTATGGATACTGATTGTGTATTTAATATGCAGTACCTGGGGACCGAGCTTTGCTCGGGGAAAATCATTAGTTCACTCTGAAAGCAGTCTTAGTATTGGAGATACATAAATCCATTCCCAAACTCCACACGGTTTGCCTTTACTACGTCCTACACCATTTCCTACGTCATGGACCTGTTTCCCTGCATTCCCATAGCACTTTAGGATTGTAGATACCTTAATCTAATCGTTACTAACAGATCCCACACTCCGGACAGTGACAGTTCGTTTTCGGTCGCCTTGACTACTTCCTTCACCGCTTCCAACGTAGCGGACCTGTTTTCCTCCCTTCCCATAGCATTTCAGAATTGCAGACACCTTAATCTAATCGTCATAAACAGTTCTCATGCTCCATACTACTTGCCTTTACTACTTCCTTCACCACTTCCTACGTCGCAAACCTGTTTCCCTCCCTTCCCATTGCATTTAAAGATTGCAGATACCTTAATCTAATCGTCATAAACAGTTCCCACACTCCGGACTACTCGCCTTGACTACTTCCTTCACCACTTCCTACGTCGCGGACCTGTTTCCCTCCCTTCCTATAGCATTTTAGGATTGCAAATACCTTAATCTAATCGTCATAAACAGTTCCCACACTCCGGACAGCTCGCCTTGAATACTTCCTTCACCACTTCCTACGTCGTGGACCTGTTTCCCTCCCTTCCCAAAGCATTTTAGGATTGCAAATACCTTAATCTAATCATCATAAACAGTTCCCACGCTCCAGACAGCTCGCCTTAACTACTTCCTTCACCACTTCCTACGTCACTGACCTGTTTCCCTCCCTTCCCATAGCATTTCAGGATTGCCCATACCCTTATCTAATCGTCATAAACAATTCCCACACTCCGGACAGCTCACCTTGACTACTTCCTTCACCACTTCCTACGTCACGGACCTGTTTCCCTCCCTTCCCATAGCATTTTAGGATTGCCCATACCCTTATCTAATCGTCATAAACAGTTCCCACACTCCGGACAGCTCGCTTTGACTACTTCCTTCACCACTTCCTACGTCGCGGACCTGTTTTCCTTCCTTCCCATAGCATTTTAGGATTGCAGATACCTTAATCTAATCAACATAAACAGTTCCCACTCTCCGGACTACTCGCCTTGACTACTTCCTTCATTACTTCCTACGTCACGGACCTCTTTCCCTCCATTCCCATATTATTTTATGATTGCCTTTAATACTTCTCTCACCACTTCCTACGTCGCGGACCTGTTTCCTTCCCTTCCCATAGCATTTTAGGATTGCAGATACCTTAATCTATTCGCCATAAACAGATTCCAGACTTCGCACTTCTACCCTTGACTACAATTTATCGAGTAATCTTCAGTATAATCTTTGCTAAATATTAACAAGTGATGTTTTTCCTTTTGTACTGTATTTGCAATTTGCTAGTATACTGTGGGTAGTTGGCTTATGAACAAATGCTACAACTTCAAGTCTTTTGTTTACTTTTTCCTTGTTATTTAATTCAACCAACATGGTTACCTAGCAACCCATAAGACTAATGTTAAAAAATGTGATTTTCAGTTTCATTTTTCTACGTAATTAGATTTTTGTTGGCAGTTCTAACTGCAGTAAACTCGTTTTTAGGCCAGAAATAAACTATTTACAACATTTGAAGAAAATCGTCGGAGCCGTTTTCGAGATCTTGTTTGCAAGCAAGCAAGCAAGCATACATACATACATACAAGCAAACATTGCTCGTATTAGAGTATAGGATTAATGTGTCAATAAGTAAGCGAACAGCTGATTTTCGGCCCAAGAGATGTAAAAACCTACTCGGTCCCCAAATAACGATGTCAGGTGGCATAGACACCAATAGTTCAAGAAACGTTTGTAAAAGGGCTAAAAACATCGTAGTGTGGTGAACACCATATTGCAACCATCAATAAGAAATGATTATAACAGATCAAACATTTTCGGAGAGAGAGTTAATAATTGCCGGTGATAAGTGTGAACATGTCGTGTCGTGTTCCGACTCGTCTGGAGTAGAGTGAATGGGGAACCATTAGCAGGAGTGAGGCGCCGTTAAAGATTAGTTGGAGCAAGGTGGCGCACGAGACCATCAATGGCCGACATCTGGACCAGCGTTACTGGACCACCCTGTACCCCCCCCCCCCTCCAAAATACCTAAAATGCATACGTTTAGATTAGATTAGACTATAAATAAGACTCAACATGGTGTTTCCACAAACTCAAAGACTATGTAGCCTAGTACTGTAGAAACATTCGTTAAAAGTAAAGGATTGGTTTTATACCAACAAATGATTAAGTTTCCAGGTTTGATACCAGTGTCTAATAAATCAACTGTTCATAGACCTGTAAACATATAAGGAATCCGGATCTGCATAAAATAAAAAAAGTAGACCCACAATACAAACTCTGTTTGAGCCAGCGAAAACTTTATGTTGAATCTTATTTACAATAAATCCCAAATAACACACCTCATAGATAACTCTGTAACAATGCATTTAAGCTGATCGGCAATGAAGTGCAGAAAACAGGGATGCCAACATATGAGCTTGTTTTGTTGTTAAACAGTGCCAAAACCACTACTTGCAATTTGGGTTATTTGATTCTGCAGCACTCTACCTCTAAACCTTACAGAAGTAACCGTTAAATGGTCTTCAGTTGGTCGATATCGATGGCAAATAAATACACAGGGGAGTATGGTAAATCTACGGTATGTCAATATCCTGTGTATTTTTTTGGAGGATCCGGGGCTAATGTCTCTAATGATTCTGTCATATTTAAATGTAGGCCTAGCTTTTGCTGTGTGCGTTTTACCCTTTACGTTTAGAGTAGACGTCTTATCTATAGACCAGTGTAGCCAATTTTCTACCCAAATAAATCATAGTTCAATGAGATGATTACAGAGTGTATTTTAATTTATAACCTAGTTTTCTACTCTATTCTTTGACAATTTATGTGGCAAAATATGCTAAATTTGAGACCTCGATCGTAAAGCTCGAGCTTCCGTCGAAAAAAGTCACTTTATTTTTTTATTTATTTTATTTTATTTTATTTTCTAATGCTACAAAACAGCACATGCCAATTATTTTGTAGCATTAATCATGTAAAAATAATGACAAAAAGAGTATTACAATATATAAATAAATATAAGAAGGGAAAAATGTCCGTCTTCTATGGTGGCAATCATATAACAGTTTCACTCAAAATATAAGTATAAAATATAAATACAAGAATACAAAATATAAATGAAATACCAAATAAATAAGAATGCAATATCTATCTATATATTAATAGGCAAGCATGTTTCTTTAAAACCTTTTTTCTCAGCTCGTGTGCATCGTGGGGTAAATCTACGCATACCGTTAGAAAGCTATTTTCCTGTAGGTGTGCAGAATCCCTTTATAAATGTAAATAGGCTCAAAGATAAGCACAAAAAATGAGTTTAAAAATTTGAAAAAATTAACATGGATCTTATGCATTGCCATGCTGTTGACGAAATAACAACGAAATATAACCAGAAAATCAAAACAAATGGAAGAAACTCCAATCACATGTTTTATTTACAGTGTGGGGTGAAAATAGAGAAGTGAGTAAGTTTACATTACATATTTTTGGTCGAGTTTCGACCACTGGACGACCTCTCGTAATATTTAAATATCCAGTAACAAGAGAATTTAACTAACTAAAATAATATAATGTAGAGGCTTTAGGCCCTATTGGTGAAAATATACTATTATTACATTGAACAGCTGTAATTTTGGGTATAATCTTTGTGCTTGTATGCAGCAGCTAGTTCAAACAAGTGGTGTACATTTCAAACAGCGTGAACACTCCTTGAATGCAATGACCTCTCAAGTGTAAATACACATACACAAACAGCTGTTAAGGAAACAACATGTAAAAGCTCTTTAGCTTCTCCATTCTTTGGAGACCAACTTTCAGTAACGACCTAGTTTATTGTCCGTTAGTAAATATTGGACTAAATGAAACCGTCTGCACTTTTACCCAGGGAATGCTAAAACAATTTCGCTTTTCCTCAGTCGACCTAGTAAACGTGAGTGTTAGCTTCAGCCAGGATTCGGCTTTTCTTATTCATCTCGAGACCCAGAATGAGAAAAGTGAACTCATCATACTAGACGCAAACCATCTCCAGCTATGGAAAGCATTTGTTGTTACGAGTTGGAGTGCACTGATAAATAGGGACTATTATTTCGTATAATTGCCGCTCAGCTGTTCTTGTTTGTTCCACCTCTGCTGTGGAGTAGGTCATACAGCTCTCTCATAGCTAAGAAATTTGCGGTTTATAAAGTATTTAATCCAGGTTAAAGATTGTTGTGGGTTAGCACAATTTTCTTACAAAATACTCACGTTCTTTTAAATATTTTTTCTTGTGTTAAGAAAATAATGATCGCATTGTACATACAGGGTTTTCCTAAATTAATGGTGTAAGTTTCAAATACTGATACAAATATGACCAGGAGAGGTAGAAAAATGAGGTTGGTGTTGGTATTACTGAATTCTTAAATAGTTTTGCTGTGCTACATTGTCTCGTCTTGGAAATCAGCTGTTTCAAAGTTGTCGTCGACGTTTGCAGTTACTCAATAGATATTTGAGTAACTAGTGTGAGAAGTGGCACTTTGCGCTCGCGGTACATGTTATATTCAAATTCAAATATATTTATTATGGAAATTACAACAGCTTGGCCTCACCAAGTTAAAAAAACTTGTCGGTGAGGTCCAATTGATACAATATAAGGCTAACAAACAAATAGTTTACTTTTTTTTCTTTTTTCGAACAAAGTTTTCTTAATATACTATATTTCTACGGCGGTTTGTGGCAGGCACTTTAACTTAAAACAAAGTCCAATATGTTTCCTACAGTTACTATATATCATATAAATAATTAATCTTTCAAACAATATACAAATACAACAAGTTTTGAGGTTAGGTTAAATCCAAGCGTTAAACGAGGGAAACGAAGAACCAGCCAACTCTGGCCCTAATCCGCATATAGAAGTTTGGTTAGCTTAGTTAACAAAATAAACAAATTTGCCAAAACAAAATGGTAAATCGATCCTGGGTCTCCTAGGTCTTACCATGAGACGTGCAGTAATAACTTATTCCCTATATGAGAAATTCCCTAAAAGTGGCTATGAGGATTGGAGATGGTGGAGACCGTATTAAAATAAAAAAGTAGTTTTTAAGAGATAAATACTTAACTTTTATCTAAACATAAGAAAACTCACAGTACCTAAAATATACCGTGGTCTGGGAAATCAATAGAATCCGACCAGGGAATGTCAGGAGATTCAGCACTTAGGCTAAAGATATTTTTGTGGGAACCCTGCAGTACTTAGAGTAAAAGTGCTGCTATTAGTAGCCCACCTAACCCTGAAAAAATAGACGAACTATACAGAAAGGCTAGGTTATGAATGCTATGATGTTTTAAACATGTTATTGACAAACGATCTTAGGTAAAGTAGTGTAAGCAACTCACGTAATTAGCCTTTACGACACTCGTAGGAGTTTTGATCCTTGGCGAGATGCCTTGACATATTTTTACTTGTGTCGTAAAGACGCGATCATTGCGTGGTATATTATAACGTGATTGATATTGTGTGCAAAGTGTGTGCCATTGTTAAGTGAATTGAAGCCAGCGGGTTAAGTGGAAAGGACTTTTAGAAGATTATTTTACAAAGCTTCTCCTCATAAAATGATATCCGACGTTGGAGTAAACAGTTCGTAGAAACGAAATCAGTACAAAAACAAAAGACTTCTGGGAGACCACACGTATATCGGTATATCAAAGGTAACTGTAATTAAAACTCTTTATACAGGGTGTTTCGTTAGTAAACAACCAAACTCCGGGAAATGGTTCCATAGGTCAAAATATAGAGAAAATCGAGAATCAAACTTTTCAAAACTTGCTTCTTCTATCCCCAGATATCCACCAAGATGTTTACATAAATACTTTATATTTGAATTGTTCCAACCGATCTTTATTTAACTTGGTATGTATTTCAAGGCAAAAGAGATCAATATGAGAGAACAAATTAACTTGGCTTAAAGTTAAAATTATCAAAATGGGTTCCATTTTAATTTTTAAAATTAAAATCTTAAGTTGAACTTGGTGTTTTTTTTATAGAGACATCTTAAATCTATATAAATAAATATAATATCCCCGCCGCAGCAAACATGCAGACTAAGTGAATTTCCATATTTCCCTGATTGGATTTTCAATTTGGGCATAAATCTATTTAAATGATATTAGGTTTAACAAGTACCTGGGTTTGCTGCTACAGGGAGAGTAATAGCATAGATGAAGTACTTCATCTATGGTAATAGAATGTTTTAGTCAAATATTTAAAATTTGCCTGTTTGTTTTTTTACTTAAATCTGTTTAAAACTAAATTACACTAGTGTACCTGTTGCTCGAATTCGAGCAATTCCGAAGTATTACAGGCGTTATTTTAAAACGAATAACAGTGATAATTTCTGAATTCAAAGATTAAGAAAATACTCACAATGTAGACTACATAACAGTTCGATATAATCAACATTTCTTATAAATATTATAATTTTTCAAAAGCTGATCTTGTTTTTTAGTGTTTTCTACAAAGGTCGCATTAGGTTGTCCATAATTAACGATTATCAATTCTAAAAAAAAAAAAACATTATCCATATTTCTTCTACTTTATTTCAGTTTTCTTTTTAGTGTATCAAATTGTCCAGGCTTTCTCGCTTTTTTTCATTGTAATATCTGATCAGTTGACAATTTTAATTGTTGATCCGGCTTGTTCCTGTTGATACTCGCGTATTCTTAACCTAAGTTGGTGGAAGTTAAATGAAGGTTGATTTTAAAATATCAGTTAGTGAAAGTGATGTTGACGAGATGGAAATGAGAGCACAAACTGTTTGTGCTAATCTTTTGCCACCAAAATCAAAACAAAGGTACCATATGCAATTACATACCAGCAATTCATTAAATGGACGAAACAAAATAAGGTTAAATTGATAAATGAAAATGTTCTTCTGGTTTATTTTGAAAACCTCTTAACCACTTTTTCACCCAACTCGTTGTGGACCACATATTCGATGCTGAGATCTAACTGTAAATTAACTCTTTCACTATATTATTCAGTTGTCCAAAAAATATGCAATATTTCCCTAATTGTACCTGATACAGTATTTATGGTAAGAATGCTGCTAGCAGAACCTATTGCCTGAAAAAGTAACGTATTATTTAACAAAGTTTTACAAACACGTAATTACATGAAATCAGCTGATTATACAATAAGTCGTTGCATCACTTTCAGTGAATATGACAATAAACGAAAACATAACCTCTCTAGGAAGTTATGAGTAGTGATTGTTAGTAATAAAAACCCAGATTTTTAGTAATTAAAAAACGGTCGTAGCTAAAGTAGTGTACGCAACTCGCGTTAATAGTCTTTACGACACTCGTAGAAGTTTTTAAGGCACTCGCCAAGGCTCGTGCCTTAAATTTTCTACTCGTGTCGTAAAGACTAACTTAACGCAATCGTTGCGTAAACTACTATTTCATAACACTTAAGTCAGTTAAAGAATCGAAAGCAGCTGAGTTGATACAGCAACGCTTTTAGAATATTTTTTTTATTTCTATAATCATTGACATAGTTTTTGAAGAAATTATCTTTGATGAATTTTTTGATTAAATAAACCAACCACACAATTGTGTGAAATATTATTTAACTTCATTGGATCAGCTGTCTTAAATTGTGAAATATGCAATTTGGCAGTTCTTATTGTTTACATTGAAATGTCAAAGCAAATGTAAATGTAAACATTGTGAGTATTCTTATTGCAGCCATGGAGACCAATCAATATTTACTTTTAAAATCCTCACCTCAGAACTTTTAAACCCAAAGGGGCAAAGCCCACGGTCGGTATCGAAGTGCGAATAGTCTTTGAATGGTCCTTGGTATGGTAGATATATTTATGTAAAATTTAAGCCCAGTTGGTTGAGTAGTTTTTCCACCTATTAGTAATACACATACAGACAGACACCATTAGATTTTTATATAGTAGTATAGATTAGTCTTTCAAACACTGTACGACACGTTTTTAGGTTAGGATAAATCCAAATATGGAACGAAATGGGAAACGCTGCGCTAGCTGAACGTAGTCATAATGATAATATCTGTGAGTGTTCCCAACTTATTTTTAAGCGTACTCGGATTACGTGCATAAAAGCTCGCTGTTTTTTGTTGTTTGGTTGGAATAATGGAGTGCGCCAAAGTAAAAACTGTGCGCCAAAGTACCTAAGGCTTTCTGTACTATAATCTGTGCAAGGAAGCATACTTTGTCGGGCGTCTGTAGGAACAATTATTTGTATTTTAGCTCTACAAAATGGTTTTGGAGAGAAATTTCGAGAGATTTTATTTTTTGAGGGACAAAAACGATGAAAACAAATGTTTAACCCATAAAACCCCCCATTAATCCCGGTTATAGTCCGATCATGCTGGATCTCGAACTCAGTCGAATAAACGTAGGTGTACACGTTTGTACCTACCAATCGGATGATATTTGCTCGAGTTATCGTGCTAACGGACACACATAACAGGGAAGTGATCGTACGTAAGAGTCATTAACATCCCCTGAGGTTATTGAGGACCGAACACACAATCTAAATGTCCAACCACGACTCGTGTGCATCCTCCTCGTGCCTTGGCCCTCTTTAAATCAAGTCAAATTTATCAGCACGTATGAAGTTTATGAGCATTGCGAAAAGCAAATGGCAAATTATAGAGTCGACCAAAGCAAGTACTGATTATGATAATTACACGTCAATACGAGAACACGAGGCGGCTGCAGAATGCAGATTAATCCATCGCCTGGACCGTACGTTGTCTTGTGACTACGACCACCCAAACTGTTTTGTGACCCTGGTCCTCCTCCTCCTGTAGCGTGGACCCTAGAACTACTATAAGTCTTGTGTCTACGACCACCTAAACTATGTTGTGTTGTGACCCTGGTCCTCCTCCTCCTGTAGCGTGGACCCTAGAACTACTATAAGTCTTGTGTCTACGACCACCTAAACTATGTTGTGACCCTGGTCCTCCTCCTACTGTAGCGTGACCCTAAAACTGCTACAAGTCTTGTGTCTATGACCACCAAGAACTATTAATTAACAGCTGTGTCTAGGGAATATGTCGGCCTTAGTCACTAACAAGACTACAAGATCACGCCACTCATCATACACTCATCTCCATCCATACTTGGCTTAAAATACCTACTTTGTATGGTTGCCATTTCAAAGAAAAGTATTAAAGTATTAAAGTATGTTGTGACCCTGGTCCTCCTACTACTGTAGCGTGGACACTAGAACTGCTACAAGTCTTGTAACTACGACCACCTAAACTATGCTGTGACCTTCGCCCTACCCCTCCTGTAGCGTGGACCCTAGAACTTATAGGTATCTTGTGACTACGACCATCCACACTGCTCTGTGACGCTGGCCCTCCTATTCCTGTAGACCTTAGACGTAGATCCTCGAACTGCTAGGTGTCTTTGACTACTACTACCTAAACCTTGTTGTGACCTTTGCCCTCCTCCTACTGCTCCGTGGGTTAAGAAGGTCAATGTGTATTTTGAATCTAGTCCTTTTTACGTGCTATGAACTCTAAAACCTTCTATGTGTCTCTGACTACGACAACCAGAACTCTTTTGACATCTCTTCTCCCGTAACAAGGACACGATAACTTTGACGAGTTTTGATTATGACGACTTAAACTGTTTTGAAGCCATTTTCTTCTCCTGTTTTCTGGGTCCTAAGAATGTCGATAAACATTTAACTAAAACCAGCACATAACTGTTCTTTGTCCTTATTAGTCCTTCTCCCTGTGCTGTGGACCCTAGAACATCCTTGGCGTTGATATTTCAACAAATCTTTACAATACTTCTTACTAACACCTAAACTTAAATAAATGAATTATTTTGTCTTACCCAAATTAATAGAGCTAGCAGACACTGGATCATAACTTTATCATTGGTTTGATGTTTACATTTTATTCTATCACATTTATAAGAAGTACATAACACATACATCTTAAATAGTTTTGGAAAGATCAGTCAACGTTGCATTTTTCTAAGTGACTACTTCCCCTAATGTCGACTGCTGTACACCATGTCATAATCCTCTTTGTCGTCATCAAGATACTGTGGCATTTGTGTTGGCATATTCTCCGACTCAGCCGGATCAAATGTCTTTTGCAGAAACTCAACCAACCCGTAGTAGATGCCTCCCATGAAAGTGAAGACGGTGCAACACAGCAACAAAACGCACCACGGGTTGTTCAGCCATTCCAGGTTTGAGGTGGGCGCATCTATGATCTGGGATACCCAATCCTTTACGTTATAAACTGGCGAAAACACTGTTATGTACAAGTCGAGACATTTGCTGGACAGGCTTCTAAAGCGGATTGTCGGACCTGGAGTATACAATGCGTACACAGCCCCCTCGCATATGAGAGGACTCCCAAAATCAGATTCGCAAGGCATAATGGAAGGAAAGTGAAGACAAAACCTCTTCCTACCCCTGCAAGCTCGTCCGGTGAATATTTCTACTTCAGTTTGGTTCATGTTGTGCGTTACAAAATTACTCAAAGTAAATCCTTTGTCTGCTCCATAACCACCCATGACGCACGAGTATCTTATGTCTTTGAAATTATCCAGACGAAATGGAAGCTTCGGGAAAACTGTCTGTTTCGATTTTGTCACTTCGATCAAACTGAAATCGTGCGCTTTCGAGATGTATCTGTCTTCGGAGTAGAAGTTGGGGTTGATGTAGACTCGGAGGGCTTTGAGAGAGTAACCGTACGGTCTCTCATAGGCGCTTATAAGGTCAGGGTCGGGGTCCGAGACCGAGTCATAGAGAACGCAAGTCGCCAGTGTCAAGACCAGGTTGTTAGTGATGAGAGTGCCTGTGCATGACCTCTCGCCATACACTATACCTCCAGCGCGGGGAATTATGGTTTTTATGATGATCCCCACGATGTACTGTAGTTCTTCAGACAAATTCGTAGACTTAGAAGAATTTGACATGTAATTCATATCATGCAAGTACCCAACATTCTTACTGTGGGTTAAACATGCACTGGTTAGTGAAACGATTGTACATAGAAGGAACACAGAAGAGTTTTTCATTTTTTAAATGAAACATTACAGGTTATGTTTTTGTTTTGATCATACTTTTTTATTTGTTCATCTGACTTGTTCGACAACGACGAGAAAATCACCTCCCAGATTTGTCAACCCTTACGGATATTAGATACTACGGTAGGGGCCATAAACATAAATCAATAATGCAGCTGGCTCGAATGTTAACTAATACCATTAATACCTTTGACTATTAATACAACTACTAGTGTACCTGTTGCTCGAATTCGAGCAATTGCTAAGTATTACAGGCGTTATTTTAAAACGAATAACACGAACGAATAAAGATCGGTTGGAACAATTCAAAGATAGTATTTATGTAAACATCTTGGTGGATATCTGGGGATAAAAGAAGCAAGTTTGGAAAAGTTTGATTCTCGATTTTCTCTATACCTATTTTGACCTATGGAACCATTTCCCGGAGTTTGGTTGTTTACTAACGAAACACCCTGTATAAAGAGTTTTAATTATAGTTACATTTGATATACCTATATAAGTGTGGTCTCCCAGAAGTCTTTTGTTTTTGTACTGATTTCGTTTCTACGAACTGTTTACTCCAACGTCGGATATCATTTTATGAGGAGAAGCTTTGTAAAATAATCTTCTAAAAGTCCTTTCCACTTAACCCGCTGACTTTAATTCACTTAACAATGGCACAAACTTTGCACACAATATGAATCACGTTATAATATATCACGCAATGATCGCGTCTTTACGACGCAAGTAAAAATATGTCAAGGCATCTCGCCAAGGATCGTGCCTTTAAAACTCCTACGAGTGTCATAAAGGCTAATTACGTGAGTTGCTTACACTACTTTACCTAAGATCGTTTGTCAATAACGTGTTTAAAACATCATAACATTTATAACCTATAGCCTTTCTGTATAGTTTAATAGCAGCACTTTTACTCTAAGTACTGCAGCAGGGTTCCCACAAAAAATATTTTAAATGCTGAATTCCCTGACATTCCCTGGTCGGATTCTATTTATTTCCCAGACCACGGTATATTTTAGGTACTGTGAGTTTTCTAATATTTCGATCAAAGTTAAGTATTTATCTCTTAAAAACTATTTTTTCATTTTAATACGGTCTCCACTATCTCTAATCCCCATAGCCACTTTTAGCGAATTTCTCATTGCAAGGATTCTGTGTTTGGATATTTGGAGACAGGATAGGAGCACAATGAACTTCTTCTGCAGATGAATAATCCGTTGGTTAAAAGAAATATAAGCCGAATTAATAAATGTCACAATCCAAGTGCATTAAAATTGCTCTGGCCTGAATTTTTCATGAAGTACATTGGGGATTTCTTTATGTTACTATCTGGATAAGTTACCGGTGCACTTTAAACAATTTCTTTTAGAGATAAATGGTTTTTGTTGCTGAGTAGCGCTAGTAAACATGCACAATCCTTTTCGTTAGCCTAATAAAATTGAAAGGCTCTATTGCGTCTAAACGCTAGTTATATTGACAGGGGGTAAAATTCCGTTTTTTATTGCTAATCTAATTAATCACGCTCTGTCTATTTTCATTAGACTTCCAAATCCGCGAGGGTAAAATTCCGCCCGCGAACAAACTTTTGAGCGCTCAGGTTACTACGTCATAGTGACGTCAGCTTTGCTTAGGGGGTAAAAATACCAGAGGGATAAAATACCGGCGATCCGCGATTGACGGGTATTCATCAGAGCAACAGAGAAGGATAAGGAGAAAGAGAAAGAGGGGGGGGAGAAGGAGTCTAATGAAAGGAGATGGAGCGATATCCGGAACCTGTTTGTCAATGTGTGGTCACAGAATTAGCAAATCCGGACTTACTCGGCCTTCAAATTCCACAGACAAGCGAACCGTATACCACCTGCGATTTGCGACAGGGTCATCACACTACGAGTCTCTAGACTGAACACTGTATACCAACTGTGATCTACGACAGACTCATCACACTGAGTATCTAGACTTACCACTGTACCCCACCTGTGATCTTCGCCAGGGTCATCATACTACGAGTTTCTAGACTGAAGACTGAACACTCTATTTCAAAAGTTGTAGGCTCTTAGAAATAGGAGCCACCAGTAGTACGGTGGTATGATGATACGACAGGCTCACATAGTCACGGGTTCGAATATCACCTTGCATCACTAGTTTTCAACTCGTATTGACACATCAGTCATCGGATCGTCCGAAGGTTTGTCGAAATCAATTGTAGGTTTCGTAACGGGTGTCGATTTCTCTAACAAACTACCGTATCGAGTTATAGGTGACTGGGATTTTGTTTTGTCGATTTGTTCTCGTCTGAGATTTTGTGAACTAAATATGCGCAATCTGTAATAGGCGTTCTTGAAAATTTTTCTAGCATATAGCACTGCTTATAGTGCGTTCTGAGTAAAACGTCTCTCAAAGTACTGCTTCAGCAAGATTCGTCGTAATTTGAACAGTATTAGTCAATCGCGTCAGTAAGTAGTTAATTCGTACCTACATGTGATAACATTTGGCGACAAGACGAGAACAAGCTATTCTTCTAATCTCATGATTCTCAAAAAAGTGATTGGCTCCATGCTTAAGACTTATCATGCTGTAGTTTTTGCTGTAGTTTTTTTTTTCGCCGTCTAAATAATCTTCAATTTGAATGCATGCTGAGTCAATTTAATGGTGATCGAATTTAAACTCTTTTTCACCACACTATGATCTTTTTGGCTGTATTACATACGTTAATTGGTGGCCGAAAGTTACGTTTTGCTGGCGATGCCAGCTGTCCATAATTTGGGGACCGAGCAGGTTTTTACAGGCCGGGGCCGCAAAATCAGCTGTCCGCTTACTTACTTAAAACATGAATGCATTTTAAATACATAATCAAAATCCATAGCATTTCAATAGAATTGTGTTATTGTCACCGTTGCCTAGCAACTATATATTTTTATTTTTGCTGATTCCTCAAATTATTTCTTCACATAACCTTAAAGTTGTAGTTGTGTTGACTATCAGTGTGCATTATTATTGTGGTGAATAGTGGTAATAGGGTATAGTGTGGTGAAAAATAGCGTTCGTACCACGGACCGAAATGGTTTTGCGGCTCTCGATCGATTTAAGTTCTCGACTTCGTCTCGAACTTAAAAACTATCTCGAGCCGGCAAAACCTCATTTTCGGCCCTAGGTACGAAATATACTATTTCACCACACTATGATGTTTTTGGCTGTATTACATACGTTAATTGGTGGCTGAAAGTTACGTTTTGCTGGCCATGCCAGCTGTCGCCAATTTGGGGACCGAGCAGGTTTTTACAGGCCGGGGCCGCAAAATCAGCTGTCCGCTTACTTACTTAAAACATGAATGCGTTTTAAATACACAATCAAAATCCATAGTATTGCAATATAGAATTGTGTTATTGCCACTGTTGCCTAGCAACTATTTATTTATATTTTTGCTGATTCCTCAAATTATTTCTTAACCTTAAAGTTGTAGTTGTGTTGACTATCAGTGTGCATTATTATAGTGGTGAATAGTGGTAATAGGGTATAGTGTGGTGAAAAATAGCGTTCGTACCACGGACCGAAATGGTTTAGCAGCTCTCGATCGATTTAAGTTCTCGACTTCGTCTCGAACTTAAAAACTATCTCGAGCCGGCAAAACCTCATTTTCGGCCCTTGGTACGAAATATACTATTTCACCACACTATGATGTTTTTGGCTGTATTACATACGTTAATTGGTGGCTGAAAGTTACGTTTTGCTGGCCATGCCAGCTGTCATCGTAATTTGGGGACCGAGCAGGTTTTTACAGGCCGGGGCCGCAAAATCAGCTGTCCGCTTACTTACTTAAAACATGAATGCATTTTAAATACACAATCAAAATCCATAGCATTGCAATAGAATTGTGTTATTGACACCGTTGCCTAGCAACTATTTATTTTTATTTTTGCTGATTCCTCAAATTATTTCTTCACATAACCTTTAAGTTGTAGTTGTGTTGACTATCAGTGTGCATTATTATAGTGGTGAATAGTGGTAATAGGGTATAGTGCGGTGAAAAATAGCGTTCGTACCACGGACCAAAATGGTTACCCCTGAACTATGGGGTGAAAGGCCAAGACCAAGAAGCGTAAAGAAGTCAAGAAGGCAATACAAATCAAAATAACTGTAAGATGGTTATTACCGAAAAGTAGTTTTTAAAAGGCTTCTGTTCCGAATAAAAAAAAGTCAGAAAGCTCATTTTCGGCCCTAGGTACGAAATATACTATTAAACCATTTTAAAAGCGTCAACCCTACGAGATGTTAAAATAAAGATGGTCACTGTTTTCAGTACACGTTTCATGCTTTTCTCATTGTAAAATAGTAACCTAGATTTCTTTCAACAGTTTACAGTAATAGCTAGTAGCCGTAAACATGTTTTTAAACTCAATAAATGTCCACATTGGAGCTTGTATATATTGAGCTTATACAACCCTCAACTACTTATTCATTATGAAGGAGGTTCTTAAATGCTAGAACAAGTTTCACCCTTCAAAAAGACCTAACTTTTTACTTTCATTCATAAACTTGCCTTGCAGGTGGTTCGAACACTATAACACAGCGTAGCTTATGCAAGATTCGACCCTGGGTGCTCAGATCAAAACTCCGGCACATTAACTACTTCACCTGTCGCACCCATATCGTTGTTGTGTACTACTGTATTGTGATATGAAGGATACTGGCACAGTGCTTAAGCTTGGTTTATACTTGAGCTCTAACTACCTGTATAATTGTTTGAGTTTGAGTTATTACTGCAGTTTCTAGACTAGTCGGAAGACCGAGACAGCCCGACTGAGCAGGTTGAGCGGAGTAAATAAATATTTACACTAACAAGTGGTTTGTATTTGAATAGTAGAGAGCTCTGACGTGCTTTCCAGCTTGAATGGACACTAGTGAATGGCCGCTGACTGTGATACTCCGGTTGTTGATTATACGCCAAGGACACGGGGCTGCCGGTAGTTTCCAAACTGATGGTGTTATTGGCAGTGGTGACGAAACACAGGAGCAACGGTAGTGCATTAATTGCGCCCAAGAGCTCCTTAATTGCGCCAAGCCCCAAAGGGTCCCAAAACATGTTCCTTAGTTGCGCCAAGTCCAATAGGGGTGAGTTGCCGGCAGAAGGAATGTCCTTGTTTATATACTTCTGCTCAATGATAAAAACCTCTGTATTTGGAAATGTAGTTCCATTGATTATTTAAGAGTTGAAGATAACATTTCAAAGATACATCTTTATGATTAAACTTAAAAAAAAGGAATTTAATTATTTTGTTTTATGAACGTTCTACAAACGGAAAACTGATTTAATAATCTAATATTTTTAGTGACCATTGAGAGAAATATTGTGTTGTTTTATTGAATTTCAATTATTCCATTAATTTATTGATTTAGCAACGAGTGCGTAGTGGATGCTTAGTAAACATACCGTGATAGTAAGGAGGCAGCCGAACAGGGCGATGGTGGGGGCACTGCTGAGCTGCGTGCCCATCGTCCTCCTGCAGCAAAACAGAAAACAGAATCAGTATAAAACTAGTGTAACTGTTGCTCGAATTCGAGCAATTGCGATGCATTACAGGCGTTATAACATGGGATGGGAATTTAAAGACCACTGGGGCAGAGCCCCAAGGGAATTTACCACGTTTCTCTTTTGATGGCTCATCTACAGACCAAGACTTTTCTTTGGAGATCCCTTACCGAGTTTCTACACCCAGCCGTTCTCTCAAACTAGCTGTCACAAAGAAAAACAGTTTCAAATTAATATATAGATATCTAGTACTTAGTATCTAGTATCAGAATGAACATAAGAAACAACATAAACTAGGATTATCAAAATATTTAACAAATCGAAATCTGCTCAAAAACTAACAGAAAACAACGAGTTTTACATCTCCAGTAGTAGCCGTCACACTCCTTTACAATGGTCTAGCTCCACCTAGTTGTTGGTGTGTTAATTGACGTCGGAACTAACAACACAAATAATCAATTATTGAAAAAGCAATTAGGAAAATATCGACAAAATTCGCATACAAAACAGATCACACATATCTGTATAAACATCAAAATTATATGAGAACAAAGAAAATAGTTATTAGAGGCAATGGCAATCAGGTACCAAGACGGAATCATAAATGGAAAGCACATCTACTCAAATTGATTACTGAACGCACGAAAACAAAAATTATTAATGGCAATAATATTTAGATATTTACAATAAAACTAGCATGATAACGGTACGTAAACCAGGAAATAACTTTACAAGCATAATGTCAGAAAGAACAAAAGAACCAACATCAGCAATGAAAATTAGGAAAATAATAATGTGTTTTACCAACTCATGGCTGGAGGTTATAGTTAATCAATACATGTTTTTCAAACTACCAAGAAAAATCCATTGTAAAGACATAAATTCTAAATGCATCCTAAATGAAAATCTGATGGCACTAACAGATTAGACTTTCTATTAACACTTATCCGTTTCATTAATCTTCTAAACGGCGTTCATTGTTGACAATCGATTAGCATGTGCAACGGTGACTATTGTTTGGCTAAAGAAAGTTAAAGGGATAGTCCATTCTTTATAACACAAGACAATATCGGAGAGAGTGTCCATATTCATAAGAGATGTGCTACTTCGTGTAAGCCTTTTAACGCGTGACGAATTCAATCATTAGCTTTCGTTTTTGCATTATAACTTGACACAAATAATTATAATGATGAGTTTCTACGCGAAGAAAAATTCTAAGAGATTGAATAGGCCTATCGTATCTATTTAAAGGGATCTAAATCAGAGTATTTGGATGAAACCAAAACCCTTTAGTGGGTCTGAATTAAGTAAGTAAAGTAATGTAGGGAAAAAGATCAATAAACGTTGTTGAATACATTTTATTCGGTCACGTTATTATGCTAACGTATATCTAATAATGTGAAAAGTAGGTCTCATGGTAAGACCTAGGCCCCATTTACTTTTTCATTTTGATGTCCCCAGAGGCCAAAACCACCATTCGTTCAAATATATATCTATATTTATAAAAGAGGAAGTTTGTATATATATCTTACTAATATTATAAATGTGAAAGTTTGTGTGTTTGTTTGTTTGTTTGTTTGTTTGTTTGTTTGAAGTTCAATCACGCATAAACCACTGGACGGATTGGGCTGAAATTTGGCATCATGATAGCTCACATTCCCGATTAACATATAGGCATATTCTTATCTCAAAAATCCTTTCGGGCTCCGCCCCAGTGGCTCTGTAGTTCCCCATGTTGAGTATTCATATTTAAAGGGAATTAAAGAATTTAGTCAGCTGTTTCAACTAATATGTTGGTTCTGTGATATTCAAAAGCATTAAAGTTATAAGATTTACAAACAGGGTGCAGCACTATATATTTTTTTTCATTTATGTAATGAGAACTGTCAGAGTAGGATTGTTTACAGTTATGCTTATGTTTTTAATGTCATGAATAATTTGTGATTTTTTGAGAATTTTTAATAATTTATTTTTCTTACTTTTTAGGTGAGGTGGTAGAACATTATGGCTATAGTAGATGTGTAATACCAATAGTATACCGTAAATTTAAAGAAGCAAATTTTATCAAACTTTCTCCTCCCCCATTACAAACGCATAGCTGCAATAAGCATTTTAAACTTATATGCCAACCCCGTACGAAGGACGGGTACTCTGCTAGTATATATATATATATGAATTTGAACGGATGGTGTTTTTGGCTTCTGGGGACCTCAAAACGAAAAAGTAAACCGGTCCCGAGTCTAGGTCTTACCATGAGACCTACGGTAATAGCTTATTCCCTATATGGGAAATTCGCTAAAAACGATATACTACACCCTATATCTAGCAATAATATGTTTAATTTTTTTTCTGGGAGCAATTATTATTTTAATTTAAATAACCTAATATCAGGTACTTCCCCAAGTCAAATATCGGTAGACTTTTTTTGTGTTGTGTGGAGGTATAAAAGTAATGAAATCCGTTGAGAATCCTTTTGAAACAATTTTGTCGAACTTCCACTACTCAATGCCTGGACTACTCGACTGCACCTGAATTTTCCAATTTGCCCTTCTAAATATCTTTAGCAGCTGGTGATGAAGAATACTATTGGAAACTTTGTCAGCATTCACTCAAAATATATGATGCGGGAATTTAAAACAGAGCAAATAACAACCGTGTTTGCTCTTAAGTTTATGACAAACGTCAGGCAAAAATAATACAATTTACATACAGGATGTTACATTGTGACCAAGACGATAACAGGGGTTAAACTCAGGGTCGAACATGAAAGCATTAAAGTCACGTAAAATATCTTACAGCCTGACCCCTATAATAAAAAGAAAGGAATTCAAACATCTAGGACCAACTAGACACTAGGTGACATAAACCTGCCTCAGTGATGGTCCTCGGTGCGTTACTTCTGTGACTGTACACTCTAGAGACAAGCTCTATCCCACATCACTACAATGTTGAGACAGTAACCCGAGCTGCAGCCACTACTAGACACTAGGTGACATAAACCTACCTCAGTGATGATCCTCGGTGCGTTACTTCTGTGACTGTACACTCTAGAGACAAGCTCTATCCCACATCACTACAATGTTGAGACAGTAACTCGAGCTGCAGCCACTACTAGACTCTAGGTGACATAAACCTGCCTCAGTGATGGTCCTCGGTGCGTTACTTCTGTGACTGTACACTCTAGAGACAAGCTCTATCCCACATCACTACAATGTTGAGACAGTAACTCAAACTGCAGCCACTACTACACTCTAGGTGACATAAACCTGCCTCAGTGATGGTCCTCGGTGCGTTACTTCTGTGACTGTACACTCTAGAGACAAGCTCTATCCCTCATCACTACAATGTTGAGACAGTAACCCGAGCTGCAGCCACTACTAGACACTAGGTGACATAAACCTACCTCAGTGATGATCCTAGGTGCGTTACTTATGTGACTGTACACTCTAGAGACAAGCTCTATCCCACATCACTACAATGTTGAGACAGTAACTCGAGCTGCAGCCACTACTAGACTCTAGGTGACATAAACCTGCCTCAGTGATGGTCCTCGGTGCGTTACTTCTGTGACTGTACACTCTAGAGACAAGCTCTATCCCACATCACTACAATGTTGAGACAGTAACTCGAGCTGCAGCCACTACTAGACTCTAGGTGACATAAACCTGCCTCAGTGATGGTCCTCGGTGCGTTACTTCTGTGACTGTACACTCTAGAGACAAGCTCTATCCCACATCACTACAATGTTGAGACAGTAACCCGAGCTGCAGCCACTACTAGACTCTAGGTGACATAAACCTGCCTCAGTAATGATCCTCGGTGCGTTACTTCTGTGACTGTACACTCTAGAGACAAGCTCTATCCCACATCACTACAATGTTGAGACAGTAACCCGAGCTGCAGCCACTACTAGACACTAGGTGACATAAACCTGCCACAGTGATGGTCCTCAGTGCGTTACTTCTGTGCCTGTACACTCGAGAGACAAGCTCTATCCCACATCACTACAATGTTTAGACAGTAACTCGAGCTGTAGCCACTACTAGACTCTAGGTGACATAAACCTGCCTCAGTGATGGTCCTCGGTGCGTTACTTCTGTGACTGTACACTCTAGAGACAAGCTCAATCCCACATCACTACAATGTTGAGACAGTAACCCGAGCTGCAGCCACTACTAGACTCTAGGTGACATAAAACTGCCACGGTGATGGTCCTCGGTGCGTTACTTCTGTGCCTGTACACTCGAGAGACAAGCTCTATCCCACATCACTACAATGTTGAGACAGTAACCCGAGCTGTAGCCACTACTAGACTCTAGGTGACATAAACCTGCCTCAGTGATGGTCCTCGGTGCGTTACTTCTGTGACTGTACACTCTAGAGACAAGCTCGATCCCACATCACTACAATGTTGAGACAGTAACCCGAGCTGTAGCCACTACTAGACACTAGGTGACATAAACCTGCCTCAGTGATGGTCCCCGGTGCGTTATTTCTGTGACTGTACACTCTAGAGACAAGCTCGATCCCACATCACTACAATGTTTAGACAGTAACTCGATCTGCAGCCACTACTAGACTCTAGGTGACATAAACCTGCCTCAGTGATGGTCCTCGGTGCGTTACTTCTGTGACTGTACACTCTAGAGACAAGCTCGATCCCACATCACTACAATGTTTAGACAGTAACTCGAGCTGCAGCCACTACTAGACACTAGGTGACATAAACCTGCCTCAGTGATGGTCCTCGGTGCGTTACTTCTGTGACTGTACACTCGAGAGACAAGCTCGACCCCACATCACTACAATGTTTAGACAGTAACTCGAGCTGCAGCCACTACTAGACTCTAGGTGACATAAAACTGCCACGGTGATGGTCCTCGGTGCGTTACTTCTGTGCCTGTACACTCGAGAGACAAGCTCTATCCCACATCACTACAATGTTGAGACAGTAACCCGAGCTGTAGCCACTACTAGACTCTAGGTGACATAAACCTGCCTCAGTGATGGTCCTCGGTGCGTTACTTCTGTGACTGTACACTCTAGGGACAAGCTCGACCCCACATCACTACAATGTTGGGACAGTAACCCGAGCTGCAGCCACTACTAGACACTAGGTGACATAAACCTGCCTCAGTGATGGTCCTCGGTGCGTTACTTCTGTGACTGTACACTCTAGAGACAAGCTCGATCCCACATCACTACAATGTTGAGACAGTAACCCGAGCTGCAGCCACTACTAGACACTAGGTGACATAAACCTGCCTCAGTGATGGTCCTCGGTGCGTTACTTCTGTGACTGTACACTCGAGAGACAAGCTCGATCCCACATCACTACAATGTTTAGACAGTAACTCGAGCTGCAGCCACTACTAGACACTAGGTGACATAAACCTGCCTCAGTGATGGTCCTCGGTGCGTTATTTCTGTGACTGTACACTCTAGAGACAAGCTCGATCCCACATCACTACAATGTTTAGACAGTAACTCGAGCTGTAGCCACTACTAGACTCTAGGTGACATAAACCTGCCTCAGTGATGGTCCTCGGTGCGTTACTTCTGTGACTGTACACTCTAGAGACAAGCTCAATCCCACATCACTACAATGTTGAGACAGTAACCCGAGCTGCAGCCACTACTAGACTCTAGGTGACATAAACCTGCCTCAGTGATGGTCCTCGGTGCGTTACTTCTGTGACTGTACACTCTAGAGACAAGCTCTATCCCACATCACTACAATGTTGAGACAGTAACCCGAGCTGCAGCCACTACTAGACTCTAGGTGACATAAACCTGCCTCAGTGATGGTCCTCGGTGCGTTACTTCTGTGCCTGTACACTCGAGAGACAAGCTCGATCCCACATCACTACAATGTTTAGACAGTAACTCGAGCTGTAGCCACTACTAGACTCTAGGTGACATAAACCTGCCTCAGTGATGGTCCTCGGTGCGTTACTTCTGTGCCTGTACACTCGAGAGACAAGCTCTATCCCACATCACTACAATGTTGAGACAGTAACCCGAGCTGCAGCCACTACTAGACTCTAGGTGACATAAACCTGCCTCAGTGATGGTCCTCGGTGCGTTACTTCTGTGACTGTACACTCTAGAGACAAGCTCTATCCCACATCACTACAATGTTGAGACAGTAAACCGAGCTGCAGCCACTACTAGACTCTAGGTGACATAAACCTGCCTCAGTGATGGTCCTCGGTGCGTTACTTCTGTGCCTGTACACTCTAGAGACAAGCTCTATCCCACATCACTACAATGTTGAGACAGTAACCCGAGCTGCAGCCACTACTAGACACTAGTCGACATAAGCCTGCCACAGTGATGGTCCTCGGTGCGTTACTTCTGTGACTGTACACTCTAGAGACAAGCTCTATCCCACATCACTACAATGTCGAGACAGAAACCCGAGCTGTAGCCACTACTAGACTCTAGGTGACATAAACCTGCCTCAGTGATGGTCCTCGGTGCGTTACTTCTGTGACTGTACACTATAGAGACAAGCTCTATCCCACATCACTACAATGTTGAGACAGTAACCCGAGCTGCAGCCACTACTAGACTCTAGGTGGCATAAACCTGCCTCAGTGATGGTCCTCGGTGCGTTACTTCTGTGACTGTACACTCTAGAGACAAGCTCTATCCCACATCACTACAATGTTGAGACAGTAACCCGAGCTGCAGCCACTACTAGACTCTAGGTGACATAAACCTGCCTCAGTGATGGTCCTCGGTGCGTTACTTCTGTGACTGTACACTATAGAGACAAGCTCTATCCCACATCACTACAATGTTGAGACAGTAACCCGAGCTGCAGCCACTACTAGACTCTAGGTGACATAAACCTGCCTCAGTGATGGTCCTCGGTGCGTTTCTCTGTGGCTGTACACTCTAGAGACAAGCTCTATCCCACATCACTACAATGTTGAGACAGTAACCCGAGCTGCAGCCACTACTAGACACTAGGTGACATAAAACTGCCTCAGTGATAGTCCTCGGTGCGTTACTTCTGTGACTGTACACTCTAGAGACAAGCTCTATCCCACGGCCCTTGACACGTGTGATTTGTTTGCTTTTCCGACGCTTGTAAAATCCAAATATTTATAGTTTAACGTCTCGAGGAGGCATTAATTAAACGATACACCGTACCTGCGGTGTCCCGCGTTTCGGTCGGCGGCTGATATATTGCCCCGCGCCCCTGAAGATGCCGCGCGTTCCTAAATCAAATTGATAAACTCGGAGCCGCAAAAGGGAGTTGGAGACGCGAACAGTGTACGAACTAGAGAATATTACGACTGGATTCATAATTAGTGCTTAACGAGTACGTTGAAGTTGTTGTGGACATGATATATGCAATGGGCGTCCTAGGTAGTCTGCGTGGCTAGTTATCTTTGTACAGGAGTTTAAAGAGACAAATGATTAACTGCATCTTGCTGCAATGAGTGGTTTAGCTAATCATAGTAAGTAATTAATTGATCTCAGCAGCTCTTTGCTCAGTACCAGGTAGACAATGTGCAATGAACCTATTACCGTTCGATTATTGATGTTGCCTCTCACATGGCCGAGTAACGGCATGTAACGGTTAATTTATAGTGTAGCATTAATTTGTTAAGGATATTTAATGGTTTTCTATTTCGAATTACTGTATGTGTAGTTTACATTGTAGAATATATGCCTGATTTGAAACGGTGTCCAGTTTAAAACGGCTGATGCGGTAGTCAAGAGCTTCTGTCCAAAAGGTACGGGTTCGAATCCCGACACACGATGACTTCAGCTTTATGAACCTCGGTGGTATAGTAGCCTACGAGTCAAGTAAATGAGCATTGTGTCTCTTAGGTGTGAAGAACTGGTTCTCTATTGAATCTCTCTATTGGATCTCTCTCTACGAAAGCCATATGACTTATTTGTTTAAAATAAATCATTTCCAACTGTCATATGCTTAAATAATCAGATGATTATTGTTGATATTATTGTTATTGTTTACATTTTATCTTTTGTGTTGAATTAGTTCTAGAATAAAGTTTACTGATTAATTTACGTAAATTTTGTATATTTTATGAAGACATATCACTAACCAATGGGGAAAGTTGGGAAAAGTTGAAAAGAGCTTAGCAATGACGAGGAGTTGCTGCAGCGGTATGGACAAGGCTCCGACTGATGAAGCTCCAATAAAATATGTGTTTCGAGGGCAATCATTGCCGCGGTTTGCACCAATTACGGTGATGTCATCCTGCCTCTAGCAACGCCGCCACCTGCTTCCCCTCCCCCTAATATACGGTGGGGCAGTGTAAAATATTTTAGGTTGATACCACAAGCTAGACTTTACCCAATGAATGCAACGACAACATCAACATTACATTTTACTTGAATGTACGCTTCCTTGGACAGCGCAGCGTGTCGAACTAAGGAGAGTTGATAGAAGAAACACATAATCGATTTTTTTGCACTCAGACGAAACCGGACACAAAGTAGTGTACACATGCAGTGCTTATCCAAGCATCCTTTTCTTACAGCGTTTCGTGTTTGGTAGTAGTAGACCTACTTATGATCTCCACAATACTAACGAATTCAAAGTAACAGATTACTAAAGCCGTGGGCCATCGACCCGATTATTACACCAGTCTTCCTAGCGCTTTCTCCACAATACCCCTGGCCCTGTATTGAAGAGTTGCCCACGGCTATTATGAATCTAACACTGTATGTCGGCGTGTTATGCTCCTCTTGTGTAGTAATTGAGATGTTCCACCTTCTCTTGTTTGTAAATTTTGATTTGCTCGGTCGGTTCACCTTGCCGATTTGAAAAGAACGGTGCTCTTGTTGTATGATTAAACTTTCTTTTCAAACTCTCCTCGTTGTCCATTGAACTACACTGCGCGGCTTTTGACGGCGGGATGGTTTTAAGTTAGGAAACTCGTCCTTTAATGTCTGAGTTGATGAATGGGCAATCAATAGTACAGGAAGCGTTTGATTTTTTAATTCGTATTTTAATAAGTAAGGGGCTTGGCTACCGCTATGGAACGAAAACAGTATACAATTGGATCGAAAAGTATGCATGTAACGTCTTGAGGCAGTACGGAAATATTCAACATTAATTTAGGAGCATATTTAGGCATAAATATGTGTTATAATTGTTTAAAATTGATTTTTGTTTACTATTGATATATTTTAGGTTCGCCTGATAACAATTTGATGTTTATGAATACGTATTGATATCAGTGACAATTTGTACAATTTGTTACTTGTTCCACTAGAGTTTGAAATGTGTGTAACTGATGTAATTATTTAAAGTTGGACTGTAATGGGATCGACAATAGTATATCACTAAGGTGCCTGTTGCAATTTTGAGCTATTGCGTATTAATGATATTAAGACGTATTAAATATAGGCTGAATTTTCACCGTTTTACCAGTTTCTGTATTTTTAAAGAGATTGTACATTAGTAATTCCTTTTGCATGCATTTGTAAAATAATAAATTCACGGCCAATACGAAAATAGTATATTTCATCACTAGGGCCTAAAGTGGCTCTTTTCGACCCGAGTTTAAGTTTTACGATCGAGGCATTGCTGAGGCCAGAAAATGAGCGAGGGTTGAAAGACACTTAATCGATTAAACAATAGATACATACTTTCGATACATGCAATTTAGTTGACAGTCGAAATTTACAATAACAGCTAATTTTACTCCCTAGGAGCTGAAAACGGTAGGGATTAAAAATGCAACTTTATACCCACAACGCATGCACTAAAGGCTGTGTTTGCTGCAGTATTACGAATAAGACTTTTCATATTTTCTTTGGCTGTACAGAAGAATTTCTTCAAGAAATTTTAAGAATCTTTGAAATGGCTGCACTATGCGGTGTGTATATAATTGACCATTTATCTACTCAATTCAATAGTCAATGAGATAGTAGGGTAAATAAATAGTAGATAGTAAAACCATAGCTATAGTTCGCACAACACGTATTCAAGTGAGTATCTATGGTACACATTCAGGTCCGCCTTATGCATATTAACGTCCTCAGGCCGATGTTAACTCATATTCGATTACCAGAGATAGCATCTAGCCCGGAACGCGAGCTGACTTATATCAATACGTTCATAATGACGATGAAATATGTACATTACATTTTGTCAATATCAACTCCCATTTTGAGACGTGTAATTTTCAGCCTAATAAGCAGGACAAATCAATTAAGCCGGACCGTTTTTACTCATAGTCGGCGAATTAATCACTATCACCCCTTATCTCGCGATAAGTACATAAATAAGTAAATTCGTAAGGAGTTGCGAGGCTGTTGGAAATTGTTTATATGATTCAATTAATATTAATGGGCTGTTAAGGCCGACCGTATCGACTACAAGCTCTAATGATGAATAAATAACAAAATAAACCGAATTCCGAGCAAAAGAAGGAACTGGTTTGGAAGTTGGGCAGTGAGGTGGCGTGGCGGCGTAACGCCGTGGTGGCGTAACGGCGTAACGGCGTGGCGGTGTGGCGGCGTAACGGCGTGGCGGTATGGCGGCGTAACGGCGTGGCGGTGTGGCGGCGTAACGGCGTGGCGGCGTAACGCCGTGGTGGCGTAACGGCGTGGCGGCGTAACGGCGTGACGGCGTAACGCCATGGTGGCGTAACGGCGTAACGTCGTGGCGGCGTGGTGGTGTGGTGGCGTAACGCCGTGGTGGCGTAACGGCGTAACGGCGTGGCGGTGTGGCGGCGTAACGGCGTGGCGGTGTGGCGGCGTAACGGCGTGGCGGCGTAACGGCGTGGCAGCGTAACGCCGTGGTGGCGTAACGGCGTAACGGCGTGGCGGTGTGGCGGCGTAACGGTGTGGCGGCGTGGCGGTGTGGTGGCGTAACGCCGTGGTGGCGTAACGGCGTGGCGGCGTAACGGCGTGGCGGTGTGGCGGCGTAACGGCGTGGCGGTGTGGCGGCGTAACGCCGTGGTGGCGTAACGGCGTGGCGGCGTAACGGCGTGACGGCGTAACGCCATGGTGGCGTAACGGCGTAACGGCGTGGCGGTGTGGCGGCGTAACGGTGTGGCGGCGTGGTGGTGTGGTGGCGTAACGCCGTGGTGGCGTAACGGCGTAACGGCGTGGCGGTGTGGCGGCGTAACGGCGTGGCGGTGTGGCGGCGTAACGGCGTGGCGGCGTAACGGCGTGGCGGCGTAACGGCGTGGCGGCGTAACGGCGTGGCGGCGTAACGGCGTGGCAGCGTAACGCCGTGGTGGCGTAACGGCGTAACGGCGTGGCGGTGTGGCGGCGTAACGGCGTGGTGGCGTAACGGCGTGGCGGCGTAACGGCGTGGCGGTGTGGCAGCGTAATGGCGTGGTGATGTGGCGGTGTGGCGTCATGTCAATGATCAGCTACAGCTCTAGTATACATACTGCAGCCTGGTAGTAGAGTCGGGTCAATGCTCAACTACGGCTCTAGTATACATAATACAGCTCTACAGCACTCAGCCAAGTAGTAGAGTGGTGTCAATGCTCAGCTACGGTGCTGGTAATCCAGCTGTCATCTTCCAGCGGCTCTTATCTGGTCTTTAATTAGAGGCTACTTTGCCGCCACTTTCTTCCATACTGTGGCTTCTCGGTTTTTTCTCACAATTAACACCCTGCAGGATTTGCTTGACACCATTGTACCATGTTGATTTCTCACTCCTTTGTTACGCTGTAATTGACGTTGTCGTATTCCCAAATTTATCTCAAATTCCCCTGACTAGCACAGATAAATCTCTGGCCGACATTACGGTGTCGTGCCGGATGCGCCCCAAACATTATGAGTGGGAGGTTAGAGATGTAACATTTACCCCTGATGTATTTTTTTAAAATAGAAATACTTAAAAAAGATTATTGAAATAAATCCTCAAAATGTTTATAAAAAATCTAATAAAAAGTATTAGCAATCACAAGTCTTAAAAAAACCCTCGCTGATAAATTGTTACAAAATATCAAGTGCAGTATCTATTGACAGACTGCGGGGTCGATTACATCGCGGTGTTATGTAATGTGTAACAGTTTAACTGCTAGTCGCTCCGTCACTTGAACCTGGACTTGGACGATATAGGAGGCCGATGACAGCAGGTCTGGTCAGCCTTCCGAGAATCGCGCAAGACGCTGGACTGGTTTGTTCTGCGGTCACCGTGGACTCTATCGGCCGCCCTAGCCACTAACTACCCTATCTGTCACCACGGGACATCAACAGCGGAAGACTGGTTTGTTATTCGGTCACCGTGGACTGTTTTGCCACCCAGACCGCCCTTGCCACTAACTACCCTATCTGTCACCACGGGACATCAACAACGCAAGACTGGTTTGTTCTTCGGTCACCGTGGACTGTTTTGCCGCCCAGACCACCCTAGCCACTAACTACCCTATCTGTCACCACGGGACATCAACAACGCAAGACTGGTTTGTTCTTCGGTCACCGTGGACTGTTTTGCCGCCCAGACCGCCCTTGCCACTAACTACCCTATCTGTCACCACGGGACATCAACAACGCAAGACTGGTTTGTTCTTCGGTCACCGTGGACTGTTTTGCCGCCCAGACCGCCCTAGCCACTAACTACCCTATCTGTCACCACGGGACATCAACAACGCAAGACTGGTTTGTTCTTCGGTCACCGTGGACTGTTTTGCCGCCCAGACCGCCCTAGCCACTAACTACCCTATCTGTCACCACGGGACATCAACAACGCAAGACTGGTTTGTTCTTCGGTCACCGTGGACTGTTTTGCCGCCCAGACCGCCCTAGCCACTAACTACCCTATCTGTCACCACGGGACATCAACAACGCAAGACTGGTTTGTTCTTCGGTCACCGTGGACTGTTTTGCCGCCCAGACCACACTAGCCACTAACTACCCTATCTGTCTTCTTCTGTTCTCCTTATCTGTTCTTCGGTTATAACTTATCCATCTGTGACAGAAGGGTTCTGAAGACTTTTTTTAAATCTGGTAGAAGTTAAGGCGCCAACATAATTACAAATTAAACAATCATAACATGTAACAATCACTAGTTTCAGGTTAATTACGTTACTTCGTTATTGATACGTAGTATTTTAGGCAACATAACATAAAGAACAGCTTATTCTTTTTCAAAAACTGCAGCACATTGCCAGTTTATTTAACGTAAAACTGATTCGAATCGACCCCACACCAATACAGGTGATCTAAAATTTGAATGAATTTTATTTGATGAATCTTAAGCCGATCCAACTGATCGCTTAAAAATACAAGTAAAACTTTCCCTGATACTAACTGACTTGGTTTAAATATCCCTGTAGACAACTGCAATATTCCACTCCCGCCCCTCCCATCGACGGATGCCGTTGTGTAGCTTCTCTGCCAAGAATTAACTGTACAGTGTACAGTGGTGTGACCGACTGGACACCACGCGACGTAACACGACTATGCACCTAAAATACGACTTAACATCTCATTGAAACAGCTGGAATATGAAAATTGCCGATTAAATTATTTCCCCATAGCATAGCACTTAGATAAATTACTAATGTGCAACCAGTAGTGTAGCTTTATGTTTACTAATAATAGCACCGGGAACGGATTTGACAACTCCTGCTTATCATTACCAAACACCAAGCACGGGTCTGGACAACGTTTTTAGGGAGACTGAGAAGCACAGGTCTGGATAACGTTTTTTTAAGAGACTGAGAAGCACGGGTCTGGACAACGTTTTTTTAAGAGACTGAGAAGCACAGGTCTGGATAACGTTTTTTATAAGAGACTGAGAAGCACGGGTCTGGACAACGTTTTTTTAAGAGACTGAGAAGCACGGAACTGGACACGTTTTTAAGGAGACTGAGAAGCACGTATTGGACAACCTTTTGGATATGTTGAAAACCTCTGCTTGGGTTGGGTAGGGCTTTGAGGATAACGATTAAACTTATTCCAAATCTAAATATCTAGCTGGTAAATAGTGTTTACTATGATCAGGTATTTAACCCAACTACACGGTCTAAAGAAGTTTCAATACTCCATATACCAATCCAGGAGGACTTATAGAATATATATCGCTGGAATGTAAGTGAAGCTTTTATACTAAACTATACCCTTCTCTAGAATAAAAAAAGTAAACCCAGCTAATTTCAAGCTAAGCCCCAAATTGATGATATTCATTCGCAAGAAACTGTGGTATTAATTAAGTATACGAGAAGTAGTTAATATCCATTTGAAGTTGATCTTGTGCAAGTTATGTTGCAAATGTTGAGACAGTTTTACTACGTCGTTCGTTTAACCAGTCTACAAAACTAACATCGCTTTTAAATTTGCAAATGTCGGAGTCGTAAGTAAAGCTGTAAAGTTGAGGTTAGAATCACTAAATTGGAATGAATTTTAATTTATTCCACCAGCTTTGCGTTTCTAACGACTTCAGTAACAGAGTTTATTTTTATTTGCATGTTCAAACATGTTCAACGGCTTACGAGGATTAGTCACTGTTGACGATATTTTTAATGTATAGTTAATTTTAAGCTAAGATAAGTTGTATTATTTTATAATTTGATACAAGTTTGTTATATGGATCAAAATAAACAATAGTTTACAAAATAACTGCAAAATAAAATAACTGCAGATTCTTGTTTTTAAGAATCTATTGCACTTCCCCCCGTTTGTTATTTATATTTAAAAACTATTTGGATGCGTTACAGCTTGTAAACTGATTTTACAAATGATAAAAACGCGTATTTTAAAATTTTTACCAACCTTTTAGCCCAACATTTTTAATAGTTTACAAGTTGTAACGCATCCAAATAGTTTTTAAATATAAATAACAAACGGGGGGAAGTGCAATAGATTCTTAAAAACAAGAATCTGCAGTTAGTTTATTAAAAGGTTTAAGGATAACGATGTCATCACATAGAATCAAAAGGCTTGCAAGCGCTCCTCACGACGCTGTTCAATGCAATGGTATAGGAACATCGTACTGGTATAGCGCACCCGCGAAATACAGACTATTGCAGCAGGGTGCCTTCAATGCACAATATGCAAAACAGAGGCTGCTTCCCTTTTGCCTGATATCGTTTTGCAGGAACGCTCTCGTTGTTTTACAAACATGTTGGGTATTAATTGTTTTCGTAGGAAACAAGTAAATTTTTGGTAATTCTAAATCTTACTATAACGTATCTTAAAGTAAAATACTGTAAAAATATATTACTGGATGATGGTTGCCATTTCATTGAAAAGTATTGAAAAGTATTAAAATATTATAGTAGTTTACGCAACGATTGCGTTAACGCGAGTTGCGTACACTACTTTACCTACGACAGTTGTTTAATTACTGCCAATCTGGTTTTTAATTACTAAGAATCACTACTCATAACTTCTTAGAGAGGTTATGTTTTCGTTTATTGTCAGTGCCACTGTAAGTGATGCAACGACTTATTGTATAATCAGCTGATTTCATGTCATTACGTGTTTGTAAAACTTTGTTAAATAATACGTTACTTTTTCAGGGAATAGGTTCTGCTAGCAGCATTCTTACCATAAATACTGTATCAGGTACAATTAGGGAAATATTGCATTTAATTTTTTTTTTACAACTGAATGATTATAGTGAAAGAGTTAATTTACAGTTAGATCTCAGCATCGAATATTATAGAATATTATAAGCAGTTTGTGCTCTCATTTCCATCTCGTCAACTTCACTTTCACTAAATGACATATTTACAACAGTTTAGTCTACCCTCCTTTAACTTCCACCAACTTAGGTTAAGAATACGCGAGTATCAACAGGAACAAGTAAGATCAACAATTACAATTGTCAGCTGATCAGCTGATTAGTTGACGTTCGAAGTATTACAATTGTAGTTCTTTTCTCTCAATCCTTGAACCTCATTGGTCCGTTACCCGTGTTGATATGAGAAAAACTATGCTGATATGAAATGAAACTATGCTGATATGAAAGTAAACAGCTGTTAAGTGAAACTTTTCAATTCTAAGAACTGAACTGAAATGGCTACTTTAAAAAAACGGTCGTAGGTAAAAATATATTACTGGATGATGGTCGCCATTTCATTGAAAAGTATTGAAAAGTATTAAAATATTAAAGTATGTTTGTTTAACTTCCCCAGCATTACATGCTCGGCTCAGGAATGCAGTCTAAAACACCAAAACCAATTGTTATCTTGTGCAATACATCTAATGATATGGATGACGTCACTCGGTCAGCTGAATGGTGGGTGTGTCTGGTGTTGGATTCTCGCCGCTCGAAGTAGCCCAACGCTTGTGCGTGGGTTCACTACTAAGCACTTCCCATTTGTCTGTTCACCACTCCAAGTCAGGTTATCGCCAATATTATTCGGTCTCACCTTTATAATTGGGCCGCTGATTTCGGCTTATCTGATTGATCTGAATCTGAATTTCTCTTAATGATTATACAGTTTTAATAGTTTTATTATTCATTTTAAAATTCCTTCCTCGATTAACTGTACTTAGGTTCGAATGGACCCGTTGATATTCGATATTGAGATACCTCTACCTATCTTGAAAAATAGTTCGTCCGATGAGCGTATAATATAAGCAATTGAATAGGATTACTATAATACGACTGTTATCGAAACTATAAATATTGAATACAAAAACTAAAAATAATTTTGTTTTCATCTAGTAAATTAATTCATTGTTATGAACTTCTTGTCTACTCTATTATATAAGTTACATTTACGAGACTACTATTTCTATTGTAAAAACTCTTGACTATTGGAACCATTATGTTTGGATCCATTGACATATGGGTTAATTTCGTTAAGTTTTTTTTTTATCAAAGTGTCTTCTAGTAAACAATAAATTTGAATAATTAATTACAAATAAAACTTCTAGTGACTACTCACAGAGTGGAAAATCCATAAGTTATCACCACTAGTACGTCAAATCACACAGTTTAGGAGTTATCTATTTAACTTCTATTTACCTAATAAAAAACTCTAACACGCATACATATTTTAAAGCCTTGACTGAAAATCCAAATACAACAACACATAATGTATTGCCAGGAATCCATCGTAGAACGATTGGAGAAGCTATAATGGGTAATAAGTAATGTAGAGATGATAGGAGATGAATAAACAAGGAGATAATTCTGAGAGCGTTAGTGGGTTAGTTATGTGTTGGGAACTGACCTATCAACACTAGGGTCACAGGAAGGCCGTGACCGTCTACTCGGCGCACTTCCAACGCTCTGCCCTCAGACAGAAGAAGCTACAATTGGGAATCAGATACTATGTAAACGGACTTTTTGACGTTCCGACAACGTTTTAGGCCTACTATCGAACACTTAGAGGAAAGAGTATAGAGTAACACCGTAGATTTCCCCCAAGATTTTGATTTGGTGATTTGGCATTTCTTTGTATAAACTGGTGTATCAATACTAATCAATTGTAAATTGTCACACTTATTACACCATGTATCTGTGGAATTTCAGATTTATCCATCCTTAATTTAGGCAAAAATAAGAAAAGTGACAATGAGCTGTTTTTAAACACTCAAAACCTAGCTATACGTGCATTTTTGGGTTAAAGTTTAAGATAATGGGTTTGTTTGAGTGAAATCCACATCAAGGTCAAACTTTTTTTAGAATCATAATTCGTTAGTTTAACATTTATTATTTACGTTATCTATTAATAGTACAAGGTTATACGGAAAAGGTTCAGCTATTGACTTTTGGATATATAAATACAAGCTTCAGTTAACAAATACTTAAGTATTTGCTAATTAACTATATTTGATGATTGACTATTACTTTATTGTTACATTTAGTTCAAATAGTTCCAAACCTGGTCATGCAACATTAAACATATAGTAAACAACAACACTTCCTCGACAAAAAAGAAAAATACTCATGAATCTATATATGAGTGTATTCATTCTATAGTCCTAAACGATTGATTATGCCACATACCTCTTGATAGGTGGTTTACTTTGATTTTTCTTTATACAAACAGTTTAAAATCCGCTCAATGTGAAAACTATATGATCTTGATACTACTCTTAATTTAAATTTACGTAAAACAACTCAATGTTTTTTACCGATTCTCTTCACTTGTACATTAAACAATAAAATTCACTACGATTGTAAAATACACGTTCACTCGAGCCTATAATTCCACTGACGGAACCAGCAATACCCCCTCACAATGGAAGACGCGGTAGTAAATAAATACAAGGCTCAACTGTGCAGCAGCGATTTTCACCTATATAATTTGCATGTATATTGCAAGAGACACCGCACTGCCATTGTGATTGTGGAGGCGCTGCCATTGTATCGGCCAGTCAGGTGATTGTCAATTAGTCTCGTGTAATGGAAGTGACGAGTAGTCTATTGACCATTGCTATTATTTAGGAGTATCTACATGCAATATTATTATTTATGTATGTAACATTTGTAATATTATTTAAAACATGGACTGCTAACCTATGAAGGACTCACCGCAAGGTGAGTCGGAGCACATGAAAAGAGCCCGAAATTTTAATCCCCAAAAAGGTTCACTAATCTTAAGCATGGAAAGAGCCCGGGTCTCCACAGGTACCTGAGGAGGAGGACGTTATCTCGTGTTCTGCAATAGTGTTGTGTTTGGTTGGGTTAGGTTAGTTTAGGTTAGGTAAACAGACTATATCTTTTAGTAATGTAAATATCTTTTAATAATCTATATTTTAATAATGTACCTTTTAACAGTGTATCTTTTAATATTGTAAATAAATTCATGTATTTCGACTGTGTTATTGGTTCTTTCTCCTTTGAAGACTCGTTGTGAAAGTTCTAGGAAGAACCCGGGCTCTTTTCGCACCGTCCTGGGAGGGACCTTGGAGGTCCGGGCGCTTTTCAAGCGTCTGCCTGAGTTTTTGGGCTCTTTTCATGTGCGCCCAGGTGAGTTGAGTTCTTTCTGAGGGCATCTTTTCTTTAAGAAAATCACCAAAGATAATTAATTACTAATCCAAAACATTCTAATGAATGCTGAAATCAGTGGTAATTGGTTGATTAATTTGGGTGGCTCATCCGGTAGCGCGACAAACTAAGAACCAAAGGCAGTGAGATCGTGGGTTCGCATCTTTGTTCTGCCACTAGAATTAATTAGTACAGTTGATTTTTGCAATGTGCCGGCCCACACCTTTATTTGATACGTCCCACTCGCACACCTAAAGTATATAAGCACTGGCAAATGCATGGCTAACAAGAAGTCACTAGAAAGAAACTCGGGTTAGGGTGGAATATTAAATAAGATTTATGAATGTATTGAATATCATTGTAGAGCACAAATAATCTTGACGAGAAGGCTATCTTAACTAAATATCAAACAAGTGACGGGGCGTAGTTTGGTGCAGCAGCTTGGTTGAATTTAACTCTTATAATGAAAATTTAGACCTTTTTGTTCTTGGTAGACGGTGGTTTGAAGACGCATCTCAGTCACTGGGGGTTTGGTGAACAGTAGGAAGAGATAGGAGATGGACGTAACGAACGTACTCAACAGAACTGAGTGGTGAGTGTGTTAGAGACACGGAGACAGAGAAGTGCCGGTGCCGGTTGCACGGACAAGTGGGTCTCAGTTGGTCTCAACCGCCAACTCGTAATCCGCACCGTGACGAATTAGCGGCTGAGATCTGCGTCACAACATCGTTACCGGCGCCTCTCACTGCTGCATCCTCGTTACTGTGCCATACTCACTGCTGCATTATCCTTACTGTGCCATACTCACTGCAGCATTATCCTTGCTGTGCCATACTCACTGCAGCATTATCCTTACTGCGCCATACTCACTGCAGCATTATCCTTGCTGTGCCATACTCACTGCTGCATCATCCTTGCTGTGCCATACTCACTGCTGCATAATCCTTACTGTGCCATACTCACTGCTGCATCATCCTTGCTGTGCCATACTCACTGCTGCATAATCCTTACTGTGCCATACTCACTGCCGCACCATCCTTACTGTGCCATACTCACTGCTGCATAATCCTTACTGTGCTATACTCACTGCATCATTATCCTTGCTGTGCCATACTCACTGCTACATCATCCTAACTGTGCCATACTCACTGCTGCATAATCCTTACTGTGCTATACCCACTGCAGCATTATCCTTGCTGTGCTATACTCACTGCTGCATAATCCTTACTGTGCTATACCCACTGCTACATCATCCTTACTGTGCTATACTCACTGCTGCACCATCCTTTATGTGACATACTCACTGCCGCATCATCCTTACTGTGCTATACTCACTACTGCACCATCCTTTATGTGACATACTAACTGCTGCACCATCCTTTATGTGACATACCCACTACTGCATAATCATTGCTGTGCCATACTCACTGCTGCATTACCTTTACTGTTATATACTCACTGCTGCATTATCCTTACTGTGCTACACTCACTGCTACACCATCCTTACTGTGCCATACTCACTGCTGCATCATCCTTACTGTGCTATACTCACTGCTGCACCATCCTTACTGTGCTATACTCACTACTGCATCATCCTTTTTGTGACATACTAACTGCTGCACCATCCTTACTGTGACATTCTCACTGCTGCATCATCCTTACTGTGCTATACTCACTGCTGCATCATCCTTACTGTGACATGCTCACTACTGCATTATCCTTACTGTGCTATAATCACTGCTGCATCATCCTTACTGTGACATTCTCACTGCTGCATCATCCTTACTGTGCTATACTCACTGCTGCACCATCCTTACTGTGATATATACTCACTGCTGCATCAACGGATTATTCATCTGCAGAAGGATTTCATTGTGCTCTTATCATGTCTAATAATATCCAATCACAGAAACCTTACCCAAAATAATTCCTATATCTTGACAGATGATTTGCAGTGGCTTATTACGAACCGCGGTCCACTTAGATGCTCTTAAGTGAGATTTTTGAAAATAACGCTGCACTTCAACTGGAAAAAATTGACACTAAGAGTAATTTCCATTTAGGCATCTGCTGTCACAGGAAGGCCATTATTTCATCATCCTTTATAAGATTCGTTGATTAACAACAATGCATGTAAATGCCGCTATTCACATAACAGACATTATTTGCTTTTTGGAAATGCAGCATTGCTTTGTCATTTGCATGATTTGTTGCCAATAAAGCCGCACGAACATAATATGAACGAGGCCCCTAACCATCAAGCAAGATAGATTTAGTAGTTTATTCTTTATAAACAATCAGAATTTCATTGCCTGGCAAAAAACCATACCCTGATTTAGGACTATTTGCTCTACCGAATTGTTAATTAATAAGCCTACGAACCTAGCCATCCTATTAACTTATACAACCTAATTGACCTAGCCCACTAGTAGCCTATGTTTTCAAGTAATCTTTATATAAACCCCAAGGTGGGGAACGTTGCATGATAAATCTTTTTATATTACTCTATCGAAGAAAATGACGAATCCTCAACGTGCATTGTTTCTGTTAACATAACTATCATAGGCAGTACATTCTTCCACGGAATATCCAGAGCCTATTAACATTACAAAGCCTTTGTAAATAATCTGACACTGAATACACTTGACGTGTCCGTGCAAAGGTTACGTGCTGACTAACGGTAGAGCCACATCTGGCTGAACGTAAAGGTCACGGTGGAGCCATGTAGCAGATAGCGGGTAGGCAGAACATAGTTTTAGGGTAGTGCTATTAGAAGGCCAATTATAGGAGTTGCTCGGTCATTATTTCTGCTCTGGTTGCGATGCGTCCAATGATATCGTGCGCCACCCGCCAGCGCCGCGCGTGCGATATCAGAACTGCCACACACGCCGTGGCTTATCATCTTCAAAGGGTACTAGGTATTTACAGGGTCCAATAGATTAGATAAACTCTCACACCACTACATACTGTCACTTATCATCTTTACAAGTTCTTCAGCGTATACAGGGTCCAATAGATTAGATAAACTATCACGCCACTACTTACTGTCACTTATCATCGTTACAAGTTCTTCAGCATATACAGGGTCCAATAGATTAGATAAACCATCACGCCACTACATACTGTCACTTATCATCTTTACAAGTTCTTAAGCATATACAAGGTCCAATAGATTAGATAAACCATCACGCCACTACATACTGTCACTTATCATCTTTACAAGTTCTTCAGCGTATCTAGGGTCCAATAGATTAGATAAACTATCACGCCACTACATACTGTCACTTATCATCTTTACAAGTTCTTCAGCGTATCTAGGGTCCAATAGATTAGATAAACTACCACGCCACTACATACTGTCACTTATCATCTTTACAAGTTCTTCAGCATATACAAGGTCCAATAGATTAGAGATTAGATAAACTACCACGCCACTACATACTGTCACATATCATCTTTACAAGTTCTTCAGCGTATACAGGGTCCAATAGGTTAGAGATTAGATAAACTATCACGCCACTAGACTACATACTGTCGCTTATCATCTTTACAAGTTCTTCAGCGTATACAAGGTCCAATAGGTTAGAGATTAGATAAACTATCACGCCACTACATACTGTCACTTATCATCTTTACAAGTTCTACAGCGTATACAAGATCCAATAGGTTAGAGATTAGATAAACTATCACGCCACTACATACTGTCACTTATCATCTTTACAAGTTCTTCAGCGTATACAAGGTCCAATAGGTTAGAGATTAGATAAACTATCACGCCACTACATACTGTCACTTATCATCTTTACAAGTTCTTCAGCGTATACAAGGTCCAATAGGTTAGAGATTAGATAAACTATCACGCCACTACATACTGTCGCTTATCATTTTTACAAGTTCTTCAGCGTATACAAGATCCAATAGGTTAGAGATTAGATAAACTATCACGCCACTACATACTGTCGCTTATCATCTTTACAAGTTCTTCAGCATATACAGGGTCCAATAGATTAGATAAACTATCACGCCACTACATACTGTCACTTATCATCTTTACAAGTTCTTCGGCATTTACATGGATGGACCGGATGGACTATATAAATACTAGATGAGATCACATAAATTACGAGACTAATACCCACACCGTCATACTATAATATTTATTTTCAATTTGTATGTTTCAGGTGTTTTTTTAGTTAGTAAATCAATTCCAACTCAATACAATTCTCCTCGACAACCTTGACCAGCGATGATAAGATTATTAGTATCCCTGGCTAAGATAAGCCCAATACATTACCAGGAACAATTTTTGAAGTCTCCGTATCAAATTACATGAGCTGCATACGTTAAACGCACATTTACAAGATAATAACGATATTTATTTTCGCAGTATAGTCCGGCGTATGTAGTGCTAAACGGTCATAAAACTGACCTTGTCGGTTTTGCCAGAGGTCGTTAAAGGCTTGAAATATATGGGTTATAAAACAAGCTATGAATTAACGCCATAGCGAGGTCGTCTCGTATCCGATGAAGATTTAAACCTCACTGTAGCGTTTGGTCGGACGTTTTTATTAGAGAATTCTCCAAGGTGACAATCGGCTTACTCGATGTCGTTAGTTGCTAGAATTCCCCTGTTTACGTCTAGACCGGGAAGTTTATATTGTGGTTCTGAAGTGTGTTACTTTTTGTGGGGAATAATTAAACCGAGCGACTAGCGTGTAGATAGTTGTTATACTGGTGGGGAAACGAATAAAAGTCGTCGATTTCCACAAGGTCATAAAAATATAGTAACAAAACCACGGAAGGGGTTTAATACGTATTTTATATACTTTATTTTGTTTATGAAAAGTCCTTTTGAAGATTTAATGTAGCACCTTTTCTTTTACGCATATGTCTTTGATTATTGGGCTTTTATAATTTAGTTCGTGCTAACGAAACATCTTGTCTCAGTCAGTAACACATTCACACAGATCATCTCTGCTATGCTAAACTCAACCACATTCATATTCAGGTTTTAACCCACCTAAGTGGCGTTGCTGTCTTCAAAATAGTAATCATGATAGTGATAATTATAATAATAATCCGCCAAAAGTTTCCTTAAACCCTTCTATAACTAACAAAAGCTCCTAAAAACGTCTAAATGTAAAGGAACATAAACTCATTTACATTGAATCCCACTAAAATAATTAGCAATGAAATAGAAATCTAGAGCATCGTGCTCTACAGTCTATGTGACTGTCCCGTTACCGGAGAAACAGAATGGCAGAATAGACCATTGAAAATAATCGGTAATCGCAATAACTTGTACGGCCGCAGCTGCAACTGGGCTAATGGGCCGGGATTGTTACCCAGGTTCATCCACCTTGCTAGCCAATTACCCATCATTAATTATCATTTCAGTTTAAATTAATTGTAATAACAACCGCTAGAGGCCGGTAACTCCACAATGCGTCGCGCTCCGTGTCACTCGCCCTAATAGAGTAATTACTGTGCTGAAACGACTCAACGTCGAAGTTGTCCAGAAATAAAATTCAAATTTTCAGACATTCTTTTGAGACAGTTTAGATTGTTTCGGATTCACGAATGTTCTACGACCAAATTGTCATGTTGACATGTTAAAGGAAGAAACGTATTTTACGGCTATTTCGCTGGCTTTGACACCTTAAAGAATGTTTAAATTGAAGAGCGAACTTGTTAGTTTTCTATTCTAGCACAGTTCGTAGATGTATTAATGTATTTACTTATTTACTGGTCATAGAACTAGTGTTTCGTAACAAATCGTTTGAAAACGAAACAGAAGATGAATTTGTAGTTAATTTTAATTAGATAATTATGATCAGGCCAATTAGTAAATCAAACGAAAGGGGAATCTACAATCCAGTTACTACAGTACAGACAGTCGGTCAGTCAGTTCACACCAAATGTGAGTCTATCGGTCAGACAAGGTCGACTCACTAACTAATCAGATTACTCATTCGATTTAAGGATAAAAGGTTTTCCTTACAACCAAACATTATTTGGACATTCTTGTAAATCATGGTCCATCTAGTGAATAAACACACTGTATCAAAACTAATGATTTAGGCACTTAGTTTGCACTGTTTATGACAAGCAGAAAGTGTAAGGAGTAGTTTCCTGGTTGACCTTAGGTCGGTGCCGATGCCAGATGCCAGTACCAGTGCCAGTGCCACGGTAATCCAGCCATACCAATGTGCCGCCACGCCGCGCCGCGCCACATACATTCTCAACCGGACCTTACTACTTACTGTCGTCTGTAACCTCCTTGGCGATAGAATAGTTTTGTCCAACATTAGATTTACACAACCTGATTGATGAGTCGTACTTTGGTCAACATAGAGTCCGTATTATAAAACAGAGATGAATGAGGAATGAGTTTTGAATAATGTTGTTACTAATAGCTGTTTCATATGCGAGGTCAATTTATTTAAGCCCAACAACCAAGCAGGATGTCTGGTCCAAGTTAGAACCATCAAAATGGTACTGTTTTTTTGTTGTTTTTTAGGATTCACCTGGTAAAATTTTCATTTCTATGCGAGATGTAATTGTACCCTCTCATCTGGCCTGAGAGATTACTTAATTAATCTTAGTGGACTGTCCTTCATTTGCCGTTTTTGACAGTCAAACATAATCCTCTATTATTTAAGAAAATATGGCATTCGTCGTCTGAAACGAAATTCGTAATTTTACACCTCTGTATATCTTGAAGCTATGTCAGTAGAAATTTTAATAATAAATGAGTCAATTATAACTATTAATAAGTATGGCTACAGAGATTCCTACCAACTGCACTAAAAAGTCGAACAAGACAACTAATGCATATGGGCGTTAAAAAAAAATAATATTTAGCTCATAAAACCAGAATATACCCAAATTGTACAGATTAAATTAATTGTTCCTCTCGTAGTCTTAAAACAACGCTTGGGAATATGTAGAACTAGATTATGCCCAATTAAGGCTTCGCGATGAAAACAAAATTGCCATCCTCAAACGAAACCCCAGTGATTACAAGTATTTGTTTTCAAAAGGAAACAGTTTTGAGGCAAGTCAGGAAATGGCGTCCCATTATCTTGTTCACAGTTTGCTGATGAGCGCTGAACACGCACCGGACTGACGTGAACATTAAACAAATATTTAGACAAATATTAAAAGATTATATCACGCTTAAAAAGGATGTGTTAATTGAGGATTACATAATCTGTTCCAAAAATTCATGAATCATTATGAATTTTTGCAGACAAAATTGTTCATTATGATTTAAACGCAGGAAATTAGTTTTAGAAGAATTATAAGTTGATGTCATGCCAGCTTGATGTATGCTGTATTGGTTATTTCTAATCAATTTAGTACTGTACAAACAATACCAGCTTATGTACCAGTACATTGCACGGGTTGGAGGAGTTAAAAGAATGGTTTAATCATTAGTTATCTTAACTGAGTCAAATTGTTCAATTATCTCCGTGTTTTGAAAGGAATCTATGAGGCCTAATCCATGAAAATGTTCGGAATTGTAAACAAACAAAAATTGGTTTGACAGTTCCATTTAAGTAATGTTAAATAATATTTACATTATATTCGGGCGAGTGACATCATTTTTACTTTCTCCCCCTATACCATAGTATTATTGGAGAAAGTATAGTTTTCGACAAAATTTTCGAGTTTGAGTTTTGAGTAGATATATCCGTTTTGGGTTCCCTGAACCAAAACAGTTTTCCAAGTGATGTCTGTGTGTGTGTGGGTGTGTGTGTGTGTGTGGATGTGTACAGAGCTACAGACCACACCTGTAGTCCGATATTGATGAAATTTGGTATGCAGGTACTAATCCATAGTCCATAGTATCTCCAGGTGTTTTTTTTCATATTTTAAAAATTGTTATTTTTAATGGGGATTTCTCCATAAAAACCAATAAAATAACAGAAAATTCGAATGTTCTCGAAAACGCTCGGAACGATTTGGATTAAAATTTAGTATGTTATGAACGTTTGAATTCTGAACAAAATGGCACAAATCCTATTTCTGTAAAATTACGGTTCAAAAGCTATTGTAACTTATGTTATTTTCCCATAAAATAACAAAAAAATAAATGAATTGCAAAAAAAGTATTGATTAAAATTAGTATCTTATGGTCCTTTAAATTCTGAACAAAATTGTACAAATCCCATTACCACATATTACGGTTCAAAAGTTATTGTATCTTTTATTATTTTCTCATATAAAACTCATAAAATAACAGAACATTGGATTTTAGGAATAAAAGCCGGTTTTGATTAAAATTAATGTGGTATGGTCCTTATCATTCTTAACAAAATAGTGCAACCCCCCCCCCCATTGCTGAAACAATTACGTTGCAACTTTCGTGATTTTCCCTTTAAAACATCATAGTTACTTCCACCACTTACCCATGATAAAGGTTGCTTACAAGCTAATGGGAGAACGTATGAGTCAGATTGCTGACACCGTTTATTATGTTTATGGCCTATACATTCGTGCAGTATTTAATATGTTTGAACCAGCTGTGTGGAATTGAGCTGCAGCTGGGTTTTCAAAATTCATTTGGCAGTTTGCATTCAAACTTTGTGGGTTTGTTCTTTGTTGCAAAATCAGCAGTTTTTGTGATTAGCGCGTATAATCACACACACACAGACATAACTTGCCAAAAACCACTTTTTGGGCTCAGGGGGACCCAAAACGGATATATCCACTCAAAACTGAAACTCGAAATTGTTTGCGAAAACAATAAATACTTACTCCATATACTGTGTATAGGGTGGGGGATTCAAACACATATCTAACTCAAGTGAAGAAGTGATAATAATATGATTAGAAATATGAATTACTTCTCACTGGGTAAATTTTACGTGATTATATGCATAATCATAAATGGCATTCGAAGTACACATGGTGTTTATTTATTTCATAATCATAAACTAGTGATATTAATCATATAGATTTACGACATGATCGAACACAAATGACCTGATAGAAATTTGCGTAACCTCAGGATAACAATATGTAAGGCAATCGAATACGAGAGACTACAACGCCCGGCTACACTGAAGTCTTTGTTTCGTACCAGCGTCTTTTTGAAAACAGTTAGGCGACGGTGACGGGATGCGCACATTATATCCTGCCTTTTCGTATATTAAGCACATCCTCATTCCAAATTAAGTCTCAGCAGGTGCTATGTGCTGGAGAGGGGGGGGGGGGATAGCTGCGCGGGCCCGCGCTAATATCCTAATCGTTTCCGCTCCAATCCTACAATCATTCCATTCACAAGCTCCGTCGTGGCAGTACAATCCCGTCACCGTCTCGGCGATCACCACCTAGAGCCGAGCCCCCCCCCCCACCCATCCTCAGGGGCATCGCCGCGCCGCCTCCACAGACGAGGTACCGCGACCGTTACGACCTCCCATTGTGGTTTTGAGGCTCATGAAAAAGTGCTAATTTTTCAGCACCACAACTCTACAGGTCCCGTGCAAATACCTGGTTGCGAAACCAGACTGTTTTTGTTGTCTACGAGAAGGAAAATCGAACACAATTTCGGCAGTAACGTCTTATTCAGCGTCGAATAACCTGGGACGTAAGATGACTCAGGGCCCGCAAGGCTACTGTAACCGTAGTCACGGAAACGAACTGAGCACACAGGGTCGAATATACAGAATACATATTTAGAAATATATGTTACACTCAATCTCCGAATTCGGACAATGTCCGAAATTTCTACCCACTCCGCGATGTGGATAGTTTGAAATACCCACGTCGCGAAGTGAGCATTTTATTTCGGACATTGACCGAAACGAAATGCCCAGACCGCGTTGTGGGTAAACTGATTTACTCAAACGCCGAAGTCTAAACCTTCTTCGGCGGTTGAGTAAATCCAAAATACCCACAACGCGATGTGAGCAAAAGTGATTGCCCACGTCGGGTTGTGGGTATTTCTATTTTGCGCAAACGCCGAATAGCCTGAATATGACCTGAATATGAACTACCGTGTACAAAAAAATCTACATGAAATCCACAATCACTAGGTAGGCCTAAAATAAATAAAATTTATGTTTGTGATTATTATTTAATGTACAAATATCATTTTAGAAAATACAAGAAAACTGCAAATTACCGAATAAGAAGAAAAAAACTGAAATTATGTTTTTCCGCTTTACAAAAATAGGAGTAACCTTAAATCGCCGATCATAACACAGTTCTAGTTACATATTACTTTTACTTATTGGCACAAGAGGTGCTGCCATGACATTTAGAATGCATTTTACGTTTAACTTAATACATTTACATGATTTACTCAAACAGTTCTTCTTGCAACCACATCTTATAAAAACCTTGTTTTGATCCGGATGACATCATCGCTTCTTTTCGTACGTTAACTTGGTCATCGGGTACATCCTCGGGGCAAGGAAATTTATTTAGCGCCACCTGGAATAGGTTTTTCGCAAACTGTTCGTCCAGAATTCCATGTCTTGTGCCAAGAGTGTAGTAATCATTTGTCTTATTTACAACTGCCATTACATTTCTAGGGGCTAGTCGTCCCCGGTCAACAGTAAAGAAAACACAATGCAGGTACAGGTCCGTCCATCCTAATCGCAAATAGTGCAAATAGTGGGGGTAACATGTCTAAACGTAAATTCGGCATTTGCACAAACTAAGAATACCCACAACCCGACGTGGGCAATCCCTCTTGCTCACATCGCGTTGTGGGTATTTTTGATTCGCTCAATCGCCGAAGAACGTTATGACTTTGGCATTTGAGTATATCAATTTACCCACATCGCGGTCTGGGCATTTCACTTCGGCCAATGACCGAATAAAATGCTCACTCCGCGACGTGGGTATTTCACACTATCCACATCGCGGAGTGGGTAGAAATTTCGGACATTGTCCGAATTCGGGGATTGAGTGTAACATATACACCAAAAATTTGAAAAGAAACTCCAAAACAAAAGCTAAATACTTAAAATGGTTTACAATACCTGCATATAGTAATCCTTTGGTAATTTGATACCTTTGATTGAATTTGAAAATTGATACCTGCAAAGGATTACTATATGCAGGTATTGTAAACCATTTTAAGTATAATACAGTAATCCGGAGGCTGAACAACAATTTAAAAAAAAGCTAAATAGCTTAAAACTAAAATGCTTATCTGCGTTTACCAATAACACAATTTTAGGAGCCTCTATAAATTTGTAGAACCGTTGTCCATCCGATCCTGCCCTACCATGAGGAATAATATATAAAATATTATTGTTTACTTTCACGTGCAATACTCTCAAAATCTAAATAGACGTTGTTAAATAGTTAACGCTTTACATGTTGCAACTACACTACTTCGCCATGTCGAAAGTCTCACAGCGAGTACTAACATTAATTGCCCGATTTATTGGACATGAGCAATATTAGAAAATCTTTAGGCATTATTAGAATAGGTAGAATAGGTCTTTAAGCAAACTTAAAAACTAATAGTATGGTATCACTGCGTTTCACGCCGAAACGTTAATATTTAGCTCAATACAGCCTAGTTTTAATTAGCTATGGAGTTCCCTGACGGATCGTCAGGAGATTCCAAGTGGTCCATTTCATCTTGACAAACTTATCGGTGGACCCATCCTAGCTCGGCTACCAGACTGTTTTTTAACGGGCCACTTCAGGTCTGTTTGGGACGGCGGCGTACACGACTAGTCTGGCAGACTTGTCGGTAGATTTACCACTTCAGCTCTGTGTGGGACGGTGGCGCACACGACTAGTCTGTCAGACTCTTTGGTAGATTGACCACTTCAGCTCTGTGTGGGACGGTGGCGTACACGACTAGTCGCAGACTCTTCGGTAGATTGGCCACTTCAGCTCTGTGTGGGACGGTGGCGTACACGACTAGTCGCAGACTCTTCGGTAGATTGGCCACTTCAGCTCTGTGTGGGACGGTGGCGCACACGACTAGTCTGGCAGACTCTTTGGTAGATTGGCCACTTCAGCTCTGTGTGGGACGGTGGCGTACACGACTAGTCTGGCAGACTCTTTGGTAGATTGACCACTTCAGCTCTGTGTGGGACGGTGGCGTACACGACTAGTCGCAGACTCTTTGGTAGATTTACCACTTCAGCTCTGTGTGGGGCGGTGGCACACACGACTAGTCTGGCAGACTTGTCGGTAGATTGACAACTTCAGCTCTGCGTGGGACGGTGGCGCACACGACTAGTCTGGCAGACTCTTTGGTAGATTTACCACTTCATCTCTGTGTGGGACGGTGGCGTACACGACTAGTCTGGCAGACTTGTCGGTAGATTGACCACTTCAGCTCTGTGTGGGACGGTGGCGCACACGACTAGTCTGTCAGACTCTTTGGTAGATTGACCACTTCAGCTCTGTGTGGGACGGTGGCGCACACGACTAGTCTGTCAGACTCTTTGGTAGATTGACCACTTCAGCTCTGTGTGGGACGGTGGCGCACACGACTAGTCTCGCAGACTCTTCGGTAGATTGGCCACTTCAGCTCTGTGTGGGACGGTGGCGTACACGACTAGTCTGGCAGACTCTTTGGTAGATTGACCACTTCAGCTCTGTGTGGGACGGTGGCGTACACGACTAGTCGCAGACTCTTCGGTAGATTGGCCACTTCAGCTCTGTGTGGGACGGTGGCGCACACGACTAGTCTGGCAGACTCTTTGGTAGATTGACCACTTCAGCTCTGTGTGGGACGGTGGCGTACACGACTAGTCTGGCAGACTCTTTGGTAGATTGACCACTTCAGCTCTGTGTGGGACGGTGGCGTACACGACTAGTCGCAGACTCTTTGGTAGATTTACCACTTCAGCTCTGTGTGGGACGGTGGCACACACGACTAGTCTGGCAGACTTGTCGGTAGATTGACCACTTCAGCTCTGCGTGGGACGGTGGTGCACACGACTAGTCTGGCAGACTCTTCGGTAGATTGACCACTTCAACTCTGTGTGGGACGGTGGCGCACACGACTAGTCTGGCAGACTCTTCGGTAGATTGACTACTTCAGCTCTGTGTGGTACGGTGGCGCACACGACTAGTCTGGCAGACTCTTCGGTAGATTGACTACTTCAGCTCTGTGTGGGACGGTGGCGCACACGACTAGTCTGGCAGACTCTTAGGTAGATTGACTACTTCAGCTCTGTGTGGGACGGTGGCGCACACGACTAGTCTGGCAGACTCTTCGGTAGATTGACCACTTCAGCTCTGTGTGGGACGGTGGCGCACACGACTAGTCTGGCAGACTCTTCGGTAGATTGACTACTTCAGCTCTGTGTGGGACGGTGGCGTACACGACTAGTCTGGCAGACTCTTCGGTAGATTGACCACTTCAGCTCTGTGTGGGACGGTGGCGCACACGACTAGTCTGGCAGACTCTTCGGTAGATTGACTACTTCAGCTCTGTGTGGTACGGTGGCGCACACGACTAGTCTGGCAGACTTTTTGGTAGATTGACCACTTCAGCTCTGTTTGGGACGGTGGCGTACACGACTAGTCGCAGACTCTTCGGTAGATTAACCACTTCAGCTCTGTGTGGGACGGTGGCGTACACGACTAGTCTGGCAGACTCTTTGGTAGATTTACCACTTCATCTCTGTGTGGGACGGTGGCGTACACGACTAGTCTGGCAGACTTGTCGGTAGATTGACCACTTCAGCTCTGCGTGGGACGGTGGCGTACACGACTAGTCTGGCAGACTTGTCGGTAGATTGACCACTTCAGCTCTGCGTGGGACGGTTTCGCACACGACTAGTCTGGCAGACTCTTCGGTAGATTGACCACTTCAGCTCTGTGTGGGACGGTTTCGCACACGACTAGTCTGGCAGACTCTTTGGTAGATTTACCACTTCATCTCTGCCTGGTATGGCGGCGTACACGACTAGTCTGGCAGACTCATCGGTAGAATGGCCTCTTCAGCTCAGCCCAAGACGGTTACGTCGTGCGTACGTTACAAGCCTGGCAGACTCTTCGTAGATGGTCCACTTCAGGTCTATCTGGGGTAGTAGGGCAAGCTACTGGACTGGCAGACTTTTTGGTAGATAGGCCATTTCAGCTGTGGTGGCGACGTACTCTACCAGCCTGGCAGACTTGTTGGTAGTTGAGCCATTTTAGCTTTACCTGAGGCGGCAACGTACGCTACTAGCCTTACAGACTCGTTGGTAGATGGGTCACTTCAGCCGGCCTGAGGCGGCGGCGTACGCTACTAGCCTGGCAGACTTGCTGCGAAAATGCGAGTCCTCATTTGAATAAGATCGGACCCGGCCGCTGTATCATTAGCCCTAATAAATCATACCCAGTGAATAGCGAAATAATTAGGGCCTCGCAATACCGAGCGATTATATGGTAATGGATATATGCGGTTTACCAAAATTGCGGCTAGTCGTGTAGGCAGGAATGTCAGCTATTTACAGCACTTGCTGGTAAATGCACTTGATTGCAGTATTGTTAGAGCTGGTTAAACGATCGCCTCCCATTATCCAGACATGACTCGATTGTCTAGCCAGATAAAAATAATGTCAAGTTTTAGGTTTGATTTTTTTCTGTGCGTTACATTTGAGGGACCGCTGAGACAGAAAACCGGTTTCCGGGACGCTTGTCTGCGACGACTCGCTGGCTCAAGTGAAATCGGCTACCAGATCTGGTCAGGAAAACTTTGCATAAAATATTCGTCATTCAAACTGAAATACTTAAACCAAACAAATATTTTCTATGTTTCCTTGTGTAAGCAAACGTGAACAGTGTGGAACATCCCCTCCCAACCTCAATCTGCAATATTATAAATTAATAAAACGATCATTCGGATTATACATAGATCAAAGTCGATGTTGAAGCTGCTGCTGCTAAACATGTTGATCAGCCAGTTAAACAATTTCAATATTGATCTCGGTAAAGGCATTTAACTGATACATGCAGTTTGAAGTCTAGCCTATGTAAAAAAAGAGAAACACAAGTGGATTTCTAAAACGATACCTTTCTTTTCTTTTGTCGACATTAGGAAAACTGAATTGAGAGGCAGCGATGTTATATAATTAGTAAAATACAATTATTAGACACATGTCGAGATCGTACACCTTTTCGTTATCATGAATAAGGGACTAATTAAAATTCTAAACTTTCACATATTCAAACACTTACAATTATTTAAACAACATTGATGTAAAACTCATTGGTAGAAAAATTTCTTTCTGTGGCGATTGTCAGAGCAAGAATCTTGCATTAAAAAGGGAACACTATAAGCTACTGAAATAAATTTCGCGGAAATATGGTTCGGATTATCTATAAGGAGATAATTTGACCATCCCAGTGTAAGCAATGCTCCAAGTAGTATAGTTGGTGTAGCGCTGATCAAAATTACTGATAGACAATGGTTGCAGGTAGCATGATAAATATTCATTGAATAACGACGCTGAACGGGTAGTAACAGTAATGACATGATGTTTGCCGTGTTAGACGGCTAAACATCGTGCCAGGCAAGCAACTGCTGCAAGTATTGTTCTGAATAATGATGTAATATTATTACTTAGGTCTACTGAAGGAAATTTGAACCCGAGTGTGAATATCCGTAATTATTTACAAGAAAAAAATTGTCATAGGCTAATACTTTGTTAATATATCGGTTGTGAGTGTTGCGACGCAGACGGTTGGATGAAGATAGAGTAGTAAACCCAACATGGACCATCAACTATCATTCTCAATTCCCACAAACAGCACTTATTGTTGAGGAAAAAGTCATACATAGGATCGTGATTTTCTTGAGAATAAGTGGTGATGAAAACGATTGAGAGAGGCTAGACCAGTGACTCCCATAACTCAACTGTCATAATAGTTCTTGCTAAGGAAGTAGCGATGCAGAAGATTGAGAGATGCTAGAGCTAGACCTGTGCCTACCACAACCCAACAGCCAAATAGTTCTTGCTGAGGAAGTAGTGATGCAGAATATTAGGAGATGCTAACCTGTGCCTACCACAACCCAACAGCCATATAGTTCTCGCTGAGGAATTAGTGATGCAAAAGATTGGGAGATTCTAGACCTGTGCCTACCACAACCCAACAGCCATATAGTTCTTGCTGAGGAAGTAGTGATGCAAAAGATTGGGAGATTCTAGACCTGTGCCTACCACAACCCAACAGCCATATAGTTCTTGCTGAGGAAGTAGTGATGCAAAAGATTGGGAGATTCTAGACCTGTGCCTACCACAACCCAACAGCCATATAGTTCTTGCTGAGGAAGTAGTGATGCAAAAGATTGGGAGATTCTAGACCTGTGCCTACCACAACCCAACAGCCATATAGTTCTTGCTGAGGAAGTAGTGATGCAGAAGATTGAGAGATGCTAAAGCTAGACCAGTGCCTACCACAACCCAACAGCCAAATAGTTCTCGCTGAGGAATTAGTGATGCAAAAGATTGGGAGATTCTAGACCTGTGCCTACCACAACCCGAGCCATATAGTTCTTGCTGAGGAAGTAGTGATGCAGAAGATTGAGAGATGCTAGACCTGTGCCTACCACAACCCAACAGCCATATAGTTCTTGCTGAGGAATTAGTGATGCAGAAGATTGGGAGATTCTAGACCTGTGCCTACCACAACCCAACAGCCATATAGTTCTTGCTGAGGAAGTAGTGATGCAGAAGATTGAGAGATGCTAGACCTGTGCCTACCACAACCCAACAGCCAAATAGTTCTCGCTGAGGAATTAGTGATGCAAAATATTGGGAGATTCTAGACCTGTGCCTACCACAACCCAACAGCCATATAGTTCTTGCTGAGGAAGTAGTGATGCAAAAGATTGGGAGATTCTAGACCTGTGCCTACCACAACCCAACAGCCATATAGTTCTTGCTGAGGAAGTAGTGATGCAGAAGATTGGGAGATTCTAGACCTGTGCCTACCACAACCCAACAGCCATATAGTTCTTGCTGAGGAAGTAGTGATGCAAAAGATTGGGAGATTCTAGACCTGTGCCTACCACAACCCGAGCCATAATAGTCCTTGCTGAGGAAGTAGTGATGCAGAAGATTGAGAGATGCTAGACCTGTGCCTACCACAACCCAACAGCCATATAGTTCTCGCTGAGGAATTAGTGATGCAGAAGATTGGGAGAGGCCAGACCTGTGACTACCACAACAGCCATATGTTTCCTTGCCCAGCGTAGTTTCGAGATGAATATTTATCACCAGGCCTACGATCCTTGTTCTGATCAGTCAAGCCCCGACCTTGATCAATTCCCGTTCAGATAAACAGACGTGCCAGACTCAAGATCTGATACAACACGGTGTGTGTAGCCACGCCTAGACATTAGACATTATCCCTCGACATCCCCTTACATATGGGATCGTCAGTCAAGTAAAGTATTCGTGGTTGTGAATGTGATTGATGCTTTATTTTAGTTTTAGGATAATTGTATGTATAATCCTAGAAATTAGGATACACATTCTTGCGTTTTGTTTGGAAATATATCTAATGATTTTATCTCTTAAACACTTAAAGAAACAAACAAAAATTACTACAATGATTATGACCGATGTTTATTCCACTTCATCAAATTCGAGACCACCCCACCTCAATAAAATGGGCCATTTCTTTTTTATTGTGCTCCTATTTTTAATAGACGAGGTTTTAGAAGTAAATCGACGATAACTAAGCTCAACTAATGTACAGATATCGGCATTGAAGGTAGTTTGGAGGTCACATGACCGGTCTATCCATTTAAAACGAGAACAGGACCTTTACTTCAAATTATCTAGTCAACAAATACTTTCCAGCGCCTCACTGCTTTCACTCATGAACATGCTCTCAATACGGGCAATTGCTTTTGCCACGCCGCGATGACGGCGCATCAGGTGGTGGCACTAGACTGCATATGCAACAATGCTACAATCTACCTGTAGTATCATGGAAGCAGTGCTTAGTTAAGGAATTGGCTTTTAAAATTTAAATGCCTGGCTACGCTGTGCATTGTTGGCTTTTATATCATGGTTTACAGAAACTCATGAAGTGGATTAATTATCTATCGATAAAAGTAAACGTCGTTGAAACACACAAAAATATTTCTCTGTAGCTTTGTCCTGATGACTATTATAGATTCATTGTTTCATTTAACAGAATCATCTTTTACAAAATTTAAAATTTTACTTTCAATTTAGTCACTTGTGGATTACCATATTTTTTTTGCTTAATTAGGCTTCTTAATTTTCCTTGAAAATTGTGTCAACCCTCTATTTCTTGTAACAGATACAGTGATACTAAAAATGGACATTTTTGGTGATATCTGTAATAAGTACAGGAGGGAAAACTGAAATGTCAATCTATAGAAATAAAAGGAATACACATTTTCATCAATCACAATTAACAAGAAATAAACGATAATTTCATAAAAGTTATGTACAAGTTAAGCTGACCATCTTGATTTCGTTATCGGTTAATGCTTTAGGGTATGCGGCTCAGCAATTGAAATTCAGGCCGCGGAAGTGGATAGGAATGTGCGGAATTCGGCGGCTGCAGAAGGAGGGGGGCACCGTCGGGGGACCAGGGGGGCTGAGAAGACAAGACAGCGGCAACGGTTCTTCGTCAACCCAGCTTTCCGCTGTCAATATATGCTTTTCTGGACTTATTAATCTCCTACAGTTGATAGCTTTTACAAATTAACCTCCCTTCTGAAAACCTAAAAGAATACGCAATTTTATATGTGAATTTGGTCAACTAAGATTTTTCTAATGCTCTGATGGGTTTCCAACTAGAATAATCCACACTGCTCTAAAATAATCCACACTGCTCTAAAATAATCCACACTGCTCTAAAATAACCCATACGGAATCCGCATAATAGCCTACTCTGCTAGTTTGCTTTACCTAGATATGTATAACCTCACTAACTCGACAATTTGTGAATCCAAAAGTTTTCGAGTTTGGGTGAGTCAAGATGTCAAGTTATCAATAACATTGAAAATTTTAATGAGTTTTAATAAATCAATACTTTTCAGACTATTTTTTACATATGAATTTATTACTTGCATGAGTATTTTTGAAAGAAAAATTTTCAAATATATTTGCAAAAATTGAAACTTGAAAAGTCGATCACAAAAATAAGACAACGCCAGTTAGTCGTACGCACTGTCCTGTCAGCTGTTGACTATTGAGGTACAAGGCCTGTCAAGTTAACGGGGAGTTGGTGAGGTTTTACGTATATAACAAATAATATACACCGAATGGTTTAACAGTCGTCTGACATAACCGTGCAAGAGTAATATAAAAACATTACCATTGAGATATAGTAGGCCACACATCGTAATAGATTGCATGTAGAAGACACTACAATGTTTCCTTTGCCCTGAGGCTGGTGACTGAAGACAGCGTAAAATCCACGAGCGATCATCCGTTCAACATCCACGGCTGTTAGTCGGCCTCTCGTGGACAAATCGACAAATCCCCGTAATCAATAAGATCTGTCAGTGCACATCCACTCTCTAATGTTACGGCTATTGGTTACAGTTGTACAAGCTAACCTCGTTATTTGTCCATTGGCTTTACTTTCTTGTGTCTAGTTTGTTTAGGTTTGATGGAGAGTAGTTTGTTTGGCAATAGTTTAATTTGTTCTTTTTAAGACAGTTCGTTGTTGGGACGAGTTTCCGGTTTTAGGGTATTTAAACAGGTTTTACATAAAGATAACAATATTTTTATTCCAGGGCATTGTTAACATTTTCCGTCACTTACCTCATCCATGTCCAATAAGATGAATATGTTCTGTATCAAATTATTGTTTTGAAAGGAAATTAATTTTCTCAAACTTAGTTACAACTGACTTTGATTAACTAGGCTGTTTTTGACAATTTATTCTCCTGTTCATCTAATTATTTGATCTTTGATCACCCAGATTCTGTCGAACTAATCAAACAAATACAAATAAACAAGAGAATTGTATTCAAGTAAAAGTGTGCCATCGATGAATAATACTCCCTTCAGGATTACTCTGAAGGGAGTAGTATACAACAATGAAGTGTGAAAACATACTAAATATACCTTTGATATTGGTATTATACCTTTGGTATTATCATTTGAATGATGGTCCGTATATTTAGACTGTGGTCTAATACATTATTTAACGTACATCTTCTTATAGAATACCTGTAATTTATAGTTAATCTATTAGCTTTATAAATTCACTTTATCACATTCTTGTTGAAACGATCTACTTCATTATTAAAGAAATTCAATTCAATCGCAATTCAATTTCTAATAGACACCGAAGCCTACAGAGATCTATTTAATTCAATTCACGATAACCTCCGCTCAGTATCTCAGGCTAGTGAATGGTGGAACAATGCTCATCTATTATAGAGTAAATTAACGTTTGTTTTGAATCGGGAAAATTACATGTTAGTTCTTAATCTAGTTAAGCTAAAGGAGTTGTGCCTGGCCGCTAATAGTAAGTGATTGCATATTAGCAAAGCACTGAGTAAGGCTAACACTTGGGGTGCCCATTATTAAATTAAAGCAGTGGTTTGGATTATTATGTCGGCAGTTAGGCAGGTTCTAGGTCTATACTTACGGTCTACGTGTCTAGTGTCTAGCAGTGGGTTTGGAGGAGGTGTATTAGTTGTTTGGTACTGGTACTGGCCAATACGAGAGATAAAACTTTCACTTTTTACATTCTTAAGCAACCGTATATTAAAATATCAGTTTTTAAAATAGTGTTATGAGATTTTATAATATGTAAAATAAGTTTGAAAGGTAGGTTTATATACAAAGTATTGGATAGGTAGGTAGGCTCTTAGCCTATTCTAAAATCAAAAGCATATTCAGACGTGTATTTCTTTTTTAAGTTACATTTAAGTGCAATTAGTTGTTTTATGCCCCAATGCTGCTTTTTAACATAACTTTATGATGTTAGCTTGGATATCAGGACAAATGGTTACATGAATTTAAATTAGACCGCGGAGCTTCTTTTCGAAAGGTCCGGGACCATATCCCGTTTTCATTAATTTCTTATAGTCATCAGTTAATTCTATGACTTGGTGGTATAGAATACTGGTAGTTTTCTGAAGCTAGGAAAGCCATCTTCGCATCATAGAACTCCCTTTATTAAAATTTGTGGGTAAATAAAACACTTTTATCAAAGTAAAGTCAAGAACAAGACTAATATTTCACTTCACCTCTGTGGTGACAAGTTAGACAAACAAATTGTGGGTTTATTTACAAGCAACAATTGAAATGAATATTCAGTCTGAACCGAGTGAATGAGAGCGGCAAACCTGGTGTTGTGTTATGCATATGAGACTGACTGCTGGCTACTGTGTGATCGTTATGGAAAAAAGGACACGAGCCGGGTGTCACAGGAGTGTTTAGTATAATCCAGTGAAACATAGTTGTAACAAATGTACTTGTTTGATTGATTTGGAGACATTTTGTATCAAGATTTGTTAAAAAAGTGTTTACAACGTTTCAAGATCTGTAATCTGATCCCTTCTCCGGGTGGGAAAGTACCTAAAAAGTAACATTAGAAGACGAACCCAACCAAAGCTATGAAATCACAAAAACTACACAGAGAACTGTTTGTTAGCCAAAGCAAGAAACGAAAAATCTTGAACACAAACAATAATAACTAGTTCAAATAGTATGAGAACACAATGAAAAAAGGCAGTACGAGATACAGTTTTTTTTACAAATCGTGATGAAAAACGGCCACCAATAATACATTTATTCACACATGTTTACCATCACCAACAGTCGTCTTCAAATAAAGAAAAGTACTTATGTGTGATTGTAGATCATTCATTGTTTGGCCTGAATGTATTGCCTTGTGACTTTGACATCCTTTTGAAGTCTCGAAAGACAAGGTATGTTGGCGACGTTTAGAGTGTTCTCATATTGACCAAGTTTCTCTTTTGTACTTAAGGTCCATTTTACAGTTTTTGCTTTACTTTTTGTTTATATTGCACATTAAATCAAGCAGTAGTACTTTAACAGATTGTTATATAGTACACCAAAAAGCATTCTCTTGCGCCGGACAGTTACTAACCTTAAAATTATCATTCAGATTTCTGAGGATAGGAAATCTACTAATAGTTTGTTTGGTTCATGCAACAAAGAATTGTTCAGTGGCTATCTCATAGTTTAGAGGTTGCTGGTGACCGTTAGTTGGTTCACCCCGTCAATCACCAATCTCAGACACGACTGCGATAGCTTTATAAACCATTGAAACGCCAGCGCGAGTTGCCATTTATTTTCACCTGTCGCGTAGACAATGTGAGTATTCTACACCGGCGGTCTGGAGGTTGCGAGATCTAGCACCGTTATGGCTAGGTGAGACTCTCTGTGCTGTAGCGTTCAGAACCTGGCTACTCAACTGTGTGTTGTATTAGGACTCTGTTTAGAATTATGAAAAGTACGGGTAGTCGAGCCAGAAATTGCAGAGGAAACCAACCGATGGACTGGAGTCAATGTAATACCTTGTCAGGAATAGAGTTTACCTTCAAATCTGAAGTTCAGTTGTAACCTGATCTGAGTCGATTCTTTACTAGGATGCCACTTTTCATTGGGCTACCAATTGATAACGATTCCTTCTAATAAAAGATTGACGTTATTTAGTAAGAACAATGCTTGGGCCGTACCCTTACAACGCAAAGAATACGTTGGGTAGATAAACACACTACGTAGTATTACTAGAATTTTGAGTTGTTATAGTATTCTTGTGATATCCATTAAACATAATCATAATGGTAGGTTTTAGCTTTAGCCATGGAGGTTCAACAGAACAGAAAACGTACTCCTCTCCTCACCTATAAGACCCACCTTTTCTAAAACTTGGACATACAGCTTAGGAGGATTCCAAAACACTGATAACGCTAATGTTTTACGCCTTTCTAAAAGCCATTAGTAGTTGACCAGATTTAAACCCGGAGCCTTCATTAAAGGAACCCTGCGTATTAACCACTCCAGTCACGCGTCTAACTTGAATATCATATAATGTAAGGTCATCAAATTCTCTAATTTGACTACAAGTACGTATTTTAATGCTACAGATATAAAACACGTTTTGCATCCATTGTCTCCTCTTATAAATACTCTAAAACTATATTTTGCCATCATTGCGACGCTTCGGTAAGTGGTGAGCCCTTTGGGGCTTCTTAAGACTTCTAGGTACTGAAAACCTACTTTGGTAGAAATATCCTTGTATATGATTTTACCAGAAAATGATTCGTTTAAAAGTAAAAGTACGGTAATCATAATGTATACCTGTCGTAAGTCTATTAAGTAAGTACCGTCACCCACATGGTCCAGTCACGTAGCCGTCCGCAATTCTCGGTGCGGTGAGGCGGTGAGGCTATGGTGGCCCGGAGCGGACAGCCGGACAATGCTGGCTATATCTCATCACCACCCAAAACATGTTATTACTCCGTATTGTGAGCAGTGAGCCGCCCGCACCACAGCCACACGTGCAAAGTCTGGATAACTTGGTGATATTGTGATACTATATTGTAATACATGGCAACACGTATTGAGCAGTGAGCCGCCCGCACCACAGCCACACGTGCAAAGTCTGGATATCTCGGTGATATTGTGATACTATATTGTAATACATGGTAACACGTATTGAGCAGTGAGCCGCCCGCACCACAGCCACACGTGCAAAGTCTGGATATCTCGGTGATATTGTGATACTATATTGTAATACATGGCAACACGTATTGAGCAGTGAGCCGCCCGCACCACAGCCACACGTGCAAAGTCTGGATATCTTGGTGATATTGTGATACTATATTGTAATACATGGTAACACGTATTGAGCAGTGAGCCGCGCGCACCACAGCCACACGTGCAAAGTCTGGATATCTTGGTGATATTGTGATACTATATTGTAATATGGTAACACGTATTGAGCAGTGAGCCGCCCGCACCACAGCCACACGTGCAAAGTCTGGATATCTTGGTGATATTGTGATACTATATTGTAATATGGTAACACGTATTGAGCAGTGAGCCGCCCGCACCACAGCCACACGTACAAAGTCTGGATACCTTGGTGATATTGTGATACTATATTGTAATACATGGTAACACGTATTGAGCAGTGAGCCACCCGCACCACAGCCACACGTGCAAAGTCTGGATATCTTGGTGATATTGTGATACTATATTGTAATATGGTAACACGTATTGAGCAGTGAGCCGCCCGCACCACAGCCACACGTGCAAAGTCTGGACATCTTGGTGATATTGTGATACTATATTGTAATATGGTAACACGTATTGAGCAGTGAGCCGCCCGCACCACAGCCACACGTGCAAAGTCTGGATATCTTGGTGATATTGTGATACTATATTGTAATATGGTAACACGTATTGAGCAGTGAACCGCCCGCACCACAGCCACACGTGCAAAGTCTGGATATCTAGGTGATATTGTGATACTATATTGTAATAAATGGTAACACGTATTGAGCAGTGAGCAGCCCGCACTACAGCCACACGTGCAAAGTCTGGATATCTCGGTGATATTGTGATATTATATTGTAATACATGGTAACACGTATTGAGCAGTGAGCAGCCCGCACCACAGCCACACGTGCAAAGTCTGGATATCTAGGTGATATTGTGATACTATATTGTAATACATGGTAACACGTATTGTGAGCAGTGAGCCGCCCGCACCACAGCCACACGTGCAAAGTCTGGATATCTTGGTGATATTGTGATACTATATTGTAATACATGGTAACACGTATTGAGCAGTGAGCAGCCCGCACCACAGCCACACGTGCAAAGTCTGGATATCTCGGTGATATTGTGATACTATATTGTAATAAATGGTAACACATATTAAGCAGTGAGCCGCCCGTACCACAGCCACACGTGCAAAGTCTGGATATCTCGGTGATATTGTGATACTATATTGTAAAATACACGGTAGGCCTAGTTTTATTTTTACTGCGGACATGTCGACGAGACTCGACACACGACCGACGCCGATAAACTTAGTATCCATTTCCTTATTTAACACAACAGTATATCATACGACTCTGGGTTTATATACAAAAGTAAAGCTACAAACTCACAATTTAAGTTTTATTTCAAGTACAGAGATAATGATTTTAGTTATACGTATCAAAATAATGGAGACTAGTTGCTTGTAGGGACAAAAACCCCTAATTTTGAGCCCGATTTTTAACACCATAAATCCCTAAGCTCGCTATTCCTAATGTAAAATAACAGAAGATAGTTAAACAAATCTATACTATTATATAAAAACCTAATGGGGTCTGTCTGTATTTTATTTTGTAAACAAACGATTCTATGAAACACTTATACAATGTATGAGACAAACTCATGCCCGTTAAGTTTAGTACATAGATTAGTACAAGGACTTTACACTAATCTTCCATCATTTCAATCTGTCTTACTAGTTTCCGTTACGTGGACAAGGAAAGCAAGCTTTTTACGATCAAATGTTGCTTCAAGCTTAACGAGCCTTCCGTGATTGCGATTAATATGCATATAAAATTATGTGAGCATGGATTCCTGAAAAATGAAACCAGAACAGTCGATGGGTATTCGTATGAATATTTATGGCAGAGAGAGTGGACTGGATATAAATTTGATCGGAGTGAAGCATAACCGGATAGAACTATCGTCGCTATCCGTCAAGTAGTTTTGTCCTGGAAACTGTTCATCTTTTCAACTCATCGAGCTTCTACCTTGGAGAATCATATACGGTTGGGTACGAATAGGCAATCGGATAAAAAGTTTTAACAGCTACTCTTAACAACAAGTAGTAATGTTATTATTCCCTTGTGTGTTTGGCTCTTCACATTGCATATCCTCTTATTTAGATAGAAGTTTGGAAAGACGTGTTCAGAGTTTCGTGTTATCTCAGTGTCAGTTTCGTCGTGAGAACAGCACAGAGTTGCATCAAAAGCAATAATCTTGCAGTTTCAAAAGACTACCAAATGTTTTTTTTTTCAGAGATATGCCAGCTCAAGAGAAACTCGTAGCAAAAGACTGTCATCTCAATAGGACCAGTTTTGTCATTACCAAAAACTATAACCGTGTAAAAAGAAAAAGTTCGGTCGTTTCAAAAGGCTGGTGTCCTCTCAACAGTGAGAGTGTTGTAGTTTACTAAAAACTGGTGTAATTTTACAGCAATATGTTTGTCAATCAAGACAAGATAGATTGTAGAATCTTGTGAAGAGAAACATTTGTTTGCTAAGATAAGTGACACGTTAAGAGGAATCATTTGTATTTGCACCCTTCAATCAAGCTGTTTCTTCACCCTATCCTGAGTCTTGACATACTTGACAGCAACTGTTGGTTGGTTCACTCCACAGTCGGATCTCAACATCGGCATCGCAGAGTCTATTGACATGCTTGACAGCAACTGTTGGTTGGTTCACTCCACAAGCTGTTTCTCAATAGATACAGCTTCACCCTATCCAGAGTCTATTGACATACTTGACAGCAACTGTTGGTTGGTTCACTCCACAGTCGGATCTCAACATTGGCATCGCAGCCCTGGTATCGGTTGGGAGGGTCGGAACAGCCTTAGGCTTGACAAACAGTCACATAACTTCAGCTTGGTGCTGTACTCGTTGCACGACTTTATTAAATTGGCTTCCATCGATTTCATTTTCCAATTACGAACGTTCGTGCGGTAGGGGCGATCGTGCCCTCTTCACCACTCGCATTTCATTTGTGTCACAAACAATCTCAAGTCTCGCCGCTGCGGCTTAACTAGGTCTGTTTCCATCCGCCCACGCATATAAATAAAAGCAAGTAAATCTAACGCCGCCTTTGTTCTGATTTATTGATGGAATTGCACCCTATGTAGACAAAAAAAAAACGCTAAGCAACTGGAGAGTGCAATTTTTTTAAGTAAATGATTTTGTCGCGATGTATATATTATTTGGTAAATTGTTTGGAAGGGTAGGGGGTTTCCCTAATTTCTACGGGTAAATTTACCTTAAAAATCATCGTGACCTAGCTTTTAAGGATAAAATTAATAATTATGATAATTAAATCAGAAACGACATTTATTTTTTGTAAATAGGCTATATAAAAACTTTTAGTACGGGTCAATTGTATCAGCTGCCTTGATAAACAGTTTAGTACTTAGGAAACGCTCAATAATAAATAATTGCTCTACATTTGTCTAATATTTCCATACTTCTACGCCCAGTTGGTATTTTACTCAATATTTTTGGAGTTTCAGGTTTAATTTTCTTAATCACAGAAAAATATCATACTTCGGAGTTACGATTTAAATGATTGGCAATTCATATCGCACCGATCAGAACATATCAGGTGGTAAAAATTGTTTCAATTTAACTAGATATAACATGAAAAATCTATATTAGACATCTTTGCAACATGAAGTTTGTACAATTATTCCACGCGGTACTTGTGTTTAATCGGAATAACACCATTGCCCCACAATCTCTCTGTCACGCTCTCTTTTCTATCCAGAAGTAGATCGACGTAGTCTGTTGTGTAGTACGAGTGTAACATTAGCGTTAGTCATTAGTACAAAGTCATTAGCTAGAGTTGGCTGAATCACTGCCTACGGAACACTGCATTACGTACACCACGCTACCGGTGTAGGTCAGGGATACGTTGCAGTATTGTGGTGTTGAGAAAGTATACAATAGCACAAGATGTATACTAGACTAGAGTTAGGGCAATACAAACAATAGTCACTAAGTATGTATGAGTAAAATATTTTGTAGAGACGCTAACTTACTTGTGGTGCCTTGGAGGGTAAACAAGAGCAAAATACGAATATGTAAAATACCCCCGCCGCAGCAAACCTGCAGACTAAGCGAATTTCCATTCACCTGACTGGATTTCTATTAAAAAATCCCCTTAAAATTGTCAGATTTATTTCCTATTTAAATAACATTAATTGTAATTTGTTCTTAGGTTTGCCGCTACAGGGAATGTATTGAGGTGTGTTTTTATTGAAATATTGATAGCTTAATATGAAATCAATAAAATGACAAAATTTGGTTAAAATATATCCATAGGTAAACAAGCAAACTACAACAGTTTATCTATTCTCCATAAGAATAACATGGGAATTTTAAATTTACATTTTTTTTTAAATTATCTCCGTAACCAACTCCAATATACAACTCCAATATTTCAAAATTATTTATTTTTTTAAGCTCTGCAAAATGGTTTGAAAGGAAATTTTGTGTTTTTAGGGTAAAAAATGGGAAAACCCAATTTTTACTCCATAAAAAACCCCCATAAACCCCTGTTCGCATAGTCCGATCATGCTGATTCGCGAACTCGTTCGAATAAACGTAGGTTTACACGTTTGTACCAAATTCCATCAAAATCGGATCACTTTTGCTCGAGTTATTGCGCTAACGGACACATATATATATGAATTTGAACCGAGGGTGTTTTTGGCCTCTGGGGACCTCAAAACGAAAAAGCAAATCGGTCCCGGGTCTAGGTCTTACTATTGAGACCTACTGTAATAGCTTATTCCCTATATGGGAAATTCGCTAAAAAAACTAATTGATTGGGTTGGCCGGTGACCTAGAGTGTATAGACTGTATCGACAAAGCTGCACAAGATGTATACAATGCTAGGCGCAAGAAGGAAATAAAAGTATAAAATTAAGACAGTGACATTGTAGGGATCCAATAACTTTCTTCCAATTTTTATATAACATATTTTATTCTAGTCTACCTAGCAGTACTCAAAATATATAATGTGATGTTTAACGCTCAGTACATAATATATTTTTAATGGTACGACCTTTAACAATTGATACAACTATCCAAGTCAATGAGAAAACATACACTATTAATGTAACAATTTGCCAAGGGTCCGATAAAACATTTTGCAAAAACACTGAATTGTATTAAAACAAGTGTAAAACCTACAGTTGCTGTAAGTAATCAATACTTTGACGACAAATCAACACATAAAGAAACTAAAATAATTTTAAAATGCTATGTCATATATTTTGCACGAGTAAAGTTTTTAAATTACGTGAATGCCGACCGTGTGCAAACGCACGTTTCAATCGAGTTCCTTGTTAAATATATGGAACCATGGAATGGAAACGGTTTGTTTCCTTGCCATGGATTATTAAGGTTGGTGAAAATTGACGACACAGATGCCCAAGTAGCGTGGCCAACCGGCGAAAACTGAACCGTTAATTAATTAAGTAACAATTAAAGAGTAAGTGAGTGGTTTTCCTAGTCGTAGTCGATGTGTTCCGAGTTAACACTGGGTACGTTTAGGTGACATCGTGTTGGAAATAGGTTCGTTAATCACACAACTCGTGGAAATGCAAAGAATGAATATTGGTAGTAAATTTAGCTACGCAAGGTCTCCATCAAACAAATTTTTTTGTCTAAAAATAGTATAAAATTCAAATAATTGTTTCGCTTTTTTTATTAAAAATGTAAAAGATGCTAAAAAAGTACTTTCTTCCAATAAATTATTTTCTAAGATTTGCATTATCAGGTTAAGTATTTTATTAATACAATTAGCCTTTATGCAGGTCAAGGTGTCAAGTAGTGACAATCCAAACTCACCAGTTCAAAGGTATTATAAAATTATTATATTATAAAAAGTGAAAGAAGTTAAGAAGCAGTTTCATACCTATACAGTACAAATGTTTAAGGCAAGTATTTGTCCACTCTTTACAGTTTAACTGGTTTTCGCACACGTTCATAAACTATTACGTTAGATTGGTATTAGTCGATTGCCTTATTCTATTAAATATTTCACACATTACACAAATAACCGCATTACTTAATTATTTAGATTAGGATTGCATGTTCAACTTGCCATTTTTTTTACAGTTTTGTTAAGTGCATGAAACAAGAAACCCTAGCAAACCCAACGATATTCTCGCTTGATTTCCCTATTTTCAAGTTTTCAACTTCCACGTTAATCATTTTCCTACCGGAGGACGTCCGGGCGTAATAAGGTTAATGTACTTATCATTTAATTGGGTATTCCGGCGTAATAGAGCGGTTTAGAGCTGGAGAACAATTAAAGACCAGAGTCGGCGCAGAACCGTTGTCATCCCGGACGTGAGGAACGGTAAGTCCCAGAACTAACTGAACCTCGAGTCGCTGGAACGCAGGCCTTCTGTTACCGCCAGATGTGACGGCGGCGCGATTGTATGCGGTGTGTGTGCGTATAAATGTATAAATACAACAGTTATATAAAATAATGGTGAGGTGTAGTCGTTGAATGAGCGGAAAACGAAAGAACACAAAACATAAATTTGCTAAACATCTGATATGTTAACGATTGTTATACATGGTTGGCACCCTTCAATGTACCATTTGTTGTTTTGGACATATATTTTATGGTATATTTCAACCCTAAAACTACTCAAATATGATGAAATACAAACAAATAAACAAAATATGAGGATACGAAAACTTTGAAGCCCAGTGGAACAATGTCTTAGGGGGGTAGTTTAGGATATGCGTTAATCATACAGGAAATGTAAATGTTTGTAACCGATTGACACTTCAATGGACCCACCATTTTCTGCTAAACAAACATCAATTCGATGGTATATTCCAATACGCTTACACGCTTATCTTGTAACATGAAGACCACATTCCCTCCCCCTCTTCTTTACTACTAAAATAAGCTCTTGCTTGACCTAACCCCTGAAGAAAAGCGTACACCTGGTCAAGGCTGGGCCCTCTACCCATACTACTGGTTGGGGACTTTGTAGGTTCATAGGACAATATCCCGAGCTAGATAGGACGATGACCACAACAAGTTGATTGTAAGCAAAATGTTGTAGTTCCCGATGAAGAATTACCAGTGTAGAATGTTGGATTTCCCCATAAAGGTTTTGTAAAATTTTAAAATTTTAAAATTTCACTATTTATGCTATTTTTTACTTCTTCATACACTTTTAAGTATGAATACAACTTTGTATGCATTACAAATACCCAAATTTTATTGAGGAGACTCAACAATAGACAATAATAAAAGTGTATTTTTTTATTGGATCTAATTTGTATACATATGCTGCAATTTAATTTATTTACAATCTTTTATAATATTGCCGTACATTTAGTAGAGAATCATATAAACATGTAAATCTTTGAGATGATTTAAATTATAAAAGGTAGCAGCTTTTCGTGGCTCAACTTAAACATATTTTAAAGACATATGATGGAGTGTAATATGTGTGGAATATGTTATAAATATATTTTGGAACGTTAGTATCATCAGGGTACTCAAAAACAACTTCCCATAACAACTATACCGATATTTAAATGTTTTAGTACCAACAGTGATGTGTAGAAGATGTAGATCAACTGCAGATAATGGCATTCCACTGTTCGAATGAGAATATAATTATTACTATTCATTAAATTTAAATTACTCATTCATTAGCCTATGTAAAAAGTGAACTTTCCTAGTAGTATTTAAATTAATTAGTAAATAGTTTAGAGTTTGAGATGTTAACGGCCACAAGGGTGCTAATAATTAACGTTATAAATTAATAATAAGGAACTGTCTCACTTTTTTTATACTTTTTTTTACTATTTTTAGACCATAAGCTATGCAAATGAAATACAACATTAATTTTTGATGTATGAATATTGCTTTCATATTGTATTTTACTCTAAAATTTGATATAGCCTAGTTTTATTTGAGAACTATTTCTGTATGATAACTTTTTTGACAATGAAAGTTCAAGAATAATTATCTTTACATGTGCCCAAGAAAGATCTAGATTAAACATTAAATAAGGACAAATAAAACATTTGTATTCTTATTAATAATATGGTGCTGTTTTTGTCTTGGAATGTTAAGGCTTATTATTTATTGGGATTTGCAGACAAATCTCTTAGTAGCATACGAAACTAATCCAGACTATTTACAATCATGTTAAATAAATCAAAAGTATTAAACAAATTGTTTTTACCAATATAATTGGTCTTTAATTTAGATTTTTACTTCAAGTATAAAGTTTTTTATATGTTAATTTTAGTACAAAGACATTTTACACAAAATTACCAAATAATATTGTTTTGGTTTCCATAGTAGACTAGCTGACACACAAACATGGGATTTAGTTTGCTTATTGTAAAATGTTTAAAACGATAATAGAAGTAGAATAATCATACAATAAACTATAAGCATTACATTCTGTATTATAGAGACATCTTCCACAAATTTATACATGCTTAATACAGTCGGCATGGACCTAAACCTCAATGTTATTTGTACACTGTAATCCTAAATATAATGCATGGATTCGTAGAATCCAGTTGACATATGTTTAGCACAGGACAGTGTATTTCTTTTTAAGCTTTCAACAGCAAATAGGCTACACTACTTGTTTTAGACCGAACATATTTAAATAAATTATGAGACTTTATGAGCTTATAAACTTGGGAGACTTTAACGGTGATATTGCACTGAAGTGCTCTAAACCCTTTTAAAAAGCATGCAACTACAAACATTAATGATATTGATTCTGTTTGAAAAAAGGTCACCTTGTGAAACTTAAAAAGAAACTCTAGTCAATAATATATTATTTTTCCTTATAGTAAACCTACGTTTAAGCACTTGAATAATTATTGGTTAGCATAAAAGTGTTTAGCAGTAAGCACTCGTCGGCCTTGTTATCAGTTGACTGGTTGACAACACAAATAAAATTTAACTCGTATGAATAATATAAGAAGTAGGTAACATTTAATAGAAGTTATTATTTCAATTAGGCATTCACAAACCTGCGGCTTATACCACAGTTTTAATAATTGTAACTTTATAATGTTTATTCTTTTGAAAGAATTAAATGGTTGCTAGTACACAGTACTGCGTACAAAATATCTACGTGCAGTCTAGTATCCAAAATAGTGACTACACAAACATCATATATCTTTGTAAAAGAAGAATAACTCTTTTTTATCTGCATAAACATGTAACACATGTCTGGTCTTCGTGCTGATCTCTACTGCCCCTACACTACCCACAACGATTGGCTAGTAAAGATGTGGTACATACAGTGTATCCCACTAAACTATGATAAGATTGGCCTTAATATTTACAGATTTATATTCAATTATCAACAAACAGATGCCGACATTTCAACCTCAACCAACTTGTACTACACATCTGAGTACGGAGACTTTAACGAGGCGGTATACAGAAGTATTGCATGCCAAGTATTTGAAACTCTGTAAGCTAGCGTCGGCAACGCTCACAAAAATATTCTAATGGAATTATAAAGTGTCACCCTGAATCAACGTAAGACATGGCTAGGTTCAAAATGATCGCATATTTCACATTTATTTTAAGTTTCGGGCACTTCAACAGTCGGATAGTACAGAAGCTTCCCAAACAAAGTGTTGCTAAACTAAGCTGATTGGTCGGCAATCCTCGCAAAATCTATAGTCATCGAGAAATGAAGAGTTATTGTTAACAAACTAGAAACAACATTTTTAATCGTGATAAACGTTTAACACATGTATGAGCTGAACGTAATTTCCGAAGAGTAGATACTGTATGTTACCTGGCTATGTGTTGACTGGTCGGCAATATGTGTCAAGCAACACAACAATTCCAACGGCACATGATCCACTAGGCACTAGCGCGCACTACAGCCTTGACCGTACTGCCTCGTCCTCACGGCGCGCACCTGACGACGGAGACCAGTCCCAGTCCCACGCCGGCTCGGACCCTGGAGGGGGACAGGGCATCGACACCGCGAGGAGGGGAAGAATGGAATTCTTAATAATTATTTTGGTGAGTGTGTGTGTGTTGCGTGTGTCGGTGTTCGTGTGAGTGCGCGTTATGAACAGGGCTACTAGTGGACAAGCTCGCGCCTTTTCGATTTTCGACCATTCGGGTGGTCGCGGACACCGTTGTAGGCTAATTAGTTCGGATGTGCTTTGCGGTTAGAATTCTTACGAGACGCTTAGAATGGCAGCGGTCATTAATTACAATGATCAAACTGCGACTATGAGGCTCGTGCTTCATAGTAACGGCCTTACAAGAATGCGGAGGCTCGGAACACCTATGACCAGTTCCCGTCTCCGATCTTTGTTGAGGTGGAGATAGAGCCGGTCATTGCTGTGGACAATGTATCTTGTCCAGCTGCGCTAATAACGCGAAATCTATGATTTGCCAAATTAATGCCATCATAAACAAATTACGTGATTGCAGAATTGAAGGCAAACGAAGAAATCTGACGTGACGTTGCACAAATTTAAAGAACATTTTAGCAAATTATAAGTTTTGCAACATTGTAATTTTTTCTAAAATGTAACAAACATTTGTTCCTCGACAATTAATGTTTGATTAATGTAAAATTCCTAGACAATTACCCAGCATATTTGCAGGCAAAGAGGGTTAAACCATGTTTAACGCACCAAGCTATTGTTGTGAATGTTGTAGTTTTCCTTTAGGGCATTGGTAGATAACCAGCCAAAAGCTCTTCCCCTCTTGGCTGTTTTGTAGATTTAAAAATCAATAAATATTGAATTAATTTCAGTTGAAAAATATGTTTAGCACAGTCTATTTCGATTATAGTTTTGTTATCTTTTAGCTGTTGGGCAGAGCTTTCCTGTGTTTATTTGAGTATTTATAGATTATATCCTAAACCAACGTTCCTTTTTATATCCACATCTTTATAGATATACGTAATAATTTGGACTGTTTGCAGTCTTAAGGTTCTGAGACTTTTGTTCTTCTATATTTTGATCTTGTAATAAATTGTGTGCAAACTTTGACTAAGACTTTGTTATATTTCATGTTTATCCCAACCACATAATTATACAAACATATTGTTTTTAATATTAAGGAATACACTTAAAAATTTCTATAAACCTGAAAATTATAATTTTTAGTCCTTCTTAATTATTAAAGTCCTTTTTAAGAAAACGCAGTTCTTTAGTTTGGCAGTGGGTACAGACATTAAAACAATAACTTGTTTACGAGTATTTCAACTGCTGGAAATCAAAAATATTTTTATCTTGAGTAAGAATAGGGTTTTATAATTATGTAGATCGTTTTATCTCAGAAGTATGTGGAAGTAGAAAATAAGAGTCTTAGTTCGAGCATCAAAGCTGTACATGGCTACGGATTTTCGTACTGTATTGATACATTAATTCACAAGTGAATGTTTATACCTGTGGAATAGGACACATTAGTTCGTTTACAACACGTGATAAATATCACGAACTGATTAAGCTATGATATTTGAAACATATTTATTTCAACCATGGACGATGACGTCTTACAAAACGAAACGTGGTAGTACAAACAAGATAATCTTCGACGGAACAAAACATAGATTCCTTGATGATAAAGATGAAAAAGTTGTGAAGCGACGCAAAATTGGGTGGATCGAAGTGATAAAAAGGTGTTTGGGACAAGCTCTGGACAAACTGCATCAGCAGAGATAAACAGGCCGCCGCTGTGCCAGTCTGGTGGAAACACACTCTGGACAAACTGCATCAGCAGAGATAAACAGGCCGCCGCTGTGCCAGTCTGGTGGAAACACACTCTGGACAAACTGCATCAGTAGAGATAAACAGGCCGCCGCTGTGCCAGTCTGGTGGAAACACACTCTGGACAAACTGCATCAGCAGAGATAAACAGGCCGCCGCTGTGCCAGTCTGGTGGAAACACACACTCTGGACAAACTGCATCAAAAGAGATAAACAGGCCGCCGCTGTGCCAGTCTGGTGGAAACACACTCTGGACAAACTGCATCAGCAGAGATAAACAGGCCGCCGCTGTGCCAGTCTGGTGGAAACACACTCTGGACAAACTGCATCAGCAGAGATAAACAGGCCGCCGCTGTGCCAGTCTGGTGGAAACACACACTCTGGACAAACTGCATCAAAAGAGATAAACAGGCCGCCGCTGTGCCAGTCTGGTGGAAACACACTCTGGACAATCTGCATCAGCAGAGATAAACAGGCCGCCGCTGTGCCAGTCTGGTGGAAACACACTCTGGACAAACTGCATCAGCAGAGATAAACAGGCCGCCGCTGTGCCAGTCTGGTGGAAACACACTCTGGACAAACTGCATCAGCAGAGATAAACAGGCCGCCGCTGTGCCAGTCTGGTGGAAACACACTCTGGACAAACTGCATCAGCAGAGATAAACAGGCCGCCGCTGTGCCAGTCTGGTGGAAACACACTCTGGACAAACTGCATCAGCAGAGATAAACAGGCCGCCGCTGTGCCAGTCTGGTGGAAACACACTCTGGACAAACTGCATCAGCAGAGATAAACAGGCCGCCGCTGTGCCAGTCTGGTGGAAACACACTCTGGACAAACTGCATCAGTAGAGATAAACAGGCCGCCGCTGTGCCAGTCTGGTGGAAACACACTCTGGACAAACTGCATCAGCAGAGATAAACAGGCCGCCGCTGTGCCAGTCTGGTGGAAACACACACTCTGGACAAACTGCATCAAAAGAGATAAACAGGCCGCCGCTGTGCCAGTCTGGTGGAAACACACTCTGGACAAACTGCATCAGCAGAGATAAACAGGCCGCCGCTGTGCCAGTCTGGTGGAAACACACTCTGGACAAACTGCATCAGCAGAGATAAACAGGCCGCCGCTGTGCCAGTCTGGTGGAAACACACACTCTGGACAAACTGCATCAAAAGAGATAAACAGGCCGCCGCTGTGCCAGTCTGGTGGAAACACACTCTGGACAATCTGCATCAGCAGAGATAAACAGGCCGCCGCTGTGCCAGTCTGGTGGAAACACACTCTGGACAAACTGCATCAGCAGAGATAAACAGGCCGCCGCTGTGCCAGTCTGGTGGAAACACACTCTGGACAAACTGCATCAGCAGAGATAAACAGGCCGCCGCTGTGCCAGTCTGGTGGAAACACACTCTGGACAAACTGCATCAGCAGAGATAAACAGGCCGCCGCTGTGCCAGTCTGGTGGAAACACACTCTGGACAAACTGCATCAGCAGAGATAAACAGGCCGCCGCTGTGCCAGTCTGGTGGAAACACACTCTGGACAAACTGCATCAGCAGAGATAAACAGGCCGCCGCTGTGCCAGTCTGGTGGAAACACACACTCTGGACAAACTGCATCAAAAGAGATAAACAGGCCGCCGCTGTGCCAGTCTGGTGGAAACACACTCTGGACAAACTGCATCAGCAGAGATAAACAGGCTGCCGCTGTGCCAGTCTGGTGGAAACACACTCTGGACAAACTGCATCAGCAGAGATAAACAGGCCGCCGCTGTGCCAGTCTGGTGGAAACACACACTCTGGACAAACTGCATCAGCAGAGATAAACAGGCCGCCGCTGTGCCAGTCTGGTGGAAACACACACTCTGGACAAACTGCATCAGCAGAGATAAACAGGCCGCCGCTGTGCCAGTCTGGTGGAAACACACTCTGGACAAACGCTGCAATCTAGGCTATACACCAGTCGATGAAATCGGTATCGTTAGCTAACAAATCAATAGATTTCCAATTATTTTAATCACAAGACAAAAGTAAAATATCTACGAATTGAATAGTAATAATAATATTGAATTAATAATCTTGTGTACATTAAGTAGGTTCCATGCCGTAAAGATAGTAAGCGATGATAAAAAGTTTGAAATGTATATTCATTACTCGCCTTTGGCTCGTGAGTGAGTTACATACGCGGTTGTATAGTATTTAGATTCTAATTCAACTGTAGTTGCCAACGCCGGATTCTTTTTGTATCTGTATCAGATTGTAGACGGTCCAAAGCCTGTTTATCAAACATTGTCTATATTTTCAATATCCATGCGTTTACCGTAAGACAAAAAGCAATAATATTAACACAGTGAATAAACTTCACAAGGATATACTTGGGTCAGTACGTTGTGGGTATTAATTTGGTAGCCAACTATAAAGTATGTAATTTTGTCAACCAACATTAATCGTTATTAAAACTTGCAGTGTAAAAATATTACATATGGTGATATTACCACTTAACAACCGAGTGAAAACAGTGTTATGTAACCATATGGATGGAATGGTCCGATTCCTCAACACTTCCCCTTTTCAAGACTTGGCATCACTAGGAGGTGGAAAAAACGCGACGGGAGTCTGGTTGGTTGTTTCTGAGAATCCTCGACGACCGCGGCTCCGGCTGCTGTCTAGTTCAGCTGCCATGTACGGGCCCGGTCACCAGCCCCATTGTCTGGGCCCCTCCACTGCCGAGGATATTGGTACACTACTGTAACTATCAGTCATCAGCTGGTACCTCCACTAACAAAACAATGAGATTAGTAAACTACAGTCTCTATCCATCATCAACTAGACCCTCCATTGCCGAGGATGTTCGTACAAAACTGTGACTACCCGTCATCAGCTGGTCCCTCCACTGTCGAGGATATTGGTACACTACTGTAACTATCTGTCATCAGCTGGTCCCTCCACTGTCGAGGATATTGGTACACTACTGTAACTATCCGTCATCAGCTGGTCCCTCCACTGTCGAGGATATTGGTACACTACTGTAACTATCCGTCATCAGCTGGTCCCTCCACTGCCGAGGATATTGGTACACTACTGTAACTATCTGTCATCAGCTGGTCCCTCCACTGTCGAGGATATTGGTACACTACTGTATCTATCCGTCATCAGCTAGTCCCTCCACTAACAAAACAATGAGATTGGTATACTACAATTTTTTATCAATCATCAACTAGACTCTCCATTGCCGAGGATGTTCGTACATAACTGTGACTACCCGTCATCAGCTGGTCCCTCCACTGTCGAGGATATTGGTACACTACTCTAACTATCCGTCATCAGCTGGTACCTCCACTAACAAAACAATGAGATTGGTATACTACAATTTCTATCAATGATCACCTAGACTCTCCATTGCCGAGGATGTTCGTACATAACTGTGATTACCCGTCATCAGCTGGTCCCTCCACTGTCGAGGATATTGGAAGCCTACTGTAACTATCTGTCATCAGCTGGTCCCTCCATTTCCAAGGATATTGGAACACTACTGTAACTAGCTGTCATCAGCTGGTACCTCCACTGCCGAGAATATTGGAACACTACTGTAACTATCTGTCATCAGCTGGTCCCTCCATTTCCAAGGATATTGGAACACTACTGTAACTAGCTGTCATCAGCTGGTCCCTCCACTGCCAAGGATATTGGAACACTACAGTTACTATCTACCATCAGCAAGTCCCTCCATTTCCCAGGATATTGGTACACTACTGTAACTATCCGTCATCAGCTGGTCCCTCTACAAAAAAGGAGATTGGTATACTATTGCAACTATCCGTCATTAGGTGAGCCCTCAGTTGCTTTGGATATAGTACACTACCGTTATTATCCGACATCAACAGGTCATCCACCGCTCAGGAAATTGGTACACTACTGTAACTATCCGTCATCAGCTGGTCGCTCCACTGCCAAGGATATTGGTACACTACTGTAACTATCCGTCATCAGCTGGTCGCTCCACTGCCAAGGATATTGGTACACTACTGTAACTATCCGTCATCAGCTGGTCGCTCCACTGCCAAGGATATTGGTACACTACTGTAACTATCCGTCATCAGCTGGTCGCTCCACTGCCAAGGATATTGGTACACTACTGTAACTATCCGTCATCAGCTGGTCGCTCCACTGCCAAGGATATTGGTACACTACTGTAACTATCCGTCATCAGCTGGTCGCTCCACTGCCAAGGATATTGGTACACTACTGTAACTATCCGTCATCAGCTAGTCCCTCCACTGCTGAGGATATTGGTACACTACAGTAACTAACCGTCATCAGCTGGTCCCTCCACTGCCAAGGATATTGGAACACTACTGTAACTATCCGTCATCAGCTAGGCCCTCCACTGCCGAAGAGATAGGTAAATTACAGTTGATATCCATCATCAACTAGTCCCTCCATTATTGGTACATTACTGTGACTATCCGTCATCAGCTGGTCCCTCCACTGCCAAGGATATTGGAACACTACAGTTACTATCTACCATCAGCAAGTCCCTCCGTTTCCCAGGATATTGGTACACTACTGTGACTACCCGTCATCAGCTGGTCCCTTCACTGCCAAGGATATTGGAACACTACAGTTACTATCTACCATCAGCAAGTCCCTCCATTTCCCAGGATATTGGTACACTACTGTAACTATCCTTCATCAGCTGGTCCCTCTACTGCCGAGGATATTGGTACACTACTGTAACTATCCGTCATCAGCTAGTCCCTCCACTGCCGAGGTTAGTGGTACACTACTGTAACTATCTGTCATCAGCTGGTCCCTCTACTGCCGAGGATATTGGTACACTACTGTAACTAACCGTCATCAACCAGGCCCTCCACTGCTGAGGATATTGGTACACTACTGTAACTATCCGTCATCAGCTAGTCCCTCCACTGCCGAGGTTAGTGGTACACTACTGTAACTATCTGTCATCAGCTGGTCCCTCTACTGCCGAGGATATTGGTACACTACTGTAACTATCCGTCATCAGCTGGTCCCTCTACTGCCGAGGATATTGGTACACTACTGTAACTATCTGTCATCAGCTGGTCCCTCCACTGCCGAGGATATTGGTACACTACTGTAACTATCTGTCATCAGCTGGTCCCTCTACTGCCGAGGATATTGGAACACTACAGTTACTATCTACCATCAGCAAGTCCCTCCGTTTCCCAGGATATTGGTACACTACTGTGACTACCCGTCATCAGCTGGTCCCTTCACTGCCAAGGATATTGGAACACTACAGTTACTATCTACCATCAGCAAGTCCCTCCATTTCCCAGGATATTGGTACACTACTGTAACTATCCTTCATCAGCTGGTCCCTCTACTGCCGAGGATATTGGTACACTACTGTAACTATCCGTCATCAGCTAGTCCCTCCACTGCCGAGGTTAGTGGTACACTACTGTAACTATCTGTCATCAGCTGGTCCCTCTACTGCCGAGGATATTGGTACACTACTGTAACTAACCGTCATCAACCAGGCCCTCCACTGCTGAGGATATTGGTACACTACTGTAACTATCCGTCATCAGCTAGTCCCTCCACTGCCGAGGTTAGTGGTACACTACTGTAACTATCTGTCATCAGCTGGTCCCTCCACTGCCGAGGATATTGGTACACTACTGTAACTATCCGTCATCAGCTGGTCCCTCTACTGCCGAGGATATTGATACACTACTGTAACTATCTGTCATCAGCTGGTCCCTCCACTGCCGAGGATATTGGTACACTACTGTAACTATCCGTCATCAGCTGGTCCCTCTACTGCCGAGGATATTGGTACACTACTGTAACTATCTGTCATCAGCTGGTCCCTCCACTGCCGAGGATATTGGTACACTACTGTAACTATCTGTCATCAGCTGGTCCCTCTACTGCCGAGGATATTGGTACACTACTGTAACTATCTGTCATCAGCTGGTCCCTCTACTGCCGAGGATATTGGTACACTACTGTAACTATCTGTCATCAGCTGGTCCCTCTACTGCCGAGGATATTGGTACACTACTGTAACTATCCTTCATCAGCTGGTCCCTCTACTGCCGAGGATATTGGTACACTACTGTAACTATCCGTCATCAGCTAGTCCCTCCACTGCCGAGGTTAGTGGTACACTACTGTAACTATCTGTCATCAGCTGGTCCCTCTACTGCCGAGGATATTGGTACACTACTGTAACTAACCGTCATCAACCAGGCCCTCCACTGCTGAGGATATTGGTACACTACTGTAACTAACCGTCATCAGCTAGTCCCTTCACTGCCGAGGTTAGTGGTACACTACTGTAACTAACCGTCATCAACCAGGCCCTCCACTGCTGAGGATATTGGTACACTACTGTAACTAACCGTCATCAGCTAGTCCCTTCACTGCCATGGAGATAGGTAAATTACAGTTAATATCCATCAACTAGTCCCTCCATTATTGGTACATTACTGTGACTAACCGTCATCAACCAGGCCCTCCACTGCTGAGGATATTGGTACACTACTGTAACTAACCGTCATCAGCTAGTCCCTTCACTGCCAAGGAGATAGGTAAATTACAGTTAATATCCATCATCAACTAGTCCCTCCATTATTGGTACATTACTGTGACTATCCGTCATCAGCTGGTCCCTCCACTGCCGAGGATATTGGAACACTACTGTAACTATCCGTCATTAGCTGGTCCCTCCACTGCCGAGGATATTGGAACACTACAGCTACTATTTGTCATCAGCCGGGCGATTTACTGTCGAGGATATTAGTACACTTCTGTAACTATCTGACCAAAGTTGGACTCTCCACCTGCTATAGATATTGGTAGACTACCACTCATAAGTTGGGCCCATGCCTAGTTTCGGTCGATTTTGACTTATTTTTAGTTATTTTAGTTTTGTATTTATTTGCGCAAAATTATATGTTTGTGTCCTAATTATTCTTATTAAATATAGCCATTTGATCACTTTTACTCAATAGTAATGTAACAATCCAGGAAATGTCTTGTTGAGTAGAAAAATTATTTTGAGAATACATAAAAAAGAAATGCATACAAAGCACTTCTGTTTATTTGTATAAAAAGCAATACAAATGTTATAGGGCGACCGTGAAAAATTGAATATTTGAGTTCTTATCTGATTTGAGCAGGATACTGGTCAAGAAGCTTTAAGGTTGATTATTATAATAATTTAATTTTTTCAATCGTAAGCGATATTGATTAATTTATATACCTTCTGCAAACAATTCAGTGAACGAGTTCTTAGTCAGAAGGTAGAAGAGTAATCACTCGTTAATAAATAACTACACGCTACAAAGCCCGAAAACAGACCATTGTTGCGGCAATAATTGTTACTTAAAAAAAAATACTTTTTGCAATAATTTTTGTTTTACCCGGGTCGGCCCGTGTAGCTGATTGGTGAGTGCACCACTCTACTGTAAATACACTATAATAGCTAAATTCTGCACTCAAAGATATCGCAGATGAATTAGATCATCGAAGTAATTTATATTTACCAAAGAAGTTTTTTTAGTCCTGTGCCGTGTAAATTTGTCATCTAGAGATTACAGATAAAGCTGCCAATAGTTGTGAAGAAGTAACTTTGACTGGTAGCGTGTTTATCTAGAATCCTACGTTAATTTAATAGCTAGATTCGTAGACAACGTTAATGAACAAGAAGATAATTAGTGTTACAAGACCTGCTGCTATCTAAATCTCATTGTTGGTCACACAATAGGTGGGGGCGTAGCGGATGGCGCTGCCTGTAGAATAGCCGCCGTCAACACGTATACGCGCACATTAGACGCTGTTATTGACACTTACGTTGTTTGCTTTCTCAGCCACCAACGAAATTGGCTGTTAAAGAGTTAATTTGTCAACGATTAACCTTTTTTGTAGCGATTTGTTAGTAGTATTTCATTAGTACTTATTTGCCTGACGTTCACCAGGATATTGTATTCGTTTTAACGCATTTATCAAATTGTTTAAATTTCTAAGGAAATACGGAGTGACCCCAAAAAACAGGGACAATTTTCAAATGTTATGAATCAGCTGTTTTAACAGCTGGAGAGTTCTTTGTTGCTTCAAATGAATGTTTATTTGATGCCATTTGGTGTATAGTTACTATGGATCATCAATGGTTTCCGTAACATCGTGCTTTTGTCATAGAGACGTTTTTCAAGAGTAATGTATCTATAAAAAAATTTATCTATAGCATTTCTACTCAACGTCAGTTTTGTGTTCACTTCAATGTTGGCCGTAATGGTGCAACCCTAAACCGAAAAACTACTCAAAGATGGGTAGGTAAGCATTTTCCTGAACAAGGTCTCTGCACTCAAAATTAAACCTATGCAAATTTAAATTTAAATTAAATGTTCTTTAAACGGATGGCTTAGGACGCTCGACACTTAGGACACGCAGCACACTCACGCAAACCATTTTAATGTTTTCCGACGTTCGAACAGTCCGAGGTCTCTTACTAGGTTTGATTTTGAGTGCAGAAGCCGTAAAACATTCATTGAAAGAGCAATAATAGAATTTAAAGTTGCCAGTTTTAACAATTAATTAATGAAAAAGGTTTAAAGCAGTTAATCACAATTATATATAATCAAACACAAATATATATTTAACTCAGATCTAGATATCCCAAGGCCATTTAAAATATAATATAAAAATAGCTAGGTAGTTCAAGTTGTCCATAAAAAAACAATAAACCACCAGCCAACACTGTTTGATTGTAAACTGTTTTAATGTTATTACAAATCACGAGTCCCACAGTTCTCACAGCTTGTTCTCTTCATTAGTAATACAGAGTATAAACCGCGGGATGCTATTAGCTAGATTTCGGATAACACACGCGTCCACATAAAGCCCGTGTGGTAAGTGTTAATGTGGGAAATAACTAATACAACTACAAAGATGTAACTGATATAAACATACAGTCTTTTGAAGAAACATTCCAGTTCGAATTTATGAATTGATATTCTCAAGCAATATGTCACTAGTTGGTTCTATTGTATGTAAATACGGTGTTAATACACGAATTGGTAATGATGTTACAATGTACTCCGACACCACCCATTAGGCAATTGTGTACCTTGAATTAATTACACTGATGTATTGTGAAAAATCTTGTGTAAAAGTTTATTTGATATAGAAAATAAAACACTGCCATCATCTAAGAATAAGTATGTAGTAAAATATAAACAAAGATATAGTTTTTACTGGTTCAACAGACAAACGCCGTATGTCGTCACCGGTTACGCCAGGCTATCATCATGGTAAAAACGCAAATAAAATTAGAAATAAATCATGGAACCAAGTAAAGGAACAAATTAACAGTTGCAATAACGACACAGTCGCAGTAACCCCACAGTCTCAGTAACCACATAGTTGCAGTAACCTCACAATCGCAGTAACCACACAGTCACAGTAACCACATAATCTCAGTAACCACACAGTCGCAGTAACCACACAGTCTCAGTAACCTCTCAGTTTCAGTAACCACTCAGTCTCAGTAACCACAAAGTTGCAGTAACCACACAGTCATAGTAACAACACAGTCTCAGTAACCACAAAGTTGCAGTAACCACTCAGTCTCAGTAACCACAAAGTCGCAGTAACCACTCAGTCTCAGTAACCTCTCAGTCTCAGTAACCACTCAGTCTCAGTAACCTCTCAGTCTCAATAACCACTCAGTCTCAGTAACCTCTCAGTCTCAGTAACCACTCAGTCTCAATAACCTCTCAGTCTCAGTAACCTCTCAGTCTCAGTAACCTCTCAGTCTCAGTAACCTCTCAGTCTCAGTAACCACTCAGTCTCAGTAACCACAAAGTTGCAGTAACCACACAGTCTCAGTAACCACAAAGTCGCAGTAACCACTCAGTCTCAGTAACCACAAAGTCGCAGTAACCACTCAGTCTCAGTAACCTCTCAGTCTCAGTAACCACTCAGTCTCAGTAACCTCTCAGTCTCAGTAACCACTCAGTCTCAATAACCTCTCAGTCTCAGTAACCTCTCAGTCTCAGTAACCTCTCAGTCTCAGTAACCTCTCAGTCTCAGTAACCTCTCAGTCTCAGTAACCTCTCAGTCTCAGTAACCACTCAGTCTCAATAACCACAAAGTTGCAGTAACCACACAGTCTCAGTAACCTCTCAGTCTCAGTAACCGCTCAGTCTCAGTAACCTCTCAGTCTCAGTAACCTCTCAGTCTCAGTAACCTCTCAGTCTCAGTAACCACTCAGTCTCAGTAACCACTCAGTCTCAGTAACCTCTCAGTCTCAGTAACCACTCAGTCTCAGTAACCTCTCAGTCTCAGTAACCACTCAGTCTCAGTAACCTCTCAGTCTCAGTAACCTCTCAGTCTCAGTAACCTCTCAGTCTCAGTAACCTCTCAGTCTCAGTAACCACTCAGTCTCAGTAACCACAAAGTTGCAGTAACCACACAGTCTCAGTAACCATAAAGTCGCAGTAACCACTCAGTCTCAGTAACCACAAAGTCGCAGTAACCACTCAGTCTCAGTAACCACTCAGTCTCAGTAACCACACAGTCACAGTAACCACACAGTTGCAGTAACCACACAGTCTCAGCAACCACAAAGTCGCAGTAACAGCACAGTCTCAGTGACCACACAGTCGAGTAACCACACAGTCTTAGTAACCACGCAGTCTCAGTAACCACATAGTCGCAGTAACCACACAGTCGCAGTAACCACACAGTCTCAGTAACCACTCAGTCTCAGTAACCACTCAGTCTCAGTAACCACAAAGTTGCAGTAACCACACAGTCACAGTAACCACTCAGTCACAGTAACCACACAGTCTCAGTAACCACTCAGTCACAGTAACCACTCAGTCTCAATAACCACACAGTCTCAGTAACCACACAGTCGCAGTAACCACACAGTCTCAGTAACCACACAGTCGCAGTAACCACACAGTCTCAGTAACCACGCAGTCTCAGTAACCACACAGTCACAGTAACCACAACGTCACAGTAACCACACAGTCACAGTAACCACACAGCCGCAGTAACCACACAGTCGCAGTAACCACACAGTCGCAGTAACCACACAGTCACAGTAACCACACAGTCGCAGTAACCACACAGTTGCAGTAACCACACAGTCGCAGTAACCACACAGTCGCAGTAACCACACAGTCTCAGTAACCACACAGTCTCAGTAACCACACAGTCTCAGTAACCACGCAGTCTCAGTAACCACAAAGTCGCAGTAACCACACAGTCTCAGTAACCACGCAGTCTCAGTAACCACAAAGTCGCAGTAACCACACAGTCGCAGTAAGCACACAGTCACAGTAACCACACAGTCGCAGTAACCACACAGTCACAGTAACCACACATTCGCAGTAATCACGCATTGCAGTGATCACGTAATCCCTATTCGACTGGCCGCTACCACTTCTGGGTGGTCGAGCCATTGTCATCTCTTTACACACAATTAGCACTCAATAAATTATTGCTCTCCACTCGCTGCCATTGCATCCTTACTCACTATTGTACTGTGCGTTTTAATATCGGTTGTTTAAGCGCATCTGGTGAATAGACTACAGTTACAGTATCAAGACTCGCAACATGAGTCACCGCAAAGCTCACTCTCACTGATAACCTATTTATTTTATTGTCCCTTAATTTCTTCTTGATTGATTGCTGATGACGCGACGTATTAATTCACATTTTTTATTAAAATACAATATACATAATTTTAACTAAGACTAAGCCGATTTGCGATGTATTTGCAGATTGTCAAGAAGCATGCTTGTAGGGATTCACAACAAATACCAGAAACTTAACTCTAACTGATTAACAATAGGTAAGTTGCAAAAACCATAACGATTTCAAAAAAGTGATGACGTTTCTAAAACGCAGTCTAGTTAACTTTGTAGTTAAATATAAAATGCATAGGTATTTATCCAACCAAATTAAAGATTAAAGATAGTCACCCGACAAAGTGGGCTTCCTTGCACAGATTATACAGAAAGCCTTACTTTGGTGCACAGTTTTTACCTTGGCGTACACTTTGCCAGTATTCCAACCAAACAACACAAAACAGCGTGCTTTTATTATGCATGTAATCAATGTACGCTTGAAAATAAGTTGGCAACATTCAAATATATTACGACTACGATCAGCTGGTGCAGCGTTTCCTATTTCGTTCAATGTTTGGATTTAACCTAACCTAAAAAACGTGTTGTTCGGTGTTTGAAAGACAAATAATTATTTATATGATTTATAGTAACCCTTGGAAAAATATAATGTGTAACACGAGTGCAAACTACCTTTGCTGCATTCGAGAAACATTCCACACTCGCCTACGGCTCGTGCGTAATCATTTCCCTCGTGTGCCGTAAAGTGCTACTTTGCCCATTAGTTACACAAATAACTATTTATGTTATGACAGTTCATTACCACGACTTTTATATGGACTGCCTTTTTTCCCGTGCCAAAAATTGCTCTAGAACCCAAATAAGTAATATTTGTGACCCAACTTTCTCCTATAACTAATCAATTCAGAGATTGAATAACTTGTTACACTAATGAGCGAGTTGTTTCTATTTTCTACTTTCCTACAACTCTAACAGTAGTTAAAATGCTGTTAAGTAAATCTTTTCAATTCTGGGAACTGAACTGAAATGGCTAGTTAATAAAACGGTCGTAGGTAAAATTGTTACTCTCTGTATTTCATTCCAATAACCCTTCCACACGTAAAACATGTTTTATAAATGTCGATGTCGTCCAAGCGAGCTAAGCGTTGAGTGGTTTCCCTCAAAAGTCCGATATGGTCGGAAATATTTATTACTATTTAAATAAAAAATAAAATTATTATAAAAATTAATCAATCCTAATCAAAATTTTTTTAAAAAGCTATTAAATGCACAATATGCATCACCACCATTTTTGTTGTTTGTATATTGTCGTCACATATATATATACACACTTTGCCTAGGCATTGTGTATAATACCACTTGCGTCTCAGACCAATTATCAAATAAAGTTATGAAATATTTATTTACTTTGAAATATTGAAATACTTTGTGGATGGTTAGGCTAGTTACTTAGTTTATTTTAGATTAGATTGGCTAATGCCAACAAAGGAATAATTAAAATTCCTTTTAGAATAATGAGGGTTTGGTTGGATTAATTTATTTTACACTAAATTAGTTAATGCTGAACAAAGAAACAAAAGTCTGAACAGTCCTACAACGGTATATTACAGTATATACTTTACCTGTAGTGCCAACGAGCATTCTGAGTGTTTTTTTTTAACTTGCTTCTTTATTTATGTAAAAGCTGCAATAGAATAAAACTGCAGTTTGCATAGAATGACTTGTAGAATTACAATTGTAGAACAAGGCAAAGCATATATGAGCTTTATTTCATACTTTGCCTGGTTTGTTTTATGTAATTTGTAGAATACCTAGTCATTCCATAGAATTCGTGAATGTACACCGTATCCCAAAAGAATGGATCAAATCAACAGTTTATTTTTCAACCAAGGGTCGTAGAATTGTCAACTATTGCTCATTTTAAAGTAAGTTTTGTTTAATACCCTTTAACAGTAATCAGCTGTTCCATTGTTGTAAGCAAGTTTGAAGTTTTTAAGCATTCAGTTGCAATATGGAGTTGTTGTTGAAACCAGAGTGTATTGAATGGTTTATCGACCAAGAAATGTGTAGTGGGATTTCTTTGTCTGGGGGTTTGTGAAAGATTAAGTGTATCGCCATCCGATCTCAAACATTAATGAACTTAAACCATAGTTAAGGGAAGCCTTTGGAAACATTTATGATTAAATAAGCCACAATGTGTGATCAGCGCTGGAACACAGACTTGACATACTTCAAGCAAATAACGGAGAACGTGTAGAAGTTATGCTGTGAAACTATGGTAGGCAAAACTTACGAAGGTAAGGAAACAAATTATATATAAAGTTAACTTGCTATCTTAATAATAAAGTGTTTATGCCAGTTTACTTTTGATCCATTACTTTCCGCTTTCATTCCGGTATATTTTGCCAAGAACATTATACAAACATTAAAAAACTTGAAATTTCAATACAACCAATAGATGCAACAATATTCCTTTTTTAGTTACTCTGTTCATCTGGTAATATCTTACAAAACATTTTCTTGTCTACCAAATATTTTATGGAGACTTTTTATCAAACCAATGACTAGTGCAAATACCAATAACACTACAGTTTTATACAGTCAGACGTGATAGGTATAAAGACGAACCTATTTATGTCCAGTTTTACGAAGATTATACTGATATAACATCTGAACTAGATTTCAAAATTTCTTAAACGAATATTTTAAACTCAACCTAAGAGTGGACAGATTTCCCCCCTGAAACATTAAACCCTCACCTAACATCTTACTAATATTATAAATGTGAAAGTTTGTATGTTTGTTTGTTTGTTTGTGTGTTTGTTTGTTTGTTTGTTTGTGTGTTTGAAGTTCAATCACGCATAAACCACTGGACGGATTGGGCTAAAATTTGGCATGATGATAGCTTACATTCCCGATTAACATATAGGCATATTCTTATCTCAAAAATCCTTTCGGGCTCCGCCCCAGTGGCTCTGTAATTCCCATGTTAACCTTATGAGTATTCATATTTAAAGGGAATTAAAGAATTTAGTCAGCTGTTTCAACTAAAAAAGTTGGTTCTATGATATGGAAAAGCATTAAAAAGTTATAAGATTTACCAACACTATATTTTTTTTGCATTTATGAAAACAGCTTATTTAACAAAAAAATGTGATTCGCAATGAGAACTGTCAAAGTAGGATTGTTTACAGTTATGTTTATGTTTTTCATTTCATGAATGATTTGCGATATTTTGCAAATTGTTGATAATTTATTTTCTCTATTGTTTAGGTGAAGTGGTAGAACATTATGCCTATGGTAGATGTGTAATACTATAGAATACTGTAAATTTAAAAAAAACATATTTTATCAAACTGTGTCCTCCATTATTGCAAACGCAAAGCTTGAGTATAACTGAAATAAGCATTTTATACTTATATTCCAACCCCGTACGAAGGACGGGTACTCTGCTAGTATTCTCATATAGCTTAGTTATATTGAATTTCAGATTCAGCAGAGGAACCACCAAGTAGAGTTGGTTACCCATCATTGGTTCCACGACCCGATACCTCAATTGTAGGCGATTTAGACCCCGGTGTCATAGTCATCTGATCTGTGATACTATCCAAATGAGGAGTCTGGAGACCGAATGGACAACCCCCAAATAATCAAAGACCGCCTGAGGTTGATCTTTCACCGTGGAAGACCACCAAGAGTCTATTGTTGTAAAACTCTTAGTGGGCTGTAGCATCCACTTTAAATGCAAAATAATAGTTTTCATCTCATTGTACAATCTGAAGCTTGCTTTGTGTTGAGTTGTGTTTCATTACCAGTTTTGTTTGAATTCGTTCATGTCAACTAATTGTTTCTCTCTTAACTTGAGTTAAGTGTTAGAGTGAACGGTTTAAATGTTTGTCATGATGCCAGAAGAAAAGGCAGTAGACTATGCAATGTATTATGTATATCTACAATAATATGTAGATGTAACGCAATATGTTAACCAATTGACGTTAGTAAAATTACCAGTAACTAAAAAGAAGACACCAGTGCTTGGGCACTATCAAAAATCAACATCCCAAAATTTGTTTAACTGGTCTAAAAGATTGATAGGTCTTTAAGAGAGTAGTTTAGAAGAAAGAATCTTGTACTATGACGTGTCAGTTATTAAAATCAATGACAATTTAAATGCAACAAATTTTCAGCGAGTTAAAAAAAGCTTATAAACATCCTACTAATATTATAAATGAGAAAGTTTGGATGTATGGATGTATGTTTGTGACAAGTAAACGCGAAAAATACTGGTCGGATTGGGCTGAAATTTGGTATGATGATAGCTCACATTCCCAATTAACATATAGACGCATTCTTATCTCAAAAGTCCTTTCGGGCTCCGCCCCAGTGGCTATGGGGTTTCCCATGTTAACCTTATGTGTAATAATATTTAAAAGGAATAAAAGAATTTTGTCAGCTGTTTCAACTACACAAGTTGGTTCTATGATATTGAATAACATTAAAAAGTTACAAGGCTTACCAACAGGGTGCAGTACTATTATTTTTTAAATTTTTATGACAACATCTATCCTATAAAGGCCATAAAGGTTAAATTTTGTTTTTTAAAAGGCTTATGTGTAACTATTTTATCAACAGATGCAAAGATCAAAATGTTTCAATTTCGTGTTCTCTTCCCGTTGCAAAGCACGGGTACAACAGCTAGTAAATAATAAATGTTTAAAGATATCCTTAAGGATGCGTTGGTTAGTGTTCTCTGGTATATAAAGTGTTACTGTTGTTATAGCTAAATTGTTGTATTGAATTGTTTACTTTGGAAGTGTTGTATACAGGTTTTACCTACTGTGCACAAAATGTAGAGTAACAATTTACGTTAGTAATATTAAATTTCTCATAGTTTTTTTAAAAATAAATATTCTAAATTTCTCAGCACAGATTTTTAAAACTCTTTGTATATAACTAGTGAAGCGGTTTCCTAGAATGTAACTAATAGTCAAGGAACCAAAATGCTCTTATTTGGACATTTTTTGCTCTTATTGCTAAATTTTGCGTAATTTATTTGGTCATTGACTGGTTACAATTTCTGAGATTTTATTTTTTTTTTTGCTTTCTTCTACTTAAGAGCAGTACACACACAAAGAACAATTTTTTTACTAATCAGGGTCCTTACAAGGTACACATACGCAACTAGGACCTTGCTTGGATTTCTATCATATAACATGATGTCAGCTGTCATAGACTTTTTTATTTTCAAGTTTTTAACAATATTCCAAAAGTCTCTATAGCAGCCCTACGTCTCTCGGATGTTGCCTCGGTATGTGTGGTGTCAAAACCGGTTTTGGTTAATCTTAACATATTCTAAACAAATTTGTATTGTATTTTAAATGAAGATGCTATTCGTCTTTGTCATAAGGCTCTCCGCGTCAGTACGATAATCCGTTATTTCCTGTTGGACTGCGGACTGGCATAAGCTCTCGAGCTGTTCTCTTAAACATTGTTGTGAAAGTACGTCAGTTTTGTAGGTTTCAAGTTGATAAAGCTTGCAAGTTAAATACTATAAGCCCATGCAATTTCAATTGAAAGTTCAGTTTAAATTGGACGCAATTTAATATAACTAGGTTAAACCCGTCGAAATTGACGGTAACTGATGAGGTTTCAAGTAAAATTATTTAATCATCAATAAATGATAAATGACTAAATTTTTGGAACAACTTGGCTTTTTCGTGATTCAGCAGAGTGCTTTAGGTACGTCTATTCTTAATAATCGATAACTCAAATGAAAGCTGGAATTTCACTGAATATTCTTAGATCAAAACATATAAAAAGAAATTTGAGTTTTTTGATTGAGTAATACAGTACCTTGAACTTAACTAATTCAAACGATTGATATCTCAAATAAAATCCTTTATTTCTATGAGTATTTTAAAACCAAGACATATACTGTAAAGCTAAAAAAAATTGATCTTCGTATCTGCGTGCTTGATGTACGTTACATCATAGTGATCAATAACTCATATGAAAGCTGGTATTTTACTGAAGGCTCTTAGACCAAAACATATATGATAATGTATTTGTAATGTGTAATTAGAACTGATGAAATATATCTTTAATTGAAGCACGAATAAGAAAAAAATACGTTTTTTGGTCAAGTAGCACAGTAGATAAATGAATGATGATGCATGATGGCCAATCTGTGGGTGCATAACTTACCTTTAATTTCATACCAAAATTATGAAAATCGATAGGGTAGAAGAGCCAAACTGACTCGGAAAAGAAAAGCCATTACTTTTTGTTAAAAAGATAAGTAACGAAATCATTAAGTGGTTTTTTATTATGTTAACAAACAAATAATAGTATATTTCATCACTAGGCGGTAAAGTAGCTCTTTTAGACCATCCGGAAAATGAGCGAGGGTTGAAAAGACACTTTTTGCCCGTTTGATAAACTATATTTTTCCTCATATTGAAGCATTCATTATTCAATCAAACTAAGTTATAAACTAAAATACTTTTCTTGTAAAGATAACCTCTGAAAATGACTTCCAGCTTGTTAGTTAGTTGTCTTAGTTATAATTTCGATATGTCGAACTATTGACAATAATGCAATAATAAGCTAAAAGCTATCAAATCAATCGATAAATAATCTAAACTAGTGTACCTGTTGCTCGAATTCGAGCAATTGCGAAGCATTACAGGCGACTCACGAAGATTATGGAAATACTCACGATCTACACAACAGTTAGATGTAAATAAAAATTATAAACCTGCAAAAAATTGAATTCCTCTTAATTTAAAGGTCATTAAGAAGTATAAAGGTTCCTTATTTAAGACATTCCTTAATAATATACTTTACGTTGCAATGTCGGTGGTGCAAAACATTCAGACCCTTCTTTACAGTATAGCTTATGAGGATTGGTCTTGGGTTTCATCCTAATTTAGTAATGATACTGCCTTTTATCAGAAAACGCTCCTCAGTGCAAACTATTTTACAGGATGACACTTGTCAATTTATGAACACATTTATGGATTGTATATACGAGTACCATAAAACCCATAATCCTGAATAAGAAATCAATTTCCTTTCGTTGTCGGCAGTGTTATCACACAATTCATACATAGAACATTTACGACGCTTCCTTAGGTAGATGCATATTTGCAATTTTACTAACGTAAAATGCCGCACTAGCATTAACTTGCACATTTAGGCTATCCAAACATATTATACGACTCCAAAGCGAAACTTTTGGGAATGTTTGGGGAGACAACATACGTTTTCTAACTCTACCAAATTAAAATTCCTTAAAACTGTTTTAGGAGTCCAGTCACCTCCAGTTATTTAGTTATCATAAGATTATTGATTATTAAACGTACAATTTAGGACTCTTAGTATAAGATGATACTATTTTAAGATATATTTAAGCTAACTTCACCTATACTAGACCCTCTCGACCGGCAGTGTTAACTCACAATTCATACATAGAACATTTACGACGCTTCCTTAGGTAGATACATATTTGCAATTTCACTAACGTAAAATGCCGCACTAGCATTAACTTACTTTGCACATTTAGGCTATCCAAACATATTATACGACTCCAAAGCGAAACCTTTGGGAATGTTTGGGGAGACAACATACGTTTCCTAACTCCAAATTAAAATTCCTTAAAACTGTTTTAGGAGTCCAGTCACCTACAGTTATTTAGTTATCATAAGATTATTGATTATTAAACGTACAATTTAGGACTCTTAGCATAAGATGATACTATTTTAAGATATACTAGTGTACTGGTTGCTCAAATTCGAGCAATTGATAAGTATTACAGGCGTTATTTTAAAACGAATAACTATCCAATCACCCAGGCTCTCTCGCTTTTATCTACTGTAATATTTACAACAGCTCAAAGTCAAATAGTAAATATTTCATTTCAACCAAGCCAGTGAATGTTTGTGGCAAAATGTTAAATTAGCAAACTTATTGACTGTTTACAATCAACATATGTTCTTCTTCTCACTTTAAATTTCTGACAATAGCTGGAGTTTCATAACAATTTTTGTTTCCCATGTTAATCTGATGGAGAAATACGAAACTTTAAAGGGCCCCAGGGCCTCACTCTCTAATTATTTCCCTAAAAAGAAAGTTTCCTGCACAACTACAAGTTACGCTCTTTCCAATGACACCAAAAACATGTCAATCGGTTCAGTAGTTTCGGAGGAGTAATTGTCACAAAAAACCTGCTTGCGTATTAAATAAGTACTAGTGTCCCTGTTGCTCGAATTCGAGCAATTGCTAAGTATTACAGGTGTTATTTTAAAACGAATTTCAACCAAGTCAGCAAGTGTGTAGCAAACTGTTAAATTAGCAAATTTATTGACTGTTAACAATTAACATATGCTCTTCTTCTCACTTTTGATTTCTGACAACAGCTGGAGTTTCATAACAATTTTTGTTTCTAATGTTAATCTTATGGAGAAATACGAAACTTTAAAGGGCTCAATGGCCTCACTCTCTCATTATTTCCCTAAAAAGAAAGTTTCCTGCACAACTTCACGTTACCAAAAACATGTCAATCGGTTCAGTAGTTTCGGAGGAGTAATTGTCACAAAAAACCTGCTTGCGTATTAAATAAGTACTAGTGTCCCTGTTGCTCAAATTCGAGCAATTGCTAAGTATTACAGGTGTTATTTTAAAACGAATTTCAACCAAGTCAGCAAGTGTGTAGCAAACTGTTAAATTAGCAGATTTATTGACTGTTAACAATTAACATATGCTCTTCTTCTCACTTTTGATTTCTGACAACAGCTGGAGTTTCATAACAATTTTTGTTTCTAATGTTAATCTTATGGAGAAATACGAAACTTTAAAGGGCTCAATGGCCTCACTCTCTAATTATTTCCCTAAAAAGAAAGTTTCCTGCACAACTTCACGTTACTCTCTTTCCAATGACACCAAAAACATGTCAATCGTTTCAGTAGTTTCGGAGGAGTAATTGTCACAAAAAACCTGCTTGCGTATTAAATAAGTATATAGATATAGATATATATATTTAAGCTAACTTCACCTAGACCCTCTCTAGCAGTGATCGCCAGTTGGGTCAAGCAAGTCACGTTCGAGATAGCTGAGTACGAGTACTGAACTCACAAATTGAGTCGATTCCGTGGTGAGATGTCATTTACCCGACTGACAGTCGAATGATATTAGTTAATTTGAAGCGAATAAATGCTCGAGTCTCAACCATGACCTTTTGAGGTTGCACACCTGCTTGTTGTCCTTGGGGCGGCCGTGAATGAGAAGTCAGCCGCCCGCCTGGGTAGCGTACTTTTGGGAGGCTACAAATTAGACGATACACCGATACACCCGGACAAACGCGTCTAGACTGCAAGTAAGCTTTACTGGTGGTGATTGGGATTGTGTGGCTACCAGATCAGCTGTGTGAGCCTTCTGGGTATTTAGATCAGATGTTTAGAAGTTTAGTGCATTGGGCATAGTCCAATGATGTCTTAGGTGAGAAGACGTCTAGGTCTACAATTACAGGTTCGGTACTGAATGTTTACAACTAGCAGATAAGTCACTACAACGATGTAGCACCTAGCACCAATAGCCTGGTACTTGTGGGTGTCAATTATTAATTAAGTTTATCAATTAATTGAGACTAGTGGTCGTCCAGTGGTCCAAAACTCGACCAGAAACATGTAATGTACACATATTGACTATTGGATACTGAGGTAGACATCCCATCTATAAGGACCAGCTGTCGCCATTTCTTTATTTAAAAAAATGTAGTTGTGTGAGCCAGTTACCAAATGCGAGTCTTAAATTCTATTTTCTACCTTATTTTTTGTTACTGACAAAGTTGATGGGTCATAACAGTTGCTATAGCTCATAATAAGTCATTCCATAAGTTTGACTTGGTAAAAACATCGTGTATTCGACAGAAATTAGTCATTTAGATCAGCGCAATCTGTTGGTGGCTCACATCAACTACGATAAATATAAAGAAAAAAACTGGTAACATCTTTAACATGGGGATGGAATGTAAAGGTACAGGTCCTCTATTTTCACCCCACGCTGTAAATAAAACATGTGATTGTAATTTCTTCCATTTGTTTTGATTTTATGTTTATATTTCGTTGTTATTTTGTCACCGGCATGGCAACCCATAAAGCCCATGTTAATTTTGTTTTAATTTCAAATCCATTTTTTGTGCTTATATTTGAGCCTATTTTAATTTTTAAAGGGATTCTGCACTTCTACAAGAAAATATCTTTCCAACGGTACGCGTAGATTTTCCCTGCGATGCACACGAGCTGAGAAAAAAGGTTTTAAAGAAACATGCTTGCCTATTATTATAGATAGATAGGGACGCCACATAGGTGCGTATTTTAACCCAAAATATGAGTATAGAATGGCGTGAGACAATTTTTGTAGCTTTTTTACTGACTAAGATAAGTTGGTTCATCGTTTAGGAAAGTTTGTTTAAGGGCGACCTTTTAATTGTTAATAAGCCCTCATATTAACCTATTTAGATAAAAATATTGATTTGATAAAACCTAGTTATTTAAAATTGCTGATTCATATAGGCCTAGTTGTTTAATTTTCAATCAAATAGGACAAATATTATTTGTTACCAAATTTAGATCATATAAATAAAATCTGTAAAATACGGTACCTATTCCATCAGTGGTAGTTTCCAAATTATGTGTACTTTCTCTGTATTATTACAGGGACGTCTGTACAGTGGTCGTCAACCGAATGTTTATCCTTTGTACTGTGGTTGGGTCGTATATCGGCTTGATTTTAAACATATGCTATATCCTAAGATTCTTTGTTTATTTACATTTAAGTCGTTATTTTGTAACCACCATGGCAGCCCTTAAGGTCAATGTTAACATTTTGAACTTTGAGTCACTTTTAAATTACACAGGGTGTCCCACGTAAGGAGTCTCAAATTGGTTACGAAAAACGGCTTAACGTACAAGGATGAAATAAAATGATTTTCCCTTAAATTGACCCCAAGGAATAACGTAAAAATACTTTTAACTTTTTTCTAATACAGAGTGTGCCAAAACCTGAGGGTCACTAGCTCGGAATTTTCAAATGTAAACATTATGTTATGTTATCCATCATTTTAAGGGAATTAATCTATATATTAATAGGCAAGCATGTTTCTTTCAAACCTTTTTTCTCAGCTCGTGAGCATCGCAGGGAAAATCTATGCATACTGTTAGAAAGATATTTGCCTCTAGATATACAAAATACCTTTATAAATTAAAAAAAAGATTCTTAAATAAGTACTAATAATTTAAACAATTTAAGATTGGTCATATGGGCTGCCATGCTCGTGACGAAATAACAACGAAACATAAACAGAAAATGAAAACAAATGAAATAAATTAATTCCAATCACATGTTTTATTTACAGCGTGGGGGAAAATAGAGAAGTATGCACATTACACATTTTTGGCCGAGTTTTGGACTACCTCTAGTATATGTTAATATATGTTTAATATATGGTTATCCTTTAATAGTGTTAGAAGGTTTGCATTGAAGTCGACCCCAAAGAGCTTCGTTTTGCTCCGCTCAATTACGTTATCATTACGTTGTCTGTTATTTTTGTTTCAATTGCATTTTCTTGTTGTTGTTATTTCTTGTTGCAATGATGTTTTGGCCAATGCTTATATGTAACTTTTTTTGTTATTTGCAATGCAATTAGTATAATTTTTCCTGCTCTCGTGCCTAAAACTTTTGTAAATGCTGTGTCCGTTGATATAAATAAATAAAATGGAAGAATACGTGTGACCAATGCTGACGGGTATAAATGAAAGGAATCTGGGTGGAAACTCTTGAATTAGTAAGAATGAGTTAAAAATGAACGTTGAAAGTCCGTTAAAAGTATATTAACGTATATGTAGAACTTAGCTCAGTGACCTTTTCTAATGTTTCCGTGGCTTTTATACCGATGTATGGTGGACCGGCGTTTCCGTCTAGGAAACCTGAAGAAAATATAAAATTCGTACTAATAATAAGTAATGTATAATTAGTCCGTATTTTATAATTTAAGATACTATTAGCTTTGTAACTTTAAAATTGCTTAGTAAAACGGGCTGTGGTTTTAATTGAAATGCAAAGCCAAGACAGACTGAGAACTATCTATGACATACCAACTAAATGCCAAAATATAATATTGGTCAGGGAATATAAAAATAATATAAGTCAAAATTGTTGATAAGAAAATAAATTTTAATAGGCAAAGAAGTTGTTGATTTTTCCGAACAGGAAAGGCTAGCTGGTTATCACATAGATGGTAGACAAATACGATCGACCACAGAACTTACTCCGAACTCCGAGCCTTGGGCGAGCTACTACAGCTGACTCTACTGGTAATTACAATATTAGTTTCCGTGTAAAGGCAGGTTCGGGATTGTCAGGTGATGCTGAGGTTAAACAAGCATGAAGCCTAATAACATCCTCCTCCGCCTCCTCCGCTCGCTCTCAGCACCATCATTTATAAGTTCAACCAGGGAACCCCCCTTGCGTCAATAGTGGCTAAATCTCCACAGTACTTCCACTGTCGTTTTGTGATCAACAGTATCTTGGGAGGGTTGGAAGTGGATTGTAACACACGAAGAAAACAAACATTTTACTCAACGGTTGTATTTTCTTTTTCAACGTGTATAAGGGAAAACCGGCTATTATCATGTTACTTATACGATTTATGAAATCAAGAATGTCGAAAGATTCTTTACCTACGTCCGTTTTTTTTAAAGTAGCCATTTCAGTTCAATTCTTAGAATTGAAAAGTTTCACTTAACAGCTGTTTACTTTCATATCATCATAGTATCATTTCATATCAGCATAGTTTCATTTCATATCAGCATAGTTTTTCTCATATCAACACAGGTAACGGACCAATGAGGTTCAAGTATTGAGAGAAAAGAATTAAAATTGTAATGTTTCGAACGTCAACTAATCAGCTGATCAGCTGATCAGTTGACCAATTTAATTGTTGATCCGACTTGTTCATGTTGATACTCGCGTATTCTTAACCTAAGTTGGTGGAAGTTAAAGCAAGGCAGATTACCCGATTTAAAAATGTCAGGTCAAATGCTGCTAGCAATGTAATATTTAACGAAGTTTAACAAACACGTAATTACAGGAAATCAGCTGATTATACAATAAGTCGTTGCATCACTTTCAGTGGCAATGACAATACACGAAGTGAAACATAACCTCTCTAAAAAGTTATCAGTAGTGATTGTTAGTAATTAAATCCAATTCATCATTACATTTTTTACTACGAAAAAAATGTTTAATATGAGAAAGTAATGTTTACTATCCTTTTTGAATTTTTCCGACGAAAACAAAAAAAAGTTATGGTTTTGTCAACTGTTTCTATTTATTATAACAAAATCCGTACCGGTACAATCAATGTAAATATAAAATTTAAATTGAAGGCATAACCTAAATAATTCTATGAGTTTTGAAATGTTCCTAACTGTAATAAAGAAATATACAATGTCTGTTTAGTTAAGAAAATAATTATCTTTGTAGTGTAACGAAAAGCAACGTTCAAAACGAGTAAAAGTGGGTCTGTACATAATTCTCGACTATAAAATGCTTGATAAATCTCGCACTTCAAACATTAGGTCTCAGATATGTAATGACTCACTTGCTACTATTGTTATGAAATATACTATTTCGAAACCGACAATTTTTACGAATTTTTACGAGGTGTTATCTTTTACTAGTTACTTACGTGCCCCGCCATGCTAGTTTATTTCATAATTCTATATTGCATAGCACGGCCTCTCCTTATAATTTTATCTAATACTTGCCGATGTCGTGCTTTGCAACGGTGAGGACACCTAAGAGAAAATATTGATGTTTAAATCTGTTGTATAAAAGTTACACCTTCAATAGTTATACACATCCACCTTTGACTTCAGGAACAAAATTTCATGGGCTCTCTAAGTTTGTAAAAATATCTTTCTTTCAAGCTAAAAATAGCCCGTACAATTAGGTCGTATTGGTTTAATTGCCAGTAAATCATCTTATAGAAATAATAGAACTTATTCAAGGTACTCGAGCCTTAACAGACACAAAATACTTTTAAACAAGCGATACTAGACACAAATACTTCTCAATGGTGTATTTAGCTTACTCATCAAGATATCTTTCAGGATATAGTTTCTTTTAGCGAATTTCCCATATAGGGAATAAGCAATTACCGTAGGTCTCATGGTAAGGCCTGGACCCGGGACCGATTTACTTTTTCGTTTTGAGGTCCCCAGAGGTCAAAAACACCATCCGTTCAAATTCATATATATAATTATATGTGTCCGTTAGCGCGATAACTCGAGCAAAAATGATCCGATTTTGATGAAATTTAGTACAAACGTGTAAACCTACGTTTATTCGAACGAGTTCGCGAACCAGCATAATTGGACCATGGGAATGGGGGTTAATGGGGGGTTTTATGGGGTAAAAATGGGGTTTTACCATTTTTGGCCCTAAAAACCAAAGATTCTGCAATTTCTTTCGAAACCATTTTGTAGAGCTTAAAAAAATAAATAATTTAGTATATTGAAGCACCGTTGTATGCCTAACGGTCGCGGAGAAATTAAAAAAAGTGTATTTTTTTAATTCCCGTGTTACTCTTATGGAGAAAACGAAAACTGTTGTAGTATACTTGTTTATGGATATATGTTGGTAACATTTGGCAAATTTTCTTTATTTCATCCTATACTATTGAAGTATCGTAAAAAAACGTTTTACTTCCCCGTAGCAGCAAACCTAAGCACTCATTAAATCTAATGTTATTTAAATTTAGAATAGCCTAAATATGTCTTATGGAAATATTTGAGTAAAAATTTAATCAGGCAAGTTGAAATTCGCTTAGTCTGCAGGTTTGCTGCGGCGGGGGTATTTTCCATTTAACCATCGATACGTATCTAACAGCTCGTAATGGCACAGACCGATTTTTTTACAGTGAACCGCTTTAAACCAGAACGTTGGGCAAGTCAAGTCTGCCCCAACTATTCCCGTAGTGGCGTTGCTGAGCAGATAATTGTCGAAATTGGTTACGGAAATGTTTGAGGAATCACGCCATCTCTGCCCCGAGGATCTCTCATCATCATTTTCTCATTCTCCGAAATGTTCGAATGCTTACTTAGAATAAAGTCATCAAATTCTTTCACCTCTTACGATTAAAAGAAACAGATTTTTATTCATGGGGGTTTAATTAATTATAGTATAAGCAACCATCGTAAGCTTGTCATCTTCTGTGCACAGAGCAATCGTACTTGTTAGTGTTTTTGCATTGTATTGTTTGGAGTTGGTTGAAATAGCACTTTGCTGCGTACGAGACAAAAGTTTGCGCTTGAGCCGTAGGCGAGTGTAGAAAGTTTCTCGAGCCCAGCAAAGGCAATTTGCACTCGTATGTTACACATTATATTTTTCCTACATCTATATATATAAAATCCAACGTATGTTTGTTTGTATGTATGTATGTATGTTTGTTTGTTTGTCCTTTATGGACTCCAAAACCGCACGACCTATTGTAATGAAACTTTCAGGCATTATTAAGTATTATTCAAGGATGGTTTGTGTGAAGTTTGGTGCAGATCCGTCAAAAGGGCTCCACCCCAGTGGCTCTGGAGTTTCCCATGTTAACCTTATGAGTACTCATATTTAAATGGAATTAAAGAATCTTAACAGCTGGTTCAACTAAACTATTTGATTCTGTGATGTTCAATAGCATAAAAAGTTAATAGATTTACCAACAGGGTGCAGCACTACTGTATTATTTTTTTAATTTATGACAACAGCTAATTAGCAAGCAAAAGGTGAGTGAGCGTAGCGAACGAAATTCAACATGGAGGCGAGTTAGCGTAGCGAACTTGCTAAACTGCAGGCAAGTGAGCGCAGCGAACGAGCTCCAACCTAAAGGTGAGCGAGCGTAGCGAACGAACTTCAACCAGGATCTTGAAAGTGAACAAGCATTTGACATAAAACCACATAGGACAGGACGACGTCTGTCGAGCCAGCTAGTCTATTATAAAGCATAGAAATAATTAGTCTTTCAAACACTAAAACGACACGTTATAAAAGCACGCTGTTTTGTGTTGTTTGGTTGGAATACTGGTGTGCAACAAAGTAAAAAATGTGCGGAAAAGTAAGTAAATGCAGCAGTTAGCAGCTTTCTGTACTATAGTCAGTGCAAGGAAGCCCACTTTGTCGGGCGAATGTACGAAAATATAGTTTGAACTTTTAGAGAAACATTGACAACAGAATCTAAGAATAAGTTTATTCGATTGCAACAATTTTGTTTTACAACAAAGTGTGATTCTGTAAATGTATAGCTAATATTGTAGCAGGCCGATGAACCAGAGGGAACAGTTTGCCACCAGCATGTGGAGCGAGTATCGGGTAGTGTCCTGCCCTAATATGTAATTTTGGGAATGGTTTATGCGACTCGGCACAGAACATGTAATTTGGTCGGTCCGATTGAAGTTGATTGATTGCGTAAAGCGACGACGTGAGCGGAGCCCCACACACTAGAGCAATGTGGAGGTCAGGGCTACGAATAGGACAACACACTATAATGCTGTGGAGGTCCACACACTAGAGCAATGTGGAGGTCAGGGCTACGAATAGGACAACACACTATAGTGCTGTGGAGGTCCACACACCAGGACAATCTAGGGGTCAGGGCTACGAATAGGACAACACACTATAGTGCTGTGGAGGTCCACACACCAGGACAATCTAGAGGTCAGGGCTACGAATAGGACAACACACTATAGTGCTGTGGAGCCCCACACACTAGAGCAATGTAGAGGTCAGGGCTACAAATAGGACAACACACTATAGTGCTGTGGAGCCCCACACACTAGAGCAATGTAGAGGTCAGGGCTACGAATAGGACAACACACTATAGTGCTGTGGAGCCCCACACACTAGAGCAATGTAGAGATCAGGGCTACGAATAGGACAACACACTATAGTGCTGTGGAGGTCCACACACTAGAGCAATGTAGAGGTCAGGGCTACAAATAGGACAACACACTATAGTGCTGTGGAAGTCCACACACTAGAGCAATGTAGAGGTCAGGGCTACGAATAGGACAACACACTATAGTGCTGTGGAGCCCCACACACTAGAGCAATGTAGAGGTCAGGGCTACGAATAGGACAACACACTATAGTGCTGTGGAGGTCCACACACTATAGCAATGTAGAGGTCAGGGCTACGAATAGGACAACACACTATAGTGCTGTGGAGGTCCACACACTATAGCAATGTAGAGGTCAGGGCTACGAATAGGACAACACACTATAGTGCTGTGGAGCCCCACACACTAGAGCAATGTAGAGGTCAGGGCGACGAATAGGACAACACACTATAGTGCTGTGGAGCCCCACACACTAGAGCAATGTAGAGGTCAGGGCTACGAATAGGACAACACACTATAGTGCTGTGGAGGTCCACACACCAGGACAATCTAGGGGTCAGGGCTACGAATAGGTCAACACACTATAGTGCTGTGGAGGTCCACACACCAGGACAATCTAGGGGTCAGGGCTACGAATAGGTCAACACACTATAGTGCTGTGGAGGTCCACACACCAGGACAATCTAGGGGTCAGGGCTACGAATAGGTCAACACACTATAGTGCTGTGGAGGTCCACACACCAGACAATCTAGGGGTCAGGGCTACGAATAGGTCAACACACTATAGTGCTGTGGAGGTCCACACACCAGACAATCTAGGGGTCAGGGCTACGAATAGGTCAACACACTATAGTGCTGTGGAGGTCCACACACCAGGACAATCTACAGGTCAGGGCTACGAATAGGACAACACACTATAATGATGTGGAGGTCTACACACTAGAGCAATGTAGAGGTCAGGGCTACGAATAGGACAACACACTATAATGCTGTGGAGTTCCACACACTAGAGCAATGTAGAGGTCAGGGCTACGAATAGGACAACACACTATAGTGCTGTGGAGCCCCACACACTAGAGCAATGTAGAGGTCAGGGCTACGAATAGGACAACACACTATAGTGCTGTGGAGCCCCACACACTAGAGCAATGTAGAGGTCAGGGCTACAAATAGGACAACACACTATAGTGCTGTGGAGCCCCACACACTAGAGCAATGTAGAGGTCAGGGCTACGAATAGGACAACACACTATAGTGCTGTGGAGCCCCACACACTAGAGCAATGTAGTGATCAGGGCTACGAATAGGACAACACACTATAGTGCTGTGGAGGTCCACACACTAGAGCAATGTAGAGGTCAGGGCTACAAATAGGACAACACACTATAGTGCTGTGGAGGTCCACACACTAGAGCAATGTAGAGGTCAGGGCTACGAATAGGACAACACACTATAGTGCTGTGGAGCCCCACACACTAGAGCAATGTAGAGGTCAGGGCTACGAATAGGACAACACACTATAGTGCTGTGGAGGTCCACACACTATAGCAATGTAGAGGTCAGGGCTACGAATAGGACAACACACTATAGTGCTGTGGAGGTCCACACACTATAGCAATGTAGAGGTCAGGGCTACGAATAGGACAACACACTATAGTGCTGTGGAGCCCCACACACCAGGACAATCTAGGGGTCAGGGCTACGAATAGGTCAACACACTATAGTGCTGTGGAGGTCCACACACCAGGACAATCTAGGGGTCAGGGCTACGAATAGGTCAACACACTATAGTGCTGTGGAGGTCCACACACCAGGACAATCTAGGGGTCAGGGCTACGAATAGGTCAACACACTATAGTGCTGTGGAGGTCCACACACCAGGACAATCTAGGGGTCAGGGCTACGAATAGGTCAACACACTATAGTGCTGTGGAGGTCCACACACCAGACAATCTAGGGGTCAGGGCTACGAATAGGTCAACACACTATAGTGCTGTGGAGGTCCACACACCAGACAATCTAGGGGTCAGGGCTACGAATAGGACAACACACTATAGTGCTGTGGAGGTCTACACACCAGGACAATCTAGGGGTCAGGGCTACGAATAGGTCAACACACTATAGTGCTGTGGAGGTCCACACACCAGGACAATCTAGGGGTCAGGGTTACGAATAGGTCAACACACTATAGTGCTGTGGAGGTCCACACACCAGACAATCTAGGGGTCAGGGCTAAAAATAAGACAGTTCACTTGAGTACTACTGCGGAGCCCTACACATTAGGGCAATCCATAAGTCAGAGATATATGGATACATTTTTATAAAATTGGGTAAATTTATTTGTTTCTTATCATACTATTATTATTTTATTAAAAAATATACTTTATTACCCATTCTGAAGCAGCAAACATAGGTACTAGTTAAACCTAATGTTATTGAAATAGGCTTGTGAAAATCAAATCAAGCAAATGGAAATTCGCGTAGTCTGCATAATATCTGTCATATTTCTATAATCAGTCATAGAAATTACTTTAGAGTGACTGTATGATTGAGTTTTCCCTGTTTATATTTTTTGTTCTTCATTATTTTATTACAAGTTGCATTTATGCTTGATTTCGAGCAACAGGTTATCTAGTCTTACAAATTCTTTTTATATTGAGAATTTTCTGTATAGAAATATACCATCAAAGATTAGAGACATATATGTATCTCTTCCAGTTTACAAACGTGCGGTAAACAGTTGGCTGTCGGAGATTGGGCTCGATCAGTCTGAGACACTTATTAGTTCAGTACTCATAACGAGATCAATACTTCACAAATACACCAAACATTATTTAGCGTACATACATAGTAACTGCGTCAATCCATTCACTCAACCACTTGTTGCTTAGCTGTTAATTTAACTGCTAATTTAACCAGTTTGTTAATTTAACCACGTTAATTTAACAGATAGCTGTAGCTGTCTGTTAGCTTAGTTTAAATTTTTATATCTTGATTGAATTATTTTCATTTTTAAAAAATAAAAAGAAAAAGAACTTATAACTATTAGTGTTGTATATACAGGGTGATTGATATAAGTGTGCCAGCCGTTTTATTCGAAAACTATAAGAGATATCAAAAAAAGTTAAATGGTAAGTGCCTTGGATTTTTTATTTAAAAAATTATAGTCAAGTCCAAAAAATTATTTTAGTCGCCATTTTTCCAATATGGCCGCCAACTTTGATTTTTCTTACGGAACACCCTGTATTTTATGATGTATTCTGGTGGAAAAAGTAATTTTAAGACGGTTTTATTCTTGTCATTTTTTTTATAAACCTAACCGTTTTAAAGATAATAATGGTTTAAGTTGTGAAATTTTGAATGGTTTTCGAACAAAACAGCTGGCATGCTTGCTTAGGCCTTTATCGAAACTCTTTCTCATGCAGAAATTTCAAAACTTTAACCATTATTATCTTTGAAATGGTTAGGTTTATGAAAAAAATCACAAGAATAAAATCGTCTTAAAATTACTTTTTCTACCAGAATACATAATAAAATACAGGGTGTTCCGTAAGAAAAATCAAAGTTGGCGGCCATATTGGAAAAATGGCGGCTAAAATAATTTTTTTGACTTGACAACAATTTTTTTAATAAAAATCCAAGGCACTTACCATTTAACTTTTTTTGATATCTCTTATAGTTTTCAAATAAAACGGCTGGCACACTTATATCAATCACCCTGTATAGCTCCGAATGCAGTACAAACCATGTACAAACATTAAAAGATTATTCTTTCCAAACAACTCACGTTTCTTTTGAAACCACTCATTTAATTCAATCTTATTACAGCTACCCAAACACCTTGTAATAGTATATTTCGTACCTAGGGCCGAAAATGAGGTTTTGCCGGCTCGAGATAGTTTTTAAGTTCGAGACGAAGTCGAGAACTTAAATTGATCGAGAGCTGCAAAACCATTTCGGTCCATGGTACGAACGCTATTTTTCACCACACTATACCCTATTACAACTATTCACCACTGTAATAATGCACACTGATAGTCAACACAACTACAACTTTAAGGTTATGTGAAGAAATAATTTGAGGAATCAGCAAAAATAAAATAAATAGTTTCTAGGCAACGGTGACAATAACACAATTCTATTGCAATTTTGATTGTGTATTAAAAATGCATTCATGTTTTAAGTAAGTAAGCGGACAGCTGATTTTGCGGCCCCGGCCTGTAAAAACCTGCTCGGTCCCCAAATTACGATGACAGCTGGCATGGCCAGCAAAACGTAACTTTCAGCCACCAATTAACGCATGTAATACACCCAAAAACATCATAGTGTGGTGAAAATACATTTTACATCCAACCTCCTCATTTCACACCACCCAGCTAACTATTATTTCGTTTTCATATCTTCAAATACTAATTATCTACTCAGCAAGCTTTTGACGAAACTCCGGTCTTACTTGTTGCAGAAACCATTAACTAGCTGTTCAGGAAACCAAACCGACGTGGTCGAAAATGAGAAAGAAGTAACGGAGGAAGATTACAGACCAGGTCAGCGTGTTGTGGAAATGAAATTCACATTTCGGACAAATCAAATCAAGATTATATGAATGTAAGGCCTCCAACAATAGGTGATAATGGGTAGCGTCAGTCGGCTTCATAATGTCCGTGTTAATTATAGCGTTGGTAGGCCGCCCGCGGACCACGCAGAGTCCCTCCGTAAAACATTAGTCTACAGCTTAAGAGTTGAGATTAGGTGGTTGTGCAAGAGTTTTTGGTGTTCGTTTTTAATTTTGTTGAAAGAATAATTTTTGGCGGATAGATTTACGAGTTTTTAAATAGGAATTCCGCAATAGGAGATTTGAAACAAAATGTCTCAAAACGAGGCAATTGACTAACGATATTTTATTATAAGTGTTTAAAGGTTTACATTAGCCCTATTGTTTGACGAAGAGATTCGTATTGCATTTCTAATCAAACTTTTTTTAGTTACTTAGTATTAGGTATACCAATAAACGTAAGTGTTATGTTACATTGAGTGTAACATAATTAGTTAGGGCTGCGTTCATAAAATTATTTGATTAGCTATATACAATAACACGCCCCACTTAGTATTTATGAATTTTAGTTGCCAAAAGTAGGAAAATTAGTCTTTGTAAATTGTAAATGTTGTTTGAAATAAAAGTACAATAGTCTGTTTATCTACTCCTAGGAGGTCCAAGAGGAGGGTAAAAAGTCCAAAAACGATTGGACGCTACGCGGCAACCTAAGGATATGCCAAAATTCTCACAGACAGACAGACAGACACCGTACCGTTACGGCGGTGTTGGAGGGGACTAGCCTGCGGCGAGCTACATTCCTTGCTCCGCCCCCTCTCCCCCCTCCTCATTACAATACACAAATATGTTTCGTAACCTCTCGATAATTATGTCGCAGACGGTCGATCGGCGAGCTTCAGAATACCTGTTGGGTCGGCGACATTGGGCAGTTGGACAGTGGCCACTCCCTCGCCGAACCTCTCCGAGCCACCAGGCTGGCCACTACTAGTAGTTAGAAAGTAGTCTATTCACATAGTGCACACGCCATTCAGAATATCAGTTGGGACGGTGAGGTGACATTGGGCAGTTGGACAGTGGCCACTCCCTCGCTGAACCTCTCCGAGCCATCAGGCTGGCCACTACTAGTAGTTAGAAAGTAGTCTATTCAAATAGCGTACGAGCCATTCAGAATGTCAATTGGGACGGTGAGGTGACATTGGGCAGTTGGGCAGTGGCCACTCCCTCGCTGAACCTCTCCGAGCCACCAGGCTGGCCACTACTAGTAGTTAGAAAGTAGTCTATTCAAATAGCGCACAAGCCATTCAGAATATCAGTTGGGACGGTGAGGTGACATTGGGCAGTTGGACAGTGGCCACTCCCTCGCTGAACATCTCCGAGCCACCAGGCTGGCCACTACTAGTAGTTAGAAAGTAGTCTATTCAAATAGCACACAAGCCATTCAGAATATCAGTGTGGACGGTGAGGTGACATTGGTCTGTTGGACAGTGGCCACTCCCTCGCTGAACCTCTCCGAGCCACCAGGCTGGCCACTACTAGTAGTTAGAAAGTAGTCTATTCACATAGTGCACAAGCCATTCAGAATATCAGTTGGGTCGGTGAGGTGACATTGGGCAGTTGGACAGTGGCCACTCCCTCGCTGAACCTCTCCGAGCCACCAGGCTGGCCACTACTAGTAGTTAGAAAGTAGTCTATTCAAATAGCGTACGAGCCATTCAGAATGTCAATTGGGACGGTGAGGTGACATTGGGCAGTTGGACAGTGGCCACTCCCTCGCTGAACCTCTCCGAGCCACCAGGCTGGCCACTACTAGTAGTTAGAAAGTAGTCTATTCAAATAGCGTACGAGCCATTCAGAATGTCAATTGGGACGGTGAGGTGACATTGGGCAGTTGGACAGTGGCCACTCCCTCGCTGAACCTCTCCGAGCCACCAGACTGGCCACTACTAGTAGTTAGAAAGTAGTCTATTCAAATAGCGCACAAGCCATTCAGAATATCAGTTGGGACGGTGAGGTGACATTGGGCAGTTGGACAGTGGCCACTCCCTCGCTGAACCTCTCCGAGCCACCAGGCTGGCCACTACTAGTAGTTAGAAAGTAGTCTATTTAAATAGCACACAAGCCATTCAGAATATCAGTTGGGACGGTGAGGTGACATTGGGCAGTTGGACAGTGGCCACTTCCTCGCTGAACCTCTCCGAGCCACCAGGCTGGCCACTACTAGTAGTTAGAAAGTAGTCTATTCAAATAAAACGCACGCACGGGCGCTTAGTCTATGTGGACGGGCAAATGCAAGGTTAAAAGAGGCCGCCAACCTCTTTTTATAAAAAAAAAAAAAAAAAAAAAATAGCGCACAAGCCATTCAGAATAGTAGTTGGGACGGTGAGGTGGCATTGGGCAGTTCGACAGTGGCCACTCCCTCGCTGAACCTCTCCGAGCCGCCAGGCTGGCCACTTCTAGTAGTTAGAAAGTAGTCTATTCAAATAGCGCACAAGCCATTCAGAATATCAGTTGGGACGGTGAGGTGACATTGGGCAGTTGGACAGTGGCCACTCCCTCGTTGAACCTCTCCGAGCCACCAGGCTGGCCACTTCTAGTAGTTAGAAAGTAGTCTATTCACATAGCGTACGAGCCATTCAGAATGTCAATTGGGAAGGCGATATTCGATATTGGGCAGTTGAACAGAGGCTACTCCTAGTGAACCTATGACTAGCCACCAGGTTAACCACAATTGGTTTTTTACAATGTTTTGGATGGTTGGACAGTAGATACACCACTAGTGACTAGATCATAATTTACATAGTGCACTGTGTCATTCAGTATAAATCATAAAAAGGTTTGAGACTTAGGACAGATTGACAGTGTACCTCTCTCTAGACACCACTGTTGACTAGAACATGGTCCATTCACATAGAGCACTGTGTCATTCAGTATACGAGGTAAGAGATTTTAGACAGTTGGATAATATATCTCTCATTATTATGACACAACTGCACTGCTGACTGGACATGGTCACCATTCATCATTCACCATTTACATGGAACACGGTCCATTCACATAGCGCACTTTGTCATTCAGTGTATTAGGTTAGAGACGTTGGATATCTGAACAGTGGACCACTAGATACAAACTACTGGTGACTAGAACATTGTGACTACTGAACACAGACTGGTGAACTACTGGACACTACTGAATATGGTGAACAACTGGTGACTAGTAGACTTTGGATAGCTGGTCAGGGGACAGCTCACTAGACACCACGGGTGACTAGAACATGGTCCATTCACATAGAGCACTGTGTCATTGAGCATATGAGGTAAGAGATTTTATACAGCTGGATAATATATCTCTCATCATTATTATGGCACAACTGCACTGGTGACTACACATGGTCACCATTCATCATTCACCATTTACATGGAACACGGTCCATTCACATAGCGCACTTTGTCATTCAGTGTATTAGGTTAGAGACGTTGGATATCTGAACAGTGGATCACTCACTAGATACAAACTACTGGTGACTAGAACATTGTGACTACTGAACACAGATTGGTGAACTACTGGACACTACTGAATATGGTGAACAACTGGTGACTAGTAGACTTTGGATAGCTGGTCAGGGGACAGCTCACTAGACACCACGGGTGACTAGAACATGGTCCATTCACATAGTGCACTGTGTCATTCAGTCCCGCCGCTACCTCACCGTTACCTTACCGTTATTGATTAGAGAAGGCCGAGCTGAATGGATCTTTGTCACAGAATCCGACGGCGAGTCGGCTGGTTAGCATGCGTGAACACTCACTGGCTTTTACAGTCTGCTGTTTTGTATAACTGTTCCGCATTCTGTGTACCTTCAGTGCGGACACTAAAGTGACCCGTTAAGTAAAGACTTCGAGCTCATAGGCCTACTGAATCTCTATCAGGATTGTGCCTACTTTTAAAATAAAATCTTTTGTTTATTGCAAAGTTGTTTGAAATTGTGGTATCCATGGTTTCAATACTACACTATGCTTACCTTATATACTAAAAAACTTTTACAAAACTTATAGCTAGCCTGACCATACTACTGGACCGAATTACACGCGCGTTGTACCAAAAGAAAGGTTATCGGTTCCTATATGTGCAGATTTTGTTTGTATTTTGAAAATATTTATTTTAATTGGGTGAAAAAGGAAATAAACCCTTCTTATGGATATTTAACATGGGACTAAACTATATCTATAAAAGAGGAAGTATGTATGTATGTATAAACCCTATGTAATCCGAAACCACTCAACAGATTGTAATGAAACTTTCATGCTAGCAACATAGCCCGTTGTGGTTAAATACAACGGTCTCTAGTAAAATAATGGTTATGAAATCCATACACCACTTTACTCACTTATATTAATGGTACAGATTAAGCACATAACATTAGAATCACACACTGAACATAAGGAACACACTTTAAACACAAATGCAAGTTAACAACAATATATAATCAAAGAAAAATCAATTAAATAACAATATAACAATAAGCTGTTTAACACATGTTTCGTATGATTAGATTATGCATACTGGTAAACCAATTATTACCATCTATGAAAACTGTTGGTTTTTCTTTTCCGAGTCGATTTAGCTCTTCTACCCGACTGATTTTCATAATTTTTACCTTATGTACGCACCACAGATTTGCAATCAAGCATCGGCATTCATTTTGACGTATATTTTGAGTTATGCACAAAATGAGTCCCTGTACATTTCTCATGGTAATTAAATTAGATTTTTTTTCGAGTTCATTTGGCTCTTCCACCCACCCGATGGGAACAGGGGGTTATAGGGGGTTTTATGGGGTGGAATTGATTTTTTTTTCATTTTTGGCCCTAAAAACACAAAATTTAATAATTCCTCTCCAAACTATTTTGTAGAGATTAAAAAATAAATAATTTTGTGTGTTGAAGCGTTGTTGTATGCCCAACGGTTACGCAGATAATTTAAATACAGTAATTGTAAATTTAAAATTCACATGTTATTCTTATGGAGAATAAATAAACTGTTGTACTTTGCTTGTTTATGGATATATTTAAACCAAATTTGGAAATTTTGTTTATTTAATACTAAGCTATTGACATTGCAATAAAAAACACACATTTCAATATCTTCCCTGTAGCAGCAAACCTTTTTACTTACTAAAATTAATGTTAATTGAATAGGAAATAAAACTGAAAATGTTTAGGCTATATTTTAGTAGAAATCCAGCCAGGTAAATGGAAATTCGCTTAGACTGCATGTTTGCTGCGGCGAGGGTATTTTAAAAAGTGTAATAAAATCTATAGTTTAAGTAATTTCAGAGGAAACCTGACTGATAACATACGAAACTGTAAGATCGTCTATTGGTTTCCATTCATCGCATTATAATTTGACATTCCTCAATTTGCACTCTAATCATATAGAATAGGCATTTATAATACGGCACCTTTGGCCATTACCGTGGTTCAGTTAAAATATTTTACATACAATAATTATGATTGACGGGTAAATAAAATTTCTTGGTCCACCAAAATGTACAGAACTGGAGGTTTAAAAAGGGCTTAAAGTAACACAGCAGTCAAATATTAAATATTTTAAATTGTTTTATTATTTAGTTTTGTAGAACTGACTTTTCTGAACACGTAGATAATACGTATTAAGGAAGAAAAAAAAATTGAAATTTTCAACTACTTTTATTAACTCTTGCAGCTTAATTTAGCATGCCCAAGGTCCTACTACTGACGCAGGTGGTACGCCGTCAAATATTAAAATGTTGTAACCATTATTTATTACTTAGTTTTGTAGAACATATTTTCCTGAACACGTAAATACCAAATATTATGGGAGAAAAATTATGTTTAGGTTTTACAGCGAATTTACTACTACCCGTGACACGGGGTGCTTTTGTCGTTTTCCGAAAGTCAAGTGGTTTTAGCCAGGTACACTATTCTTCCTAAATTATAATCCAATTTCATTAAAAATTGGTGTGTGTGTTCCTCATATGATAGGGAACAATAATACGAATCAGTTTCCATAACAACCAAAAACCTTTGAATTAAAAAAATATTTTATGTTAAAAAATTACAAATATTAACAATTTAATTTTACTCAAAATTTTTTTCGACTTCATATTATAGTTGGTAATAACGTCTAAAATTGAGTACAAAAATTTCAAGTTGATAGGTTAATATTTAGAAAAGTTATGTGTACCTAAAAACAGCTATTTTAACATGGGCGGGATAGCGACTGCTGTCTCACCTTAAAAAAGCTGTGAGGATTTCGTCATAAAATCCCGAAGTTCTTAACAAAACTATTATGTTTTAATTTCTTTCGTTCATTACACTTTTCCTTATGTTTTTGCCTATATATTATTGAATTTGTTGTTTCAGATCATTCTCCTGTCGTTGGTTTATTATTCTCATACATTTATTATCTCCATACAACCCTTTACTTCTTTTATTTTATAGTTGGCCCTTTCTTTGATATTAAGGGCTGTGAAAAGTCTTGTCAACATATTTTCATCATTTATTTAGTGTTTAAATACATTTTTTTCCGATATTTTCCTGTAGTAGTATGTTTAGGAAAAGTTATTGTTGTGTTCAAGTTTGTTTGTAGGATTAAACTGCCGGGCTCTTGATCACTATAACTTATAAGAATGTATATTCTTACTTGAATTTTTTTAAATTTTCCTTTTTTAATTTCTGTAATATTTTTGTTCTACCTTTTATTTTGTTGGTTTGAATTTTCTTTCTTTACTTGAGTTTGTGTTAATCTTATTTGTTGCATTATTTCTCCCAGGCATACACTTGTTTCGACTTATTTTCCTTCTCAAAGTAAATTTTCTGTTGGCTGTGAACTAACGAAGTAAGTGTTTTTCATGATATGACATTTGTAGACTAATTCAATAACTTACAATCTTATGTAAACTTGTATTCAGTTTTAATATAAAGCTCGGGGAAAATCATTAGTTTACTCTGAAAGCAGTACCACTTCCTTCACCACTTCATACGTAGCAGACCTGTTTCCCTCCCTTCACATAGCATTTTATGATTGAAAATTAAATACCGTACCTTAATCTCATCATCATTAACAGATCCCACACTCCGGACAACTCTCCTTTACTACTTCCTTCACCACTTCCTACGTAGCGGACCTGTTTCCTTCCCTTTCCATAGCATTTTAGGATTGCAGATACTTTAACCTAATCTTCATAAACAGATCCCACACTTCGCTATACTTCGCACTGCTAGCCTTTGCTAGGCCTACAATGTATCGAGTAATCTTCAGTATAATCTTTGCTCAATAGTAACAAGTGATGTTTTCCCTTTTATACTGTATTTGTCATTTGCCAGTATACTGTGGGTAATTGGCTTTTTATGAACACATGCTAAAACTTCAAGTATTTTGTTTACTTTTTCCTTGTTATTTAATTCAACCAACATGGTTACTTATCAAACCATAATACTATTTTTTTTTAATGTGACTTTCAGTTTCATTTTTCTACGTAATTAGATTTTTGTTGACAATTCTAACTGCAGTAAACTCGTTTTTAGGCCAGGAATAAACTATTTACAACATTTGAAGAAAATCGTCGGAGCCGTTTTCGAGAACTTTGTGCAAGCAAGCAAGCATACATACATACAAGCAAACATTACTCGTATCAGAGTATAGGATTTCAGTTGTTCGTTAAGATTAATTTTATGATGGATGTGAAAGCATCACGTGTAATATCTACATTAACGTGTTGCAGTATGTCGATTGCTTTCTCTTTATTTTCTCCTATAACAATTTATGTTGTATTTGTTTCCCCAGGTAATTGATCACCGATTGTAATACATAATATTGGTCATATGGAATTCCTATACTAATTGCAAAAAGGTTTTAGATTTCCTTATTATTCATATTACATCTTAAGAGAATTCTGTGCCTTTCAATGAATGTATTCGATTAATAAAATATTTTAAAATGTTTTAGTTTCATTCGGTGAGTAAATTCCCTTATTGTTTTAGATTGGTTTTGCCCTTTTTTAAGAAGTTGATGTTAATGCACTCTTCGATTGTTCAGGTAATATATCTGTCCTCCAGATAGAAAATATCGTTGTGATGATTTTGTTGTCAAGCTTCAACTTTCAGCAATAAAAAACTATTATACAAGGTTCTAAATTTTGTACTGAGAGGTGTGTGCTGTTTAGTGCCCAGCGATTATGTAGATGTTAAAAACAGACCACTTGAAACTAATTGCCGGAAATTTTATCCTTTAGTATTTCAAAACACATTTATTTATACAGCCTAATGTTAAAAATGTCATAAACTAGTTAGTTATTTTGGTATATTTTTTGCTAAGTTTTTTTTCAAGCTAAACAGTAAATTTTAATGGATTTTTATCTGCAATATTTAAGGTGGGCCTAAATAATGGTTATAGCCGTAGTTGGGTCGTAGAAGAGAAGAGGATTTGCTGGTAATTTCCTGTTGTCTTCATTGGTGATTCAGCGACATCTACCTGTACAACAACGATTTTGAGTGACAAAGTCCAATGGACTCTCACACACTTGCCGCATTTAGGTTACCAATCCAATATTGAGCTTGAGTGTTTAAATAATAGAATCATTTAAGGCTAAGAACCTCTACTGTACTCTAAAAGAAAGGGCAGAGGGCGTACTTACCATACTTTAATATATGCAGTGATTTCCTCGTTCAATCCCGCACTCCACCGGAAACAAACATACCATACATCAGTATCAGTTATAACCAAAAATTATCCAACTTTAAAGCTGATGTAATGATTCAAATTAATTTTGTCAATGGAAATACGCCTTTTAGCAAAAGATTTTTCATCTATTTTATGCATTTCATCTTCTCGTAGAAATGATTTAGATTCCAATTTGTTAACTGTAGTGTAATAGACGAAGTGTGAAAAGAATTACCTTATTATACTAAAGAATTTTTACTGTGTTCCAAAAGAATGGGACAGAGGGCGTAATTACCATACTTATTTTTTTTCTGTGTCCTCGTTTAAAACGCACCCCACCGGAAACAAACATACTATACATTAGTATCAGATCATTTGAAACCAAATATATTCATCAGTACTATTTAACTAAACTTTTAGTCTTGGAAATGTATGTTATGCTTTGAAATGGGTAAGAGTTTGTTATTTTTAAACTATCGAAAAAAACTACGCAACATATCTAATATAAATTCACTTAGAAATTAACCGTTGTTTAGTTCCAAGGTTTCAGGTTCTTCTTTAGACTTAGGTGTTCTTTGTAGACTGCCCTCATTTTGAATCCAGATATTTTCAAAGTTAATATCCATTACTGCTTAATCTTGCCTTTTCTGTGTATTTTTACTTTAGAGGAGTCTTCATCTGGCATCACTACACATAGTTTCAAAGCAATACACAGTTTATTTTTATTCATTATCAAGGCTGTAACCATCAAGCCGTTCCAATAAAATCACCAGTTTGGTTGATATGTCCACATGACCACAAGGTTTCCTCTTCGTTTTTGTTGGTCTTGTTAAAGATCGTGTCATTCCTTGTAAGTTTATCTGAGGTTTTTCATACCAAGATGTATTTTAAAAGTTTTCTTGACTTTCCAAATGTTGTACTGGTTTTTTATCTTTAGCCAAACTGTAGGTTTAACCATCTATGCTGTCTTTTTTGTTTTATTTTAATTTTTAAAGCGCTCTTTGCATTTCTCTATAAGGCCTGTTCAATAGTCTAGTGTTAATCTTTTATCCTGAAAACCTATTATCTACGGTTTGATATTTAACTCTTCGCCTCTTACAATCCATCTTCAGCGACTTCCACGTTGCGCAATCTCCTGTATGATGAATGTGTGTGTCGGGTTGGGATGTGTGGCGATCGTGGGAACATACTGACTACTTGGGGTGATTTATTTGAGGCTGTTCCACTATCCCACTGGGACACGCCGACACGCGTCTGGCCACTCATCAACACACATCTGCTTCCATCATCCCAGGGACACACGCTGCTGCACGGGTTACCAATTAAATAGGTCTGTAGTCTCATATAGTTTCACTGAACGTGTTGCTAATTTGTTCCGATTGCTAAATATGAGAGAAAGAGAGTGAAATGTGGCAACGGTAGCTCGAATACCATCTGTGAAATCTGGAGATTCTGTTGTGAAAATGATCTTTCCCTTTAAATTAGGTCTATGGTCTCAAATAGTTTTAATATTGAATACAACGCCTTGCTCCACTTTCCAATGTTAAGTCCAGCAAGGCACAGCATTTAAAACCCGACACACTTATTGCTAATATAGGGAGATGCGCTCAAGAAATAGGCCACCCGCGCAACATAACCATTCATTCGTTTTTTGGAATTTGTGAACATTTTGTGGCATAATGTCCCACCTCCCCGCACCGGTAACAGGTTACTTTTGACTCACGATTTGGATGGGGATATGAACGTGCTACGTGGCCTTCCCTGTCACAAACAAAGCATTAGGTCACTGTTTACCAACTTCGAAGATTTTGGCATTAGCCTGTGCAACCGCCCCAAAGTTTGACTCACTGCCCAATAGATTCCTAGCTCTTAACATTACATCCGACAACTCCATGCTATGAAGAGAACACGCAGACAACTGGGTTTGAGTATCTTCTGGCAAGCCATGTACAACTGCGCTCTTAATCCATTCATCTGATACAAAAGGGTCCACCAATTTGGCCAGTGTCTTCAAATCAGAAGCATATACATCTAGTGGCTCACCGGGGAGTAGACGCCTAGCTGTAAATTCTGCATTAGCCTGAAAACAGTTCGCAGAAAAGGCCTGCAGCAATGCATGGGTGAGAGCTTCATAGTTACTCTTGACATTTTCTGTAAGCCCGTCATAAACAGAAAATGCTCCTCCAGCCAAAAATGCTTGTAATATGCTTGTAATGCTTGTAAAATGCCGAAATAGCTTGTAATTAATTCAACTTGCAAATTGAAGACAAATAATAAAAGGTATTTAATGCTTTAACAAACTAATATTTACTTCACATCAGAACAATAAAACTCACTAGTCAATATTATTTTCTCCAAGACAACAATAATCAATAACAATCATCCAAAGATAATCAAATAAAAATGTCCACATTTTCAAACAGCTGATAACTAATTTATATCACAAGCACAGTAAGGATTCTGAAATCAGCAATACATTATTTTTCATTAATACATTTTTCAGTACCTGGGTACCAAGCTATGCTCGGGCAAAATCATTAGTTTACTCTGAAAGCAGTCTTAGTATTACAGATACATTAATCCATTCCCACACTCCGGACAGCTTGCCTTGACCACTTCCTTCCCCACTTCCTACGTCACAGACCTGTTTCCCTCCCTTCTCATAACATTTTAGGATTGCAGATACCTTAATCTAATCGTCATAAACGGTTCCCACACTCCGGACTGCTCGCCTTTACTACTTCCTTTACCACTTCCTACGTCACGGACATGTTTCCCTCTCTTCCCTTAGCACTTAAGAATTGCAAATACCACCTTAATATAATCGTCATAAACAGTTCCCACACTCCACACTGCTTGCCTTTACTACTTCCTTCACCACTTCCTACGTCAAGGACCTGTTCCTCTCCCTTCCCCTTTTCATAACAAAAAATTATGTTATTTTTATGGAGAATATTGTAAAATGTTGTAGTTTGCTTGTTTATGGATATATTTTGATAACACTTGGCAAATTATTTATTTTGTACTATGCTATTAATATTTTACTAAAAAAACCCAAATAGTTTCATTGTAGCAGCAAACCTAGGTACTCGTTAAAACTAATGTTATTTAAATAGATTTAATTGAAAATCAATTCAGACAAATAGAAATTCACTTAGTCGGCAGGTTTACTGCGGCGGGGGTACGTTATAAGTTTGATTCCTCTTACTTAAGTCACTTTTATTGGCAGAGGACAAGAATGAAGAGTTTTTTTTTTTCTAAGCAATTCACCAACAAATTAAACCATTGTATATGTACAGTTGTTGCAAGAATTGACGTGTCTGGTGTCTAAAATGACCAACAACATTTCTTTTACAGAAATTACAAGTCTTGTGAGTTTGTAAGATGTGAGATTTAAGAGCAATGTTACTATCACAGATTAAATCACACAATTTACACATTTTAACCTTCATTTGATGTATCAATGTGTAGTGACGAAATAGTTACTTTTGTTGAAGAACGAAAAGGAGCACAGTTGACAAGTCGGCTTCATTTTTATGAATGAGGTCTTGTGTCGATGTCACCTGTATATAGACTCTTAAACTTGTTGAGAAATTAAAAAAAAAATACTAAATTAAATTAATTAAATTAAGTTTTTGAAATTTTGAAAAAAAATTTTTGAAGTTTTAAAATTTTTAACTAAAAATTACTTCTGGGTCATCCGACCTGCTTTCTGCTACAACCTGCCGTGAGTCACACTCATTAAGTTTTGTCAAGGTAGTGTAGTTATACCTCGTGAGTCTCGTAGCAGTGAAGCACACAAGAATGTGGCGGATGGGTCATCCGACCCGCTTTCTGCTACAACCTGCCGTGAGTCACACTCATACTTTACACAGTTTTGTCAATGTGGTGTAGGTAGTTATGCCTCGTGAGTCTCGTAGCAGTGAAGCACACAAGAATGTGGCGGATGGGTCATCCGACCCGCTTTCTGCTACAACCTGCCGTGAGTCACACTCATACTTTACACAGTTTTGTCAATGTGGTGTAGGTAGTTATACCTCGTGAGTCTCGTAGCAGTGAAGCACACAAGAATGTGGTGGATGGGTCATCCGACCTGCTTTCTGTTACAACCTGCCATGAGTTACACCCATACTTTACACAGTTTTGTCAAGGTAGTGTAGTTATACCTCGTGAGTCTCGTAGCAGTGAAGCACACAAGAATGTGGTGGATGGGTCATCCGACCCGCTTTCTGCTACAACCTACCGTGAGTCACACTCATACTTTACACAGTTTTGTCAAGGTAGTGTAGTTATACCTCGTGAGTCTCGTAGCAGTGAAGCACACAAGAATGTGGTGGATGGGTCATCCGACCCGCTTTCTGTTACAACCTGCCATGAGTCACACCCATACTTTACACAGTTTTGTCAAGGTAGTGTAGTTATACCTCGTGAGTCTCGTAGCAGTGAAGCACACAAGAATGTGGTGGATGGGTCATCCGACCCGCTATCTGCTACAACCTGCCGTGAGTCACACTCATACTTTACGCAGTTTTGTCAAGGTAGTGTAGTTATACTTCGTGAGTCTCGTAGCAGTGAAGCACACAAGAATGTGGTGGATGGGTCATCCGACCCGCTTTCTGCTACAACCTACCGTGAGTCACACTCATACTTTACACAGTTTTGTCAAGGTAGTGTAGTTATACCTCGTGAGTCTCGTAGCAGTGAAGCACACAAGAATGTGGTGGATGGGTCATCCGACCCGCTTTCTGTTACAACCTGCCATGAGTCACACCCATACTTTACACAGTTTTGTCAAGGTAGTGTAGTTATACCTCGTGAGTCTCGTAGCAGTGAAGCACACAAGAATGTGGTGGATGGGTCATCCGACCCGCTTTCTGCTACAACCTGCCGTGAGTCACACTCATACTTTACGCAGTTTTGTCAAGGTAGTGTAGTTATACTTCGTGAGTCTCGTAGCAGTAAAGCACACAAGAATGTGGTGGATGGGTCATCCGACCCGCTTTCTGTTACAACCTGCCGTGAGTCACACTCATACTTACACAGTTTTGTCAAGGTAGTGTAGTTATACCTCGTGAGTCTCGTAGCAGTGAAGCACACAAGAATGTGGTGGATGGGTCATCCGACCCGCTTTCTGCTACAACCTGCCGTGAATCACACTCATACTTTACACAGTTTTGTCAAGGTAGTGTAGTTATACTTCGTGAGTCTCGTAGCAGTGAAGCACACAAGAATGTGGTGGATGGGTCATCCGACCCGCTTTCTGCTACAACCTGCCGTGAATCACACTCATACTTTACACAGTTTTGTCAAGGTAGTGTAGTTATACTTCGTGAGTATCGTAGCAGTGAAGCACACAAGAATGTGGTGGATGGGTCATCCGACCCGCTTTCTGCTACAACCTGCCGTGAGTCACACTCATACTTTACACAGTTTTGTCAAGGTAGTGTAGGTAGTTATGCCTCGTAAGTCTCGTAGCAGTGAAGCACACAAGAATGTGGTGGATGGGTCATCCGACCCGCTTTCTGTTACAACCTGCCGTGAGTCACACTCATACTTTACACAGTTTTGTCAAGGTAGTGTAGTTATGCCTCGTGAGTATCGTAGCAGTGAAGCACACAAGAATGTGGTGGATGGGTCATCCGACCCGCTTTCTGCTACAACCTGCCGTGAGTCACACTCATACTTTACACAGTTTTGTCAAGGTAGTGTAGGTAGTTATGCCTCGTAAGTCTAGTAGCAGTGAAGCACACAAGAATGTGGTGGAAGCGCTTTTTTGCTACATCCTGCCGTGAGTCACACTAAAAATAAAGTTTTTTGCACAACTTCACGTTACGCTCTTTCCAATGAGACCAAAAACATGTCAATCGGTTCAGTAGTTTCGGAGGAGTAATTGTCACGAAAATCCTGCTTGCGTATTAAATAAGTATAGACTAGTGGTCGTCCAGAGGTAAAAAACTCGACCAAAAACATGTAATGTACACGTATTGACTATTGGATACTGAAGTAGACATCCCATCTATATGGACCAGCTGTCGCTAATTTTTTTACATTTAGTTGTGTGAGCCATTTACCGAAAGCGTGTCTTACATTCTATTTTCTACCTTATTTTTTGTGCTGACAAAGTTGACGGGTTATAACAGTTGCTATAGCTCATTCAAAAAATTTTCTTTTTTTCACCCCACGCTGTAAATAAAACGTGTGATTGGAATTTCTTCCATTTGTTTTGATTTTCTGTTTATATTCCGTTGTTATTTCGTCACCACCATGACAACCCATAAAGCCCATGTTAAATTTTTAAAATTTCAAATTCAATTTTGTGCTTATATTTAAGCCATTTTTAATTTTTAAAGGGATTCTGCACTTCTACAGGAAAATATCTTTCTAAAGGTATGCTTAGATTTTCCCTGCGATGCACACGAGCTGAGAAAAAAGGTTTTAAAGAAACATGCTTGCCTACTAATATATAGATGGAGATGGATATATATATATATATATACTAGCTGTACCCGCGGGCTTTGCCCCGTTTAACTTCATATGTGAGCTCGTTCGCATGGCTCATTCACGTCCCGGTTGAAGTTCGTTCGCTACGCTCACTCACCTTTAGGTTGGAGCTCGTTCGCTGCGCTCACTTGCCTTCAGGTTAGCTCGTTCGCTACGCTAACTCGCCTCCGGGTTGAAGTTCGTTCGCTACGCTCACTCACTTTTGGTTTAAAATTAGCTGTTGTAAAATATTAAAGAAAAATAATAGTGCTGCACTCTGTTGGTAATCCTTGTAACTTTAATGCTATTTAACATCATAGAACAGAAACAACTTGTTTAATTGAAACAGCTGTTAAGATTCATTAATTCCATTTAAATATGAGTACTCATTAGGTTAACATCGTAAACTCCAGAGCCACTGGGGCGGAGCCCAAGAGTCCGGTCAGAATAAAAACCACTTAGTTTTCCTATTTAATGCCTAAAGAATCAGTGTACCAAATTTCAGCCTCCTAGGTAAGTGGGAAGTGGGAGAATTAGTGATGAGTGAGTGAGTGAGTGAGTCAGTCAGTCAGTCAGTCAGTCAGTCAGTGAGGGCTTTGCCTTTTATATATATAGATAGACGTCATAAGTAAATAAGCGACAGCTGATTTTCAGGCCTTCGGGCCGTAAAAACCTGCTCGGTCCCCAAAAAATGATGATGACAGCTGGCATGGACAGCAATACGTAGCTTTCAGCCTCCAATTAACGTTTGTAAAACGGGTAAAACATTGTAGTGAGGTAAAAAAATAGTAAACATTACTTTCGCATAGCAAACATTCTTTTTCCATAGTAAACAATATAATGATGAATTTTCGCAGGTGATAAACATGTAACGAAAACAGGTTATTTCACAGTAGTGTAGCTAAAACAGTAGTGAAGCGAAATATAATTTCATACTGTACCCCACTCTAAGAGTGACTCATTTTTTTTTTATGAAAATAAAACAATTGCTACAACTGGACCATGTAGATGGGTAGTCTACTTCAGTATCCAATAGTCAATATGTAGTACCGTAGCTTTGATTCTAATATAGTCAATTATATAACTGCAATGGGGTACGCTAATTAAAAAAACATGTTTATAAACATTCACGTTTTTCTTCATTCCTTATCGTTTTCCATGACTATTTTAAAATATATTTCTAAAACGTGTTGGATTGTATCAGACTAAGGAGGATAAAAGAATAAAAAAGGAAAAGGAATATATTTACATTTTTATCCTCCTTAGTCTATGTTGTATTATAGAAAAATTATTTTGGTTAATCATGTAGATAAACATTATGGTACATTGTTTTTTTTTAATGAGCAAAAATATTGGTACCAAACCCGTGCTAGTGCCTTATGAGTATTACCATTACTATGCTTGTACGTAATTCCAAATTTTGGAATATTTCAACTAGAAACAGATTTAAAATCAGGAATGTGTGGCATAACTGACAGTGCCTTCAACTTCAAGAATAGCCTAATAATACAACACGTGTAGTACAACAACGAAGCAAGTTCGTTTTTGAAGGCGCATAATTCAACATTTCTGCTGCCGTAAAAACTGTTATAATTCAAATTAAAAATTCAAATATATTTTTATTCAAAATATTACGTGCATGGCCTCGACATGCTTACAAAACTTCTCGAAGAGGACAAATATAATAAAAAAGTGAAAAACAAAGTTTACAGTATTTTTTTTTGTTTTGGTTTTAAGTAAAATAAATATAACTTTCTAGCTCTAAGGCGGTTTGTGGCAGTCAAGACTATAAATGAATTAAGAAGAAGTACCTATGGAAATGCTAGTGTTTGTTGGTTGAACGTAACCTCGCAAAAGATACACGCTTTTCATAAGCAGAAAGGAAACTGTTTTTCAAACTCGAGTTTAATTTGTATGTACTAACTTTTGTTAATCATATTTTTTTAAGTTTATGCTGCTTAGTGCTTTAGAGGTTTACCTTTTCCAGGCCTTATTATGAGAAACAATAATAATTAGTTTTACGAAACGAATAAATATGGAGGAATATTAAAACAAAATGAATCTTCGTCTAAATTATGAAAGATAATTGGGATTTAGGCCTACTTTTAGTGTATGAGTATCAACTACCAATTAGGATTATAATTGGACACCGTATATGTGTCTTTGCCTGGGAAATAAAGCGCCTTCAGTTCTTGACGAACCAGCTCATCTCTGAACATATTCCTAGTTGCCGTTAGGAGTTGAAGGAGAAATAAATACACAGATAGTAGATAACACGTCTGCAGCTAGTTAAGTAAAAAAAATGTAGCCTGAACTATGCTTTGTCACCATGATTACACATAGAATAAGAGAACTTTTAAAACTATTGTGAAAACAGCTATCAACCAATGATTACATACTAAATAGTTTGTGTATATCACCAAAGAATACACAAATGTACCACTTAGTTTTACGAAATATGTGATTATTTATTACATTCAACTAATACAGTAAACAACCCGAAAATTTGTACCTGTACACACGCGTATTTTTATGTGATTTTCATAATTATTATTTGTGATATACATCTGTCGTGAGCTATGTTTGTTTTTACATGTCTTGTTCTGTGTGCTGTGGCTTTTTATTTATTTACCCTACATATTTATTAACAATGATTAAAATAGACAGTGGTATTGCACATATGATTTTGACTGACTTATTCATATAATAAATTATCCATTATAGCTTAGGCAATTTAAAATATCAAAGCGGTAATAGACCTGGCACTTTAAGTATTTAGTTTTATTCTGGTGGTGTTTTTTGCATGATGAAAATACAGGCAGATAGACATACTAATTTCATTTCATAATAGCAGCCATAGAAAAATTGTAATACATAACCTTTTGTAAATAACTTCTTGATCAGCATTGTACGTGTTATTAAATTTACGGAAAGTAAACAAAGATACGTCTTATAACACTTAAAACATATATTTACGCTTATACTGTCACTCACAAGACGGTAAATATACAAAAGATGGTAAGTGGTGATCGATTTCGATTGGACACTCCAATCATCATTAGACCCAATAGGCGAATGACTATTTACCGTCTTGTGAGTAACAGTATAAGCGTAAATATATGTTTTAAGTGTTATAAGACGTAACTTTATTTACTTTCTATAACCTTTTGAAAGAAACTGTAACATTTTGTAGTAGCTTCTATCAAAACTGTATAAATTCCCAATCATCGCATCACCTTTCACCGTACTATTATCTTGCGGTCTACTCTAGTGGAAGTCTGTATGTTAATCGATTATAGCCCCATCTGCGTATGTTTCAGTTGAACAAATAACGTTATTGGCTCTCTCATACCATTATTATCATGAATTGGTGAAATCTATCAATATAGAAAGTTATTTGACAATTTCACTTAATTGCGTGTCGTCTATTTTACTATAGCGAATCATTTACACAACAACAAATTATTTAAACAAATATTTAACTATAACTAAATTGCCTTTAACACTAAAAATGTCACTTAAACTAAACTCTTCTAATTGTATTTATAAATTGTTTATGGTGTTACCCCCACCACAGCAAACCTGCCGACTAAGTGAATTTCAATTTGTCTGAATTAATTTTTAATTAAATATATTTAAAAAACATTAGGTTTCATGAATACCTAGGTTTGCTGCTACAAGGAAAGTAATAAAGTGTATTTTTAGTAGAATAATAATAGCTTAGTATAAAATAAATATTATTAAAATTATTTTTTTAAGAGACGGTAGCAAAAGGAAGCACACATCATTGGAAAGATAAATAAACATCCAATCATGATATAACCAAAGTCTAAACAAAATATTTAGTCGAAATCTGATTGGAATTTGATGAGTACATAGGTTTGCTATAGTTAATATTTCTTCATTAACTTTTCACGAAAACTACCAACATTTTACAACAACTTTTACAACCTTTTTGGCCAATGGCATTGGTTACAGCTAGCACTAAAATAACGTTTTGCAATAGAAAATTTCCCATGTTCTAATGAGGTTACGGGTTTTATTCGGTACATATTTTCGTAGTAATAGCTTGTGCAATCACTCCCAATATATAATAAAAAAGTTCGTACTTTAAGCACTTGAACAATAGGTTTTTAACCACTTTTAGCGAATTTCCCTATAGGGAAGTAGCTATTACCGTAGGTGGCACGGTAAGACCTAGACCCGGGACCGATTTACTTTTTCATTTTGATGTCCCCAGAGGCCAAAAACACCATTCGTTCAAATTTTTACATATGTATATATATATATATATATATAGACTTATATATATATATATATATATACGTCCGTGAACGCGATAACTTGAGTAATTTTTGTCCGATTTTGATGAAATTTGGTTTAAAGGTGTAAAGCGGGATAAACTTGAATGAGTTCGCGAACCAGCACGATCGGACCATGGGAACGGGGCTTTACGGGGGATTTTATGGGGTAAAAATTGGTTTTTCTCACTTTTGACCCTCAAAACACAAAATTTCCCGATTTCTCTTTAGACCTTTTTAAAGAGCTTAAAAAAACAAATAATTTAGTATATAAAAGTATTTTTGTTCAATTATTAGTAACGGAGAAAATTAAAAAAATTGTAAATTTAAAATTCCCATGTTATTCTTATGGAGAATATTGTCAAATGTTGTAGTTTGCTTGTTTATGGATATATTTTGATCAAACTTGGCAAATTTATTTATTTTGTACTAAGCTATCAATATTTTACTCAAAAACACACTTTATTAGTTTCCTTGTAGCAGCAAACCTAGGTACTCGTTAAACCTAATGTTATTAAAATATATTTAACTGAAAATCAATTCAGACAAATGGAAATTTGCTTAGTCGGCAGGTTTGCTGCGGCGGGGGTATTTATTGATCTATGTATTTTTATTTTATAAAAGATGCCGCTTTTTAATGAAATACAAAGTTTGGAAATCGTGCTTTAATGGAAACTGCCTTTTTTAATGCACGAACATAAGGAAAAGGTCAATTTTCACAGTTTTGACTTAAAACTGATTTTACTCGAACCCGGTTCGGATAGAAAAGGACTTTAAACACATAGGTTGTAGCCTAGATAATTTAATTCTGTATTGACGATTTATCTAATTGTAGGTCGTATTTGTTTTGAGATACAGTTTAGTGATCATTTGTAAGTGACAGAATTTTTCCTTTTATATACATGGTGTCCTGTAAGTTAATATCCAAACTTTGTGTTTTGGGTTTATGGTCCGAAATAAAGAGAATATCAAGAATAAAATTTCCCCTGAAATCACTTCGTAAACCAGATATCAGCCATTTTGTATTTTTCATAATACAGTATAATCATTTTACCTTTACTCCAACCGATCTCTTGAAATTTTATTTCTAGGTTAAGGTAGAAGCGATCCATGTGAGATAAAAGATTTATCTTGACCCAATTTTCAAAAATTTAAAATGGTAGCCATTTTAATTTATAAATTAAATTACTAAAAATGGCTGATTTGAGAAAAAATCATTATGAATTAGATTAAGATAACTAATGTCAAATGAATCGCTTCTACCTTAAACCTACATACAAAATTTCATAAAGATCGGTTGGAACAATCTAGAGATAAAAATGTTCATGTGAATAATACAAAACTGCGGATAACTGGTTAACAAAGTGATTTCGCGGTAAATGTTATTCTTGATTTTGATTTTATCTTTATTTTTGCTCATATAACCAAAATCAGGAGTTTGGCTGTTTACTTACAGGACACTCGGTATACGATAAAATTATAATATTCAAAATGCTGCAGTAGGTGTAGCGTAGTGTTTTAGGACCATAGTAGGCTATTATTATTCACTTAAAAGTGTGTTTTATTTATTTTTTATACAAGATGAATTCTTATGGATAACTAAGGGTTATATTCACAATTTACAAAAATACTATTAGTGTTGATATGACAATATTGAGTATTTTGGTGCTGAAACAAGGGCTTTACGATTGAGGTCTTTCATAAAGTAATTTTATTAATAGTTAAAACGGTGAGATTTTTGATTGACCATTTGAGTTGTAACCGATTCCACATTTGTAATGACATTGGGTATTAAAGGGGTTCGTTAAATATTATTGAATTAAATAATATTGACATAAATTGTATGTATAGCTAGAAAAGTAAATTTACAGTCGCCCTGTAATACAGCTACTAGGAGGTTACGAATTGTAATATTTATAGGCATGCACTGTGGATGCGATACTCCCTGGTGTGGATTAACGTCCGCAAGAGTGAGTACTACGACTATCCTCAGTACTATCCTGAAAATTAGACCGATTCGGATATACCAAGGCAAAAATGTGGTTCGGATTCTACTATAAACTGTAGGTCCCTTAGTTGTGTCTAAGGAATAGGGCCTTAGTCACTAACAAGACTACAAGATCGCGCCACTCATCCTACACTCATCTCCATTCAAACTTGGCTTAAAATACCTACTTTGTATGGTTGCCATTTCATTGAAAAGTATTAAAAAAATATTAAAGTATTAAAAGTATTAAAGTCAACAATACAGTCAATTAATTGCTTGCAATTTAAATACAATTTAAGTAACTTTGAACAAAGCCTACAAGTCTTTCAAATAACTGTAATGATGTAAGCTTATCTATATTTTATATAACAGTTCTGATATCGTTTTGGAAAGCTAAAAAGTACAGTACATAAACCTCCTCTCTTTCAAAAAATAATCAATATCTCTGTTGATATGTGTACGTTGCAGCTTTCTAAGACAAAGCTATTTTATCAAAGAGTTTTTTTTTTCTCAGAAAAGGTAGCCCATAACTTACTTACACTAACCTAATAAATTTACATTTAGATCTCAGCATCTAATATTATAGAATATTATAAACAGTTTGTGCTCTCATCTCGATAACTTCACTTTCATTGACATTTTTAAATCAGTTTAATCTACCTTCCTTTAACTTCCACCAACTTAGGTTAAGAATACGCGAGTATCAACAGGAACAAGTCGGATCAACAATTAAAATTGTCAACTGATCAGTTGATCAGCTGATTAGTTGACGTTCGAAGCATTATAATTTTACTTATTTTCTCTAAATCCTTGAACCTCATTGGTCCGTTACCCGTGTTGATATGGGAAAAACTATGCTGTTATGAAATTAAACTATGCTGTTATGAAAGTAAACAGATGTTAAGTGAAACTTTTCAATTCTAAGAACTGAACTGAAATGGCTATTCTATTATTCAAAGAAAAATTAATTTGATTCGAGCTAATGCCGTCAGACCTGTGAAATATTGTTTAACGTGTAAAACTTACTGTAACTGAAATACACACTATCGCATACATATTTTCAATTATCGTGGTATGACATATCATAAAGTAATAGAGTCTCGACTGTAGCACATTTTGTAAGTGAATGAGTGTGAACTACTGTCGACCTCCAATAATCCGAAAGTTGATAATCCAACAGTCTTTGGTAATCCAACTCGACGATAAGTATCGGTCAATATCTGCACAGTTTGTAAACTCACCTTATAAAATTCATTTTAGGCAAGGCCTATTCTATAAATGTTTAAAGTTAATAAGTTAAGAAAGATATATGAATTACAAAAGGTGTTTTATTTAAACAAATGAACAAACATGCAATGAGAAAAGGCTTGACGTTACAATGAAAGGATTGACAATGGTGTGTGGAGTTGAAATTAAATTGAAATAAAAGATAAATTTGAATAATAAAGGTTCAAATAATTTAGATGTGATATATCTCAGGGTAGGGTGTCGTGCTGGCTTGAATGCTAAGAATTAATAAATTTAGTGTCCAAATAGGCCTAATTAAGGTGTTAAACTTATAAATCCCAACAATGAAAAGATCTAATTTTGATGTTGTCCAAAAGGTAAGTCCAATTAGCACTGAATTAAAAGCGTTTAAAAGAAAGTTTATACTTAATTTTGAAGATAACAATGACGGAGTTGAGTCCTCTTGAGGTTTAGGCTACTGTGATATAACTTGATATAAACTGGTCTTCTTGATGAATGAATTTGATTTATATAAAATTTGGACTCCTTCTAACTAACAGTTTCAACTTCTCAATGGCTTCCTTCTCTTTCAATCTCAATGTTCACATCACTCATTGTTGAACACATGGGATCACTTTCACTGCTTCTTAAATTTTGATTCCTTAAAGACTAATTTTGAAATGATATTATAAGAAATTTTGATGTATTGCAATTCTCTTACATATTTAATAAATAATTAAGTTGTGGGCTTTGTAAAAAAAATAAAATATATATAGGCTATGGAATGAATATTATTAATGATTAATTAAACAGATTAATGAAATTATATAAATTAGGGAAAGGAATATTAGGCCAGCCTTTCTGAGGAGTGATTATCAACAAAGGTGTAGGGATAAAAGTTAACATTTTAAGAAACTTAATACTAAATAATGAATGAAATGAAATGAAATATTACAAGTTCTGGAATTAGTTTTATACTGTACAATTGTTTTCCACCCTTCCAGTGGTGGTGAACTTACACATTTCATTAGTGAACATGAAACGACATGAATAAAAAACATCGATATATAGTGCTTGAAATCAGCGTTACACTGTATGATTTGCAAAACTTTGCGTAATAGCTAAAACCTAACCTGGGTAGTTGAAAGGTTATAGGGGTCACCTTAAAATGAAAAGGTAGCCAGTGATTCTATCCTGAGAAAGTCCAGTCGCTTTTGGACGGTTGAAGCCATCAATCCCTGATCATTGGGGGTCATCAATACATAAGTACGGTAATTAACAAAACTGCTAAAGGCAACCACTTATTCATTATACTAAACTCGTACTTGGGTTCAAATGCACCACTTATAATCCCCATCATAATTGGCGATACATTCTTCATCAGCACTTTACTTCGTTAAATAAAGTGTTTTTCATACATTTAATGCATGAATCTTCGTATACTTTAATTTTGGACATCTTCCTTAAAGGTTCTCTGCACGAGATCTTGACAGCTGTCGGAATCATTCGTTAAATAGCACGGGAGGGATGTCTGAGGTCCATGTTCCCGGAACATTGAGCAAGACGACAAAATTCCGCCACCGGTATTCGAAATCGTCTCGGCGCTTCTTTGAAACGTTCCTGTGTGATATTCCAGCATCCGCAGTCATTAGTCTGGACCTCGCTCTCAGCAGAAGACCCTACACTCGGTAGTATACAGGAAACAACAAATATAATGTTGTAATAGAGAGGAATTTTTGTTTTTGAATTTGTATGGATTAGATTTATATGGACTAATCTTGTTTATGTTTTAGGTACTTGTAGTCTGATGACAGAATCAGATCCTGGAACGTCGTGGAAATAGTTTATTTTACTTGGCTAATCGTAATTGAAAATGTCCGCAATAATCCTTAACTTACATTGTAAAATGTCACAACTGCAATGTAAAATGTATTCAACTGAGTGAAGGGTACAAGAAGCTTTGGATCAATTGTTCGTCATCTCAGCCCGCGAAGTGAGTTTCTCGTAAATTATACTTATCGCCACTCGTCGAAGCGGTAGCAAAGCGTAATCGGATTACACTTCATTTCCAGCCCGGTGACGTAAGTTCTCATCTCTGGAGCAACCATTTATCACTAGTCTCAGGATTCACATGTGTTACTTGTTGGAGAACTTAACTATTTACTTTGGATGAGAGTACTGTCCACAAGAGACAGCACGACGTGGAGGCAGTGTGTTGGTGAGGCCAAGTACCACTTGGGTCAAATAGCCATAAGTAAGTATTGCAGACTTATCGTCCTGTAATACAATCTAAAGCACAGACATATTCCCTGATTATTATGACCAGCTGAATACAAAGTTAGGCCGATTCTGTACAAATTATGTAGCGCGTTTTGTTGTAACTTTTAATTTATTGTAATCTAAACATATAAAAGTGAAAACCCTCACAGACTCATTGACTGATTCATCACTCTCCAACTTCCAGGCTAGGTATAAGGCTGAAAATTGGTATACTCTATTTACTCTATACTCTATACTCTATTTAAAATATTTTATGTAAAATATTCTGGGCATTCAGGTCAAAAATACGAAAGTTATTTAGTTTTCATGATGATTAAGGAAGGGTTAAGCCCTGAAAGCCCTTAAAATTCCAAAATTATTCTTATGGACGTTCAGTTTTTTTTTCATTTGTTTATCATATCTGTTTGGAATTTGTATACACACCTCATGTTTTTAAATGTTTGTTTTTGGTTATTTTTTACCAATACTATATTGATATTTAAGGTTTTTTGTAACATTTTATTTAATTTACAATCTGTTCAACAAAAAATAGAACAACAAGCAAATTTGATAAAATTTAAACACAGTTAGTCTTTATCCAACAATAGAGCTAACACACAAACTTTGCATATTTGGTACGAAATTGGTTTATAGTAGAACCGTTAACTTCTCACGTGTTTTAAGTTTGGGTATTGTATTTTATGTTTCTTCTACTTGAGTTTCACTACAGCTTACGTTTATTCTATCTGTGCAGCAATTCTTTATATTTTGGTCACCTACATAAAACGGGGTTTGTTCTTAATTTGTGTGCTGATAATTATATTTCTTTCAAAAATATAGAGCTATAATTTTTAATTGCTGGACAATTTTTAATTGCACCTGGACAATTTTTAATTGCACCTGGGCAATTTTTAATTGCTGTTGTTTATCTCTAGATCTCTAGACGTGCCTAATAGAAGCATGCTGTCTTGTGTTGTGTGGTTGAAATACTGGTGTGCGGCAAAATGTAAGTAGATGCAGCAATTAGCAACTTTATGTGTTATAATCAGTGCAACGAAGGCCACTTTCAGGTGACTGTAGGAAAGATTAATTGACTTTGTTTACATTTCTCCACAGTATTTTGAAGGTTTTGTTGTGTTGGGGAATGTTGAACATGATATATAACCACATTGACCAGGATTAATTCTGTTTGTTTTTATTTCTAAACATATATTGAAGATTTATTCTAAACCTTTTTGTAAATTTCTTTACATTTAATTTGACGCTTATTGTAGTGTTTAATCAATAATTTATATGAAGCAGAATAACCTCAACGGCTACTCTTAGAAAATTACCTGGGAATATGTATGCTGCCTTTAGCAGAGTTAAACCTCTAGAATAATTAAAAAACTATTTATTAAAAATAATAACAACAACAAAAGTAAACAAAGAGACTGATTTTTACACAAAAGATATGATGTACAGGAATATCTATGCTGACACATAGAACATTTTATTCTGAGTTTGTTTAAATATTACAATAATTTGTTTTACTTTTAAGCTTTTTCGAGACTTACACTTGCAGGGACTTACGCTTGTAGGGACTTACGCTTGTAGGGACTTACGCTTGTAGGGACTTACGCTTGTAGGGACTAGTTAAAATAAATTTCATAAATTCCAGACATGTTCAAATTTTGATGGTTTTTCTTTCGAATTGTCTAATTTTGATATCAGAAAAAATAATAGGTCTGAATGCTAAATTGTATGATGTTTTGTTCTTGAATATGCTCTTAATATTACTTGAAAATTTTGAGTTGTACGTTATACCATTGGTATTAATAGTCAAAGGTTATACTAATCCAATTTTTATCTTATTTCTTTTCTGAAATATTAGTAATTATCTGGTTTTCTGTATTTTTATTTTAGCGTTTCTTTACATGTTATCTATTAATTTAGTTGTGTATACATTAAGAGTCGCTACATTTTTTATATATTTGAGTTCCATGTAAAATCTTTCTTCAGTTAAAGTTGTATTGAGTAATCTATGGATTAGGGAATGAAAAATGGCCCTCTTCTGAAGTGGTGGATGGTTTGAGTCGTTGGTAATATATCTATCTACGTGAGTGTGTTTTCTTTCGGTAGATGTCAAAGTCATGTTTATTTACCGTTTTTATTTCCATCACATTAAACATATTCAATAAAAAAAAAAACTGAAAAAATAAAAAAAAAACATAAAAGCTTCTCCTTCAGCGATAAAAGATCAGAGATTGCAACTTTCCCAGAAAAGTCTTTAAGCATTCGTGCCGTTTGAAGCATCCCGGGTCTCGCGTGACCTTTAAGGGGAAGTTACCGATACTTGAGACGTAAGGTAAAAAACATCAATGCTTTTAGATTACGATGGGAAGAATATAGATTGCAAGCAACATTTGAGTATCAAGAAGAAGTGGTTGGAAAATCAAAAACCGCCATAACCCGCACCTAAGTCTCGGTGCAGACGACACGGAGACGCGGCGAGTGTGGGTGGCGGCGAGATGTAAGAGGGGAGTATTTAGTCCAGATTTGATTTGTAAGGTGAGAGGTGAGTAAGGAAGGGGGGAGAGTAGGCAAAATAAACAAGACTGTAGAGCAAGAGAGAGAGAGAGAGAGAGAGAGAGGTGCGATCAGAGTGCAGTCGCTAGCGTTGCAGACGAGAAGCAGTGAGGGCCAGAGTCATGGTGCACGTACGCGCGTCTATGGTGGTGGTTATGGGGGTTGTGTGTGTGATTATGGGGGTCGGTGATGCCAGGATGGACCCGCTGTTCAGGGCGAGGTGTCACGCTACCTGCATCAGACAGCATGATAAAATACAGGTCAGGATTGTTAATTTATTTTTATCAATATGTTATTAAATTTTATACTCTTCGTTTTTTAAAATCTGCAATTTTTTTAATTTGTTATGGCTAACTTTTTATACAAAACTTTGTTTGCAAAGTGTTTACTTCTAGAAATTTCGCAGAACTTAAGGTGAGCCTGTTTTGGAATGTTCTAGAAGTTTGGTGTTTAGGCGAGTAGCGATTGTTGCCCTTAAATTTGTATTACATCTTTAGCTTCGGCAGAATATGCTTGTCACAAATTTTAAACAGATGTTGATGCTATGTTCGTTATTGATTATCAAAATGTTGTTGCTGCAAACATTTTAAAATTAAATTCCCTTCAGTTGTACGCACACCATGTTCGCATAGCAATAACAAATAATGTGTTTATGTAGTGTGTTGATTTCAAAAACAGCTGATAACAGTAAATTATAATTTACTGTTAATTAATTTAATTCACTGTTCCAAGCTTTATACTTAAAGCTTGGAATTAATAAGTTGAACCATCATTACCAAAGGTTTTGAGACCAAGAGCGTTGGCTCTGGCTGTAGTATTTTAAAATACTTTAGTTTAATATAAAATTAAATTAGTGCAGAATTAAATTTTGCTTTTTGGAACTTGGCAAATATTTTAACTTCTTAGTAAACTTATTGAATAATTAATTAAAAAAAGAAAGACGCATATGTATGTGTCCCTCGAAACAGCAAACATAACCTACCAACTCAAGAATATAAGAATATAACATAATTTATATATTTTGTGAGTCTTTATATTATTTTTTTTAATTTCTTTTTATGAAAAAATCAATGACAAAACTAGTAAGTCACTGAGTCATCCGGTTTTTCTGCAACGGGGGTATTTGATTTATTTATGTCACTTTCATTTATTATGTGTTTATGTAAGGAAATAATTCTAGCTTTATCAGCGATTTGTTCGTAATGTTTAAGTAGAAATGGCACAATTCACAATTTTAAAATTAATAATTTTCCAATAATACAATATAAAGAATACTTATAGTTCCTAGTCATAGTTGCGATTGTTTAAGCGTGAGTTGAGTTGTTCCATACGAATCCATACAAAGTGTGAATCGTAATTTACACTTCTCAGATGTTTAAAAAATGTGTCCATCGTGTATAAAATTAAACACCCAATAGATGGAGCGTGCTTCAAAATTGGTTCGGCGTGGCATAATGTTTCCTATGAAAGAACACGAATAATTTCAATATAATAATTTGTCAAATTAATCTCCTACGAAATGACTACTCCCTCGGAAACGTCATGAACACGATGATCGAATAAGAAATATACTGACAAAGACAAATTAAAAATGTACGTTAATATTGAGACAACTACTGGATGATATCAGAAAACTCAATTTGCATATAGCCCGAGTCAATGATGAAGTGTTTGCAAGATATCATTATTTCAGTACAAAATAACAAACCACGAGGAAACCCAATCTTTGTGACAACTAATTAAATGCGAACATACAATTAGCATAAACAAATCTCCAGTTTATCACTGCTATTGATTGTTTTAATAACGGTGTTTTGGCTAACCAGCAGAATTGAGCGCAGAGGACGTATAAAGTACTTTTTAATCAAATAATTAGATAGAGAATTCTGCGGGTATAAGATAATATGGCTGAAATCATGGTTGTGGTTGATTTAATCGCTATTTGCCGAGAACACCGCTCGTAGACTCTGCTTATACTGTTTTGATCGGTTCATTTCAATAGATTGTTTGACTTTGGATAGATTCGGATGCAACATTTTCTTGCTAGATGTTGACCAATGTGAATCAACTTTAATATAATTAACTTGATGAGTCAAGCCATGAATTTATTCGTCGTAACATCAAACGATCGAACCAAAGTATCAGGGAAGATAGTGTTATTTATTTGGAGAAAGATATAGCAAAATTATACTTAACTAGCAACAGAGCCCGTTGTGGTTGAATACAACAGTCTCTAGTAAAATAATGGTTATGAAATCCATACACCACTTTACTCACTAATATTAATGGTACAGATTAAGCACATATCATTAGAATCACACACTTAACATAAGGAACACACTTTAAACACAAATGCAAAATTTTAACAATAACATTTAATCAAAGAAAAATCAATTAAATAACAATATAACAATAAGCTGTTCAATTATAACATATGTTTCGTATGTTTAGATTATGCATACTGGTAAACCAATTATTGCCATCTATAAAAATTATTTGTTTTTCTTTTCCGAGTTGGGTTAGGTCTTCTACACGACCGATTTTCATAATTGTGGCCTTAAAAGGTATGGACGCACCACGGATATGCCATCAAGCATTGGCATTCATTTTAACGTATATTTTAAGTTATGCACAAAATGCGTCCCTGTACATTTCTTATGGGAGTTAAATTTGTTTCTTTTTTCGAGTTCGTTTGGCTCTTCTACCCGACCAATTTTAATAATGTTGGCCTTAAAAGGTATGGACGCACCACGGATATGTCATCAAACATTGGCATTCATTTGAACGTATATTTCAAGTTATGCACAAAATGCGTCCCTGTACATTTCTTATGGTTTTTACATTAAATTTGTTTTTTTTTCGAGTTCGTTTGGCTCTTCTACCCGCCTGATTTTCATAATTTTGGTCCTAAAATAAAGCTTTGCAAGCACATGTTTCTCATCAAGCATCATCATTAATTTATCTAATTTTATCTAAAAAAAAAAAAATATTAAATTTGATTTTTTTACTTTTTACTTCAATTAATGATGTATTCCAGCAGTTCTAATTACATTACCCTATATGTTTTGGTTTAAAAACCTCTAGTGAAATACCAGCTTATATTTGAGCTATTGATTATTAAGATTCCAATCTGTCTTGGTCTTAAAATTCTCAAAGGATTTCACTTGAGATATTGATAGTTTTAATAATTTAAGTTGTATCAGTCAATCAGAAAACATAAATTTGATTTTATCTTGGATATAGAATTTAGTTTTAGATATACATACTCAATTCTAATTATTCTAATTCTATTTGTTTTGACCTAAGGACCTTCAGTGAAATACCATATTCAATTTTAACTATCGATTACTAAGTTCGGACGTACCTAAAGCACCCTGCTAAATCACGAACCATCCAAATTGTAACACAAATTGAGTTATTCATCATCGATTTATAGTCAAACGATCTTGCTTGCAGCCTTAACAGTAACTGTCGACGTTGATGGGTTTAACCTAGTAAATCTTTAAAAAAATCAAACTTTCATAACTTTGCAAATATACACGAATTTGGGTTTCCAATGACCTATTAATTAATAAAATTAGTTCTGTAGAACTGTAGATTTAACTGTACAAAGTTTAACAACAACATCTTTCATTCAGTATTTTCTCACCACTATAAATTGGGAGGTTGCTTAACAAATAACTTTGAAATGGTGAGGAAACTGACCAATGTGGAATGTAATATTCTGATAGAGAATAAAATTTCCTACAAGTTACTATTATTTATTTCTTGAAAATACTCAATAAAGGCAGCCTAAAGTTGGCTACAAATATAAACTTTGAAATACTAACTTGGAAAAAGGCGTTTTAAGTGTATTATTGTTTATTTTTTATTTTTCACCTCAAATATGTAATCAAATCAAACTTTCATAATTATTTGCAAATCTACACAAATTAGGCTTTCCAACGACCTATTTAGTAACAAAATCGGTCCGGCAGAAGTCTAGATTTAGTTGTACAAAGTTTAACGAAAATATATATAATTTAGTATTTTCTTACCACTACAAATTTGGAGATCACTTAGCTTATTGCCAATAACTTTTAAATGAAGGGGAAATCGAGCAAAGCGGATGTAATATTCTGAAAGATAAAATTTACTACAAATAACTACTATGCATTTCTTGAAAATACTTAACAAAAGGCAGCCAAAAACTGGCTACAAATAGAAACTTGAAAACAGAAACTTTAAAAAACAGTTTTTAATTTTTTTTTTATTTTTACTTTTTTACCACAAATATTTAATAAAATCACGCTTTCATAATTATTTGCAAATCTACATGAATTATGATTTCCAATGACCCATTAATTAACAAAATCGGTCCAGTAGAAGTCTAGATTTAGTTGTACAAAGATTTTTTTAAACTGAATTATTATCAATCAATTATCAATTATCAATTATTTAAGATGGGGACGCCACTATGTGCGTATTTTAACCCAAATATGAGTGAAGGATGAGTGTAGGATGAGTGGCGCGATCTTGTAGTCTTGTTAGTGACTAAGGCCGACATGTTCCTTAGACACAGCTGTTAATTAATAGCCCATACAGCTAATGGCAACTAAGGGACCTACAGTTTATAGTGGAATCCGAACCACATTTTTTCCTTGTAATTTACGAATTGGTCTAATTATCAGGATAGTACTGCGGATAGTCGTAGTACTCACTAGTGCGGACGTTAATCCACACCAGGGAGCATCGCATCCACAGTGCATCCCTATAAATATCCACAATTCGTGACCTCCTAGTAGCTGGATTACAGGACGACGCCACCCGTCCCAGTCTATTATATATAGAATAGAAGAATAGATTATGTCTGTGTTCAAATATGTATTCAAGCAACACTTAAAACTTGATAAATGCCCCCCTGAATTATGATGTAAGCACTGTAGAACCTCGATAATATAAAATATAAATATTAAAATATCAAACAATATTTGAAATCAATGCTGTTATCTTATTGAGGTATACACACAATTTAACTAAGGGTAATATAAAATTAGGATATTAAAAAATGCCACTACTTGTTATCGAGGTTCTTGTTAATTGAGGCTCCTTTAGCTTGTTTGTTTTATTTTTTCATGTATTGACACTAAAATTTGAGGTATACTTCTTCCTTCTTCTAATGTTATAAGTCAGAAAGTTTGGATGTTTGTGACAAGTAAACGCGAAAAATACTAACCCGACAGGGTTGAAATTTAGTATGACGATAGCTCAAAATTCTCGATTAACACATAGACATATCCTTGTCTCAAAAATCCTTTCGGGCTCTGCCCCAGTGGCTCTGGGGTTTCCCATGTTAACCTTATGAGTATTCATATTTAAAAGGAATTAAAGTATATTTTCAATTGTTTCAACTGCACCAGTTGGTTGTATGATATCAATTACCCTATCAATTATCAATAAATAATGTAAGATGGAGACGCCACTATGTGCGTATTTTAACCCAAATATGAGTGAAGGATGAGTGGCGCGTTCTTGTAGTCTTATCAGTGACTAAGGCCGACATGTTATCAAATAGCATGAACAGTTATTAGGGTTACCAACAGGGTGCAGCACTATTATATCTTTTGCATTTATGACAACCAACAGCCAATTCGAAACAACTAGCAACAAAAAGCTGTGGTACACAAAATAGAACTTTATTTTGTTCTATGGTTTAGGGGTAGTGGTAAAACATTGGTAGAACATTACGGCTTTGGTAGATGTGCTATACTACAGCATACTGTATAAATTAAAATAGCCAAATCTTCTTAAGCCGTGTCCTCTCCCATTACTGAAATAAGCATTTTATACTACTTATATGCCAACCCCGTACGAAGAACGGGTATTCTGCTAGTATTTTATAAATACAACTCTAACTTAAATTTGCAAAAAATAGCAGATTTTGGAAGAGAACTGTTTGACACCTTGCTTAAGTTCACAATTAAATTTATTGAATAAACATGGAGTGCTGAAAATACTGCGTGGTCTTGTTAAGGAACTAAATAGTATATATTCTAGTGTAGTACTAACCATTAAATTAGTAAATAGTTTAACATTTTAAAACTTTATTCGGTTTTACATTAAATCGTTAAATAATCACTCCAATTTATTACTATTAAAGTCAAATTTGCTTGCTTAATGGATTGTTCGAATTATAATACAGTACTTTAACATAAAAAACTGTACGAGTTAATAGTAAAAATATAACATTCTTTCTACACTTAAATGCATATAGAGAATTAAAAAAAAACTACTAAGAAATGTGTGTGAATTGGATATTTTCATGTTAAAGTGACCGTTTCACACCTTAAGTATTTCTCATGTTAGTATATTATCATTATTTTATTTTGTCATTGATACGATATCATTGCACTTTCATGTACGAACTAAGTTATACGTTTTATGAGCAGCCAAACAAACAAGCATTAAAAGAACAGAAACTGAACTAAATTATTAATTTATTTATTGATACTAAACATGTTAAACTCTCCTAAAGTAACACTTGGCGTGGTCAGCATAAAGGGTAGGCTTATCACTCTCCGAAAAGTTCTTTTGACACGTTATTGAGCGAAGCGAGCGAAGCTCTTATACGTCGACTCTTATGCATTTCGTAATACGCAAACTCCTCCTAGACGGCTGAATCAATCGTTTTCAAATTTTGCATGGTGGTAAAGACCATATCGGTGAGTGCCAACATCTATATGGCATTAAAAAAATCTCTCAGGAATCCGCCCCACTGGGTCTCAAAGTTTCAATGTAATCCTTATGGAAGCAGTATTTGACACATAAACAAAAACATATGATCAGATGTTGACTTTTGAATGCAGTAGATAAAGAAATAGCTGATAGCATTAATCCACAGACATTAAAACAGAAACGGTATGGATCATCATAAAATAATCAAATGACGTCACTAGCTTGAGGTCCGTGACGTAGGAAGTGGTGAAGGAAGTAGTAAAGGTGAGCAGTCTGGAGTGTGGAAACTGATTATGACGATTAGATTTAGGTATCTGCAATCCTAAAATGCTATTGGAAGGGAAGGAAACAGGTCCGCGACGTAGGAAGTGGTGAAGGAAGTAATAAAGGTGAGCTGTCCGGAGTGTGGGAACTGTTATGGGAAGGAAGGGAAACAGGTCCGTGACGTAGGAAGTGGTGAAGGAAGTAGTAAAGGTGAGCTGTCCGGAGTGTGGGAACTGTTTATGACGATTAGATTTAGGTATCTGCAATCCTAAAATGCTATTGGAAGGGAAGGAAACAGGTCCGCGACGTAGAAAGTGGTGAAGGAAGTAGTAAAGTCGAGCTGTTCGGTGTATGGGATCTGTTTATGACCATTAGATTAAGGTATCTGCAATCCTAAAATGCTATGGGAAGGGAGGAAAACAGGCCCGCGACGTAGGAAGTGATGAAGGAAGTAGTCAAGGCGAGCTGTCCGGAGTGTAGAAACTGTTCATGACGATTGAATAAAGTATCTACAAATCTAAAATGCTATGGGAAGGGAGGAAAACAGGTCCGTGACGTAGGAAGTGGTGAAGGAAGTAGTAAAGGTAAGCTGTCCGGAGTGTGGGACTGGGAACTGTTATTGGGAGGAAGGGAAACAGGTCCGTGACGTAGGAAGTGGTGAAGGAAGTAGTAAAGGCAAGTTTTTCGGAGGGTGGGAACAGTTTATGACGATTAGATTAAGGTATTTGCAATCCTATGATGCTATGTCAATGGAGGAAAACAGGTCCGTGACGTAGGAAGTGGTGAAGGAAGTAGTAAAGGCAAGCAATCCGGACTGTGGGAACTGTTTATGACGATTAGATTAAGGTATCTTCAATCTTAAAATGCTAAAGAAAGGGAGGGAAACAGGTAAAGGCGAGCTGTCTGGAGTGTGGGAATTGTTTATGGCGATTAGATTAAGGTATCTGCAATCCTAAAATGCTATGTAAAGGGAGGGAAACAGGTCGGTGACGTAGGAAGTGGTGAAGGAAGTAGTAGAGGCGAGTTGTCCGGAGTGTGGGATCTGTTTATGACGATTAGATTAAGGTATCTGCAATCCTAAAATGCTATGGAAAGGGAGGGAAACAGGTCGGTGACGTAGGAAGTGGTGAAGGAAGTAGTAGAGGCGAGTTGTCCGGAGTGTGGGATCTGTTTATGACGATTAGATTAAGGTATCTGCAATCCTAAAATGCTATGGAAAGGGAGGGAAACAAGTCCGTGACGAAGTAAGTGGTGAAGGAAATAGTAAAGTCGAGTTGTCCGGAGTGTGGGAATCGTTTATGACGATTAGATTAAGGTATCTGCAATCCTAAAATGCTATGGAAAGGGAGGGAAACAGGTCTGCGACGTAAGAAGAGGTGAAGGAAGTAGTAAGGTGAGCAGTGTGGAGTGTGGGAACTGTCTTTGACTAAAATGCTATGGAAAGTGATGAAAACAGGTACACGATGTAGGAAATAGCTTAGGAAATAGTAAAGTATGAGCATAGTGTGGGAACTGTCTGTGGCAGTTAGATTAATGTATCTTCAATCCTAAAATGCTATGAGAAGGCATGGAAAGAGGCCCCTCGACGTAGGAAATGGTGAAAGAAGTAGTAAAGGCTGGCAGTGCAGAGTGGGGGAACCGTTTGGGCAGTCAGATAAATTTAATGTATCTAATACTTTAATGTTATGAGAAGGGAAGGGAACAGGTCTATGACGTTGGAAATGGCGAATGAAGTAGTAAGGCTTGCAGTGCAGAGTGTGGGAACTGTCTTTGACAATTACATTAATGTATCTACAATCCTTAAAGGCTATGGGAAGAGGGGAAAACAGGTCCACGTGTAGGGGGTGGTGAAGGAAGTAGTAAAGGTGAGCAGTGTTGAGTGTGGGAATGGATTAATTTATCCACAATTCTAAAATGCTATGGGAAGAGACTGTAGGTTAAAACTATTACGAAGCACGAATCGATACATATAATAGTTTACAATAGACATTTACAAATAAGTTGAATGCAGCTGATTTTTACTCCATAAAGGCTAAAACCGATTTTTACTCCCTAAAGAGTAAAAATGCTACTTTTACTGCTACATACCGATTGTTTTTACTGCACTATTACAAAAACAATATAATATGAACCCTTGATGACTCCGCTCAAATTTGTGGATGCCTCTGCGAACGCCACCTAGTTAAAACTATGAATTAGAGCGTTTAAAGTACTTAATGAGTTGTTTGTTTACATTTTCTATAGAACTATAATAGCTAAGTGGCATGAACGTACAATGAAACACTATACACTAGGTGGCGTTCGCAGAGGCATCCACAAATTTGAGCGGAGTCATCAAGGGTTCATATTATATTGTTTTTGTAATACTGCAGTAAAAACAATCGGTATGTAGCAGTAAAAGTAGCATTTTTACTCTTTAGGGAGTAAAAATCGGTTTTAGCCTTTATGGAGTAAAAATCAGCTGCATTCAACTTATTTGTAAATGTCTATTGTAAACTATTATATGTATCGATTCGTGCTTCGTAATAGTTTTAACCTACAGTCTCTTCCCATAGCATTTTAGAATTGTGGATAAATTAATCCATTCCCACACTCAACACTGCTCACCTTTACTACTTCCTTCACCACCCCCTACACGTGGACCTGTTTTCCCCTCTTCCCATAGCCTTTAAGGATTGTAGATACATTAATGTAATTGTCAAAGACAGTTCCCACACTCTGCACTGCAAGCCTTACTACTTCATTCGCCATTTCCAACGTCATAGACCTGTTCCCTTCCCTTCTCATAACATTAAAGTATTAGATACATTAAATTTATCTGACTGCCCAAACGGTTCCCCCACTCTGCACTGCCAGCCTTTACTACTTCTTTCACCATTTCCTACGTCGAGGGGCCTCTTTCCATGCCTTCTCATAGCATTTTAGGATTGAAGATACATTAATCTAACTGCCACAGACAGTTCCCGCACTATGCTCATACTTTACTATTTCCTAGCTATTTCCTACATCGTGTACCTGTTTTCATCACTTTCCATAGCATTTTAGTCAAAGACAGTTCCCACACTCCACACTGCTTACCTTACTACTTCCTTCACCTCTTCTTACGTCGCAGACCTAAATTTATATCTAATATTAAATTATATTAAATAATTACTGTCCTAATGTCCATGTAGTTTTATTAATAGAGGATGTCTGCCAAACAGATAGTATAAAATAATAAATTGGCATCCTTAACAATCTTTTGTTTGAACACACTTTTTATTGTTCATCAAAATATTCCCAACCGACTCGCAATTTATTATTATCAGTAGATACCGATCTGTGAACACGTCTAAAATCTATGGAAGAAATCCTCACAGTACAATGATTAACGTTGAAGTCCTAATAGAACTAATTGAATGTCCGTTAGACATTTCAGCCATTATGAATCGAATTAGTAAATCCTAATGAAATCCAAATAGTACGAAACAACCCTGGTGCTACATTGATCATTACAAGGATGAGTAGAAGTTGGTGATTCAGTTGTTATGGAATATTCCCCAGAAAAAAGGGGGGTCCTCCCCTGGAAAAATGTGGAATTTAAAGCCTAAAACATATGTTTATACGTATTTGAGCTCTAAAACATGCTCAAGCTAATAGTATTTTTATGTTAGATAATAAAATATATAATATTTTGCGGGGGGATGTACCCCTCCCATCCACCCCCCTGGGACCGCCACTGTAATCGGATAAGATTCAGCTAATGAAGACATACTAATAAATGAACATGAACGGTTTTTCGGCCTCTGGAGACCTCAAAAGAAAGCAAGTAGAGCTGTTGCTGCCTAGGTATTACCAGTAAACCCGATAATTGCTTCCTCTCTACGTGATAATTTCGCCGAAAGATCTTGTCCAACGGCACAAGGAGTCAACAGAAATTTTAATATGTTTTCTAAATAAAATACACTATAATAAAAGTAAACATGTCAATCAACGTGAGACGTAAGTTATGTAGTCACTGCGATCATAGTATTTAACATATACACGTTACTTGTAAATCGTCCATGTTAGCTACTATTCCAGTTCATATATAATAATTTTTTTCACAATTGAATCCTTAAATAGTTTAGTTTGACAAGAAATTTGTTTACGCCGCCGCCGCGCCGCCGGGAACGCACTGGCACCGGTGGAGGATTTACCTTGAATTATAAACAGTAAATTACAGTCAATTATAATTACGCGAAGACGTTGACCTGGGATTGGAATGTCAAAGAGGCTCGCAATGCAACATGAAACATTTCAGTGATTGTTGGAGGAACAGGTTTGCCGCGGTACGACACGAGGGGAGCTGTGTTCCGGTCATAAACCTTGGCTTGCGTGCCGGTTACTTTGAGGTATCGGTTACTGGGACAACTGTTAAGTTTTGATAACATGTTACCGAATGTCACTGAAGGTTTGTCTAAATTAGATGTTCCAGTCACAAACCTAGGATAGCATGCCGGTTACTTACAGGTATCGGTTACTGGGTCAACTGTTAAGTTTTGATAACATGTTACCGATTGTCACTGAAGGTTTGTCTAAATTAGATGTTCCAGTCAAAAACCTAGGATAGCATGCCGGTTACTTACAGGTATCGGTTACTGGGAGAACTGTTAAGTTTTGATAACATGTTACCGAATGTCACTGAAGGTTTGTCTAAATTAGATGTTCCAGTCACAAACCTAGGACAGCATGCCGGTTACTTTGAGGTATCGGTTACTGGGACAACTGTTAAGTTTTGATAACATGTTACCGATTGTCACTGAAGGTTTGTCTAAATTAGATGTTCCGGTCACAAACCTAGGATAGCATGCCGGTTACTTACAGGTATCGGTTACTGGGACAACTGTTAAGTTTTGATAACATGTTACCGATTGTCACTGAAGGTTTGTCTAAATTAGATGTTCCAGTCACAAACCTAGGACAGCATGCCGGTTACTTACAGGTATCGGTTACTGGGACAACTGTTAAGTTTTGATGTTCCAGTCACAAACCTAGGACAGCATGCCGGTTACTTACAGGTATCGGTTACTGGGACAACTGTTAAGTTTTGATAACATGTTACCGATTGTCACTGAAGGTTTGTCTAAATTAGATGTTCCAGACACAAACCTAAGATAGCATGCCGGTTACTTACAGGTATCGGTTACTGGGCCAACTTTGATGTGCCATAACATTTTTTCACAGAATCAGTTGATTTGAAAATATGCAAAACGTAACGAAGAATATTACCAAGCGTGGGTGTTACTTGGATTAAAGGTCTCGGCTCCTGGGATTCGACATTATTGATAACATGTTACTGATTGTCACACAAATATATGAAAAGATAATTTTCTAGTCATCCCCTAGTCTTAGATAAAGATTTGAATTATCGGTTACTGTGAAAGTGACCGTCACATCACGTTTGGTTGGAAACATGTAAGTGTTTGTCGGTGAAACGTTTATAGGTAGAAGCCTACGAGACATGAGAAAGCATTGTACTGTTTACTTCTAGTCACAAACCTTGACTAACGTTGTGAACTCTGACTTTTTGCTTACCGAGACTTTTATTTCAATCAATCTGTTGTAAGAACAGATTATTTCATGATATATCATACCAAATAAGAAAAATGAATTGACAGGGTACTGTATTTCTTGAGCAATCATTGAAAGAATCGATTTGTTAATCATGGAAACATAGGAAAGTCATAGAACGCCACCAAGTAGAAGAAATAGAGGTTAAAAATATCATATACCATCGTTATCATCCTACACAATAAAGGACAACTACAAATGAAGATTCCCACAAAAAATGAACAAAGATGTTACCCGAAGTGCGACTATTTTTTAGGAAACACTGACTTAACTTTATGATGATTGGCAAAGGAAATTGGCAAAGGAATGTTTTCATGAAAATCAAGTGATTTTAAAATAATATGACTACATCCAAGAAACCTTAATAAAACTTTCATTGAAGGATTCGCATTATTCACATTATTATTAATTATTATTATTCACTTTAACATCACGTAATTCTTTTATTTTTCAACTAGCTGTGTACCCGTTCTACGCACGGGGATCTTATAATATTCAGTTGAAACCTTCTTATATAACGAACAGCAGTTGGTTTGCATATTTTAAGATATGCTGGCCAAACTATTATACATAGCTTCATTTTATGTTGTTTTTTGTTGTTCCGGATCGGTATGACAATCAATAAAAGGTTAAATTACCTCTGTGTCTGCCGGTCGATCCTATAACGGTAGGCTTACTTTTATTTTTACTATCTGATCTCGTTTGCATGGCTCAATCACGTCCTGGTTGAAGTTCGTTCGCTACGCTCACTCACCTGTATGTTGGAGCTCGTTCGCTGCGCTCACTTTCCTTCAGGTTAGCTCGTTCGCTACGCTCACTTGCCTTCAGGTTAGCTCGTTCGCTACGCTCACTCGCCTCCAGGTTGCAAATTAGCTGTTGTCATAAATGTAAAAGAAATAATAGTGCTAGTGCTGCACCCTGTTGGTAATCCTTGTAACTTTAATGCTATTGAACATCACAGAACAGAACCAACTTGTTTAATTGAAACAGCTGTTAAGATTCAATAATTTCATTTCTCATAAGGTTAACATGGGCTTCCAGAAATTCCACGTCAAAAATCGACAAAAACTTGATTTTCAAGGGTTTACTGTTAAATATCTAACTGTCTCATATTCGATGAAATACGTCTAAAACCATCTCATATATGTATAGTATTTGGAAAATAAGTTTCAGGCGGGACAGTGCTATAGTTATTGAGGAGTAGTTGTAATAAAGTGCGTATTTTAGCGTTACCAAGAGAATGACAGATAGACAGACAGACAGACAGACAGACAGACAGACAGACAGAAATTGAGATAAGGTTTGATTCGGTTTCTCTGACCTATGAAATGTAAAAATAACCAAAAAGTTCATTATTCTAAGCAATGTACAGACAAAACTCTAATTTTATTTATATAGATTAACATCTTTTAACATTGAAAGAATACGTTTATCGTTGTATGTATTCTAAAGCCCTGGTGTTAGTGTACACTCTCAACGAGTAGTGCTCCGACAGCGCAATTCATCAAAGGTACGAATTCACAGCCCAAACGAGTTAACATATCACTTTTTTTATTCCAACATACAGATAAATTTTCCCCAAAAACAAACAGCTAAAAAAAATCAAATTTAATTTTTTTGAACCGCTATTTAAAAAAAATAAAATTTAATTTTGTTTAATAGAATTTTAAAGTTTTATAATTTTAAAAAGCTAGTGATTATTATCTTATTTTTCCACACCTGAATGCAAATTTTGGTGAGAATCGCATTACCCATTCTCCCTGTGAACTGGTACCAAAGATGAAAAATTTACTACTTTCAAGCGCTATATCTCACTTAATATTCAAAATAAATAATTTTGTCTTATATATACACATATGATGAATTTTTTATCTCTAATTTTTAGTACAATTGAACAATAATAAAAAATAAGACGTACATTTTTTAAACATTACTTTTTTCTATGGTGTAGGTGCAGTGGAAGAAGATTATGGCTATGGTTATGTGCTATACTATAGCATACCGTTTAAATTAAGAGAACCAAATTTTTTTAAACCGTGTCCTCTCCCATAACTGCAATAAGCATTTTATACTTATACGCCAACCCTGTACGAAGGACGGGTACTCTGCTGATGTATACATTACGTCGAGCTTGATCTATTGTACATAAATACAGGGTTATTCTAAATGATGGACCCATTTTTAATGCTTTATAATTTTTATACTATTAAACTTACCGCTATAAAATACACATCAAACGAAAAAGCAACTCAAAGAGTTTATGCCTTCCAAAGACACATCATTTAACAAAATCGATCCAACAGAACTGTAGATTTAATTGTACAAAGTTAAAAAGTAATCTCCAACTTCTTTTACCACTAGAAATTTGGAGGTTACTTGACGTTTTTGCAAATAACTTTTAAATGGTGAGGAAATCGACCAAAGTGGAAGGTAATATTCCGAAAGAGAATAAAATTTCCTACAATCTACTATTACGCATATCTTGAAAATACTCAATAAATGTAGCTTAAATTTGGCTTAAAATAAAAAAGTGTGAAATTTAATGTTTGCTATGTTTATTGTCTGCATTAAAGACGGGGATTTTAAATTTCTTTTCATTTTGAGGCAATTCTTGGTACCTTTCTTGAGTAATTTCAAAAAATGCCTAATAGTAGATTGTAGGACATTTTATTCTCTTTCGGAATAATACCTTCCACTTTGGTCGATTTCCTCACCATTCAAAAGTTATTTGCAAAAACGTCAAGTAACCTCCAAATTTCTAGTGGTAAAAAAAGTTGTAGATTACTTTTTAACTTTGCACAATTAAATCTATAGTTCTGTTGGATCGATTTTGTTAAATGATGTGTCTTTGGAAGGCGTAAACTCTTTGAGTTGCTTTTTCGTTTGATGTGTATTTTATAGCGGTAAGTTTAATAGTTTAAAAGTTATAAAGCGTTAAAACTGGGTCATTCATTTTGAATAACCCTGTATATGAAATCTCACTTGAATCTCAAAACCGTCTCACTCATGACGGAGTTGACGCGGCGAGACAACAGCTGTAGAGTCTCTACAGTCTACAGTCTACAGTCACTCTACGGGTAATTTAACTGTGACGAGTTACAACAATGGATGGTTAATAACAAACCTCGTTCTGAATGGAGGGATTAACATAATTTATACCAAGGTGGACCCATTGTGGCCCAATCTCCGAACAAAGATTACATGTCAAATGTCAGATCTCTAAAGTGTCTTAAAACTGCGAGATGATCTCTTATTTGATATTTTATTATTGATAAATTATCTTGAATTACAAGTTTTATTCCCATCCTAAAATTGTAGTAATATTTATTTAAAATAACATAATTTCCATTGAACTACCGAGAAAATTTCCTCCTGTAAAATACAATTCTGCTAAACACAATTTTTTATCATTTAAACTATAACATATTTTACGTCTCCAGCAACTGTGAGAAAACAAATTTAAAAATCACTTACTTAGGTTTACTGCTACAGGGAAGGTAATGACGTGTGTTTTTACTGAATGTTAATAGCTTAGTATTAAATATTTAAATTTGGCAAATTTATTTCATCGAAATATATCCTTAAAGACACCATCCCCATAGTCCGATCACACTGGTTTGCGAGCTCGTTCAAATACATTTAGGTTTACATTCTTACCAAATTTTATTAAAGTCGGATCATTTTTTTACTCGTGTTGTCGTACTGGCCATAGGCCGACAAATAGATGAATTTGAACGAATGGTGTTTTTGACTGGGGACATCAAAACAAAAAGTAAATCTGTCCCGGTTTAACAGTATTCAGAGAGTACACGATTTGTAAGCTTCGCATATAAAAAATGTAAACTATCTAAGCAATTTTGTTCACAACATCACACAATTGTAAGATTCCTTTCAGCCCGTAGAACCATAACTGTCATCGTATTGGCCATCAAACAAGCCATCAGATGGCACATGTGTTTGACTCACTTGAGATTGTTTGGGTGCTTTGCCATCAGACTGCAGTGATACGATCAAGAGATTTTAAGACGTCGAAGTGACCAATTGCCACAGAGTACCCTTAGAATATCCTTCTTTGCATTTTTCCAACCTCACATATCCTATGGGTTAATTTTGTGGGGCCACTCACCCAATGTCGAAAAAATCCAAAGAAGGCAGTAAGGATTCTCTGTCATGCTCACTATAAAGAACACAGTAAGCCCTTGTTAAAGAGACAAAGAATTCTGACAGTTGTAAATATGTATATATTCCAATGCCTTGTTAGTATTAAGAACAGCATGAATGACTTACATGTAACCAGTTCAGTGCACAATCATGACACTAGGTTTAGTTCTAAGCTTGTCATTCCTCGGTCTAGGACTGATAAAAGAGCTAGGTCATACCCTGTTTCAGGAATAAAACTGTTCAATCACCTTCCTGGTCATGTGAGAAATCTGGAAAGAAAGAACTTCCAAACCGCAATATTAGACTGGCTGATTGAAAATCCTTTTTTCAAATTTCAAGAGCTTATTGAAACTGTAGTTAGTTAAGTAAGTTTTCCTCTGAACAGCCTGTTTGCTGTTTTTGCATAGTGCATGCATTTTGCATGAACTGCATTTGTTTGCTTTGTATCTTTTTGTGCATGGTCTTGAACATATTTTTTCACATGGTTGGTTTTGATCGATTTTTGCTTGGTTTGATTTTAACTCTTGACATTTATTTTATTTTATGCTTGTACATTATGCTTGTACACTGACATAGCCTATAATAATGTTGTTGTTGATTGGCCAAATAAATTCAAATTCAAATAAATTCAAAATTCAAATAAATTCAAATAAATCAACCCCACACGGATCGCAAGTCAATGGATCCACGATCATTCGCCATTTAACATCACTGGGCGTTTCTTTACCTAATACGGAGTTGTAAATCTACCATGTATTAAACTCCTTGGTGATTTATCATTCTTATGCACCTGCCAAAGATAATTTTAGCGAAATTCCCATATAGGGAATAAGCTATTACCGTAGGTCTCGTGGTAAGAATTAGACCCGGGACCGATTTACTTTTTCATTTTGAGGTCCCCATAGGCGAAAAACACCATCCGTTCAAATTCATATATATATATATATATATATATATATATATATATATATATATATATTTATTTATTATTTATATGTGTCCGTTAGCGCGATAACTCGAACAAAAATAATCAAATTTTGATGAAATTTGGTACAAACGTGTAAACCTACGTTTATTTGAACGAGTTCGCGAACCAGCATAATCGGACTATGGCAACAGGGGTTTATGGGGGGTTTTATGGGGTAAAAATTGATTTTTCCCATTTTTAACCCTAAAAACTTAAAATTTAACATTTTCTTTCCAAACCATTTTGTAGAGCTTAAATAACAAATAATTTAGTATACTGAAGCGTTATTATGCGCCTAATGGTGGAAAATTCCAAAAAACTGTAAATTTAAAATTCCCATGTTATTTTTATGGAGAATATGTAAACTGTTGTAGTTTGCTTGTTTATGAACATATTTTGATCAAATTTGGAAAATGTATTCATTTCATTCTAAACTATTAACATTTTACAAAAAGAAACACACCCTCCCTGTTGCAGCAAACCTGAGTACTCGTTAACTTAATGTTATTTAAATAGGGAATAAATGTGATATTTTTAAGGAGACATTTTTGTGTAAATCCTAAAAAGCAAATGGAAATTCGCTTAGTCTGCAGGTTTGCTGCGGCGGGGGTATTTTATTTGTTTGTAATTGTTTCAGCCACTTGACACCACTGAAAACCGAGATATTTACAAAAATATCATTGTATTGTATGTACAACAGTTAATCCTAATAGTACAGAACACACTATAAAATGTACTCTCGAATGAAACAAATATATTTTGTTGACATAACATGAAATGTAACTTCACTTTAAAACAAGGGAACGATAGTGAGCAGACTACTCGCAGTATCTAAAGTCAATGATTGAGAAACAGTTTGACTGGTCAGGTATTTGAATTTTCGTGTATTATTTTTATATTAAATATTTGTTTAGGTTTATTTCATAATTAATTTATGGCTCAAAATGTGAAATAAATTTTCATATTGCAATAATATGCATTTTCTTTGTTGTTTTTTAGAGTGGTTTTCGTACAAGAGTTGTAAATTAAGAAACTTGTTTAAAACTGTATAGATTTCAAATATTGAATTAGTGATCAAACGTGTTTGAAATGTTTGACAAAACACTAGAGTTTATTAGCCTACTATACATCAAAACCTCATCTTTGATTGAGATAAGTTAAAAAGGTACAGTTTTCGTATGTTTTACATTTTTTTCTAGGAACCAATTGTTTTTCATTACTTCCGTGGATTTTCTTATACGGTTACTTATGACTTAATATTTGTGAGCTTGTATGAGAAACCCCTACGCATTCATTAGGTAACCTCTCGATCAATAAGTAAAATCTTCGAAACCTGTACAACTAATTGAATACGACCTTGGTTAGTAGATAAAGTTAACAAATAAAACCCCGGGGACCGAGGTCTTCTAATGAGTGTTACATGCTTCTGAGTTCATGAATTTTATGCAATGATATTTTATTGATTCAATTTATATCTTATTGCATCCAGCCGGTATGATCCAGAATTAATTAGTGTCAATGTAATTATTTAATGAAAATTGATTAATTAAATTAAATTAATAATTGAATTAAATTAAATAATTGCTGAGTAAAATGAACATCCCAAATGATATTCTGCAAACGGTTTCATATGTAACATTTTTTAAATTATTGTCAAAGAGGGGATTTGAAGGATAATAATTTGACCTTGTACGGTTCTAAATGCTCGTGCTCTATCAACGATTTGATAGTGTGGTGAAATGATTTAAAGCGATGAACAATCAAAGGCGGAAACCTTCCTGGATTGAGCAAGCACATGCGATAAATTAACCTGTGAATAAGCAATGAAACTACACATTTCACTATGTTATAATATGACTCCCCAAAAAAACAATAATTATAGATCAAAGTTAAAATTAGTTCGGGACCATGTACCACTCCGATATTTTTGTAGGAGTATGAACATCAGACATAGGTTAAAAAAATGAATGTACAACCAAAAAATATACAAGCAATCAAATTTTTATTATGGACTAGCTGGCCCGAAAGACGTCGTCCTCCTATTGTGGTTTTATGTCACATGCTCGTTCATTTTCAAGATGTGCTCGTTCGCATGGCTCAATCACCTGTTTGATTTGGCTGAAGTCCTGGTTGAAGTTCGTTCGCTACGCTCACTCACCTTTAGGTTGTAGCTCGTTCGCTGCGCTCACTTGCCTTCAGGTTAGCTCGTTCGCTACGCTAACTCGCCTCCAGGTTGAAGTTCGTTCGCTACGCTCACTCACCTTTTGGTTGCAAATTAGCTGTTGTCATAAATTAAAAAAATAATAGTGCTGCACCCTGTTGGTAAACCTATTAACTTTTTAATGCTATTGAACATCACAGAATCAAATTGTTTAGTTACACCAGCTGTTAAGATTCTTTAATTCCATTTAAATATGAGTACTCATAAGGTTAACATGGGAAACTCCAGAGCCACTGGGGCGGAGCCCTATTGACGGATCTGCACCAAACTTCACACACACCATCCTTGAATAATGCTTAATAATGCCTGAAAGTTTCATTACAATCTGTCGAGCGGTTTTGGAGTCCATAAAGGACAAACATACAAATATACAAACATACAAATATACAAACATACAAACATACATTGGATTTTATATATATAGACTAAATAGCTCTCTTTGAATACAACTTTTAATGGTTTTGTAGTAAATAAATGAAATAGATTTTATGTAAGAACTTATTTTCTTGACGACTAGAATTAGGTATGATGAACAAAACTAACTTATTTATAAAATGCCGAGAATTAAACACAAAGTAGAATTTACTTACATGATTTAATAAATGTAAGTCTTTATTCAAAAACAATCTGTAATTGTGGTCATGTAAATACGAGTAAGGACAGACATTTTCAAATGGTAATCTTCTTCAATACCTAGGACAGTATTGGTTTTATCATAGGAATATTATGCAGTCTTTAAACAGTTCGAACTCGTAAATTACGTGATTTTACTCATATCAAGTATTTATTCAGTTATGCCCATTCAAATCTGAATTATTCTTAATAACGTGGTCAATCAAATTAAAGCAAGCCATTCATGCATATTAACTTTTACGAAACTACAACTTACTTTCCGTGTCCGGAAATCAGACTTCGCTTTTCCAAAAATTAGCTACCGATATGGCTTTGTCATTCGCATGTACAACACCATCTAATGTGCAAGACTGGTCTAGACGAAACTACAAAATAATGATGAACTACATCTCTTTTTAACAGTCTTTCGTTACGTTTTGGATCATATCAAAACCACTTTTATTACTATTTTTATGCAATTGTTTAAGTCCAACTTTTTGGCCACACTTTGAGCAATGTGGTATGTGGAATATGTCACAATTAGATGTGCAAGATGCAAGCGGCGACCAGACAATCAGAATTGATGGCTTGGTCCACCGGCTTGCCTTGAACAACCATCTGACCCATCAAAAATCCATTTTGCAGTCTGCCAACAGCACAATAAATTGACTCACAGTAACTGTACCACGCTGCCCAGTGACCACAGTATAACGCACACAGTACAACTGGTGTTTAATCTTTTATATTAACTGTATTAAATCGGACATTTCCCTCTTGACCCTTGGTCTTATTAAACTGTCTAATATATGGTTGAGGGCCAGAACCACAACATAAGGTAGTGTTAAGGGTATACATGGCCTTAAGTAACTAGACAAAACAGGTGTTTGATTCTGGACCTACATTTATTGTTGCGTACTAGTTCATCACTTTTCCATACTTTTATTCAAAATTGATTTCAATATATTATAATTTTATTTCCTCTTTGTTCTAAATACAATTTCCTATTTTTCTTTCCCATCCCAATTTCTTGACAACTGAATTTAATTTAATGTTTATTTACATCATATTTTTGATTATTATAAAAAAAAACATTGTTTTTCTATCTTCAGTACAATCATTTTTATTCTCAATTTTATTTTAAAACCCACATACAATTTTTCATGGGATTCAAGCAAATATTACTCATTTTACTTTAAACTACATTATACAATCCGTATTGTGAACATTGTTAAATTCTACATGAAAGAAAAGACATTTTTAAAGTGATATTTTAATCATCAAGACAGGAATGAACTTGAACTTAAATACCTCAAGAAGCTAAGAATCTATCAAGACGGTTCCATCAATGAACTTGAAAAAATAATGATTGACATTCTCGGTGAGTTTCAATATACAGTAAGGTTTTTTTTGACAAATTTACTCTCAGAAATTGAACAACATTGTATATTAAATTAAAACTTGTCTTGTTACTTCTTTTATATAATTTAATTATGTAAAATATTTAGCTGACCAATCCCAACAATATCAATTTTGAATTGCTTCATTTAGAATTTTTTTCTTTGCCTAATTAAGGTTGGTCCTTCGATTTATTTATTTTATTATTTTTCTTATTTTCAACTACCTTTCCCCCACAACATTGATTGCATAAAACTATCACAAAGGTGGGAGATCGCATCCGTCTTGCAGTAATCGAACACATTTGTCGGATCGACGCGACGGATGATAATCCTGACTCACATTTACTGTACCCACATCGGACCTGTGGCTGATTCTTGTCTTTCAGATACTGTGTACAAACCGGAGTCGGTCGGTGTTTTATATTAGATACTAACTGTACAAAAATATTATAATAGTAGATGCTCACGGACCAACTTTAACTTTGAACAAAACTGACGAGCTGGTATTTGATTCTGAACCTATACTCATTGTATTTAACTGTAACAAAAGGAGTACACCAAAGTCTTACACTGTGACAAAATGTCGGATCGGTTTTTGATCCTGGATTCACATGATTGTCCCAAATTTGTGGGTGATCGTGGACTGTACCTTGGTGTCCAACCAACAGGTTATTCAGAACGTATCAATCCACAAATCCTACCTTAACAGTCGCACCTGTGTATGCTCCAATGGGCTTAATTTTGCTTTAACAAACTGTAATAGTAGTTTACGCAACGATTGCGTAAAGATAGTGTTAACGACACGAGTAGAAAATTTAAGGTACGAGCCTTTGGCGAGTGCCTTAAAAACTTCTACGAGTGTCGTTAACACTATTTACGCAAGTTGCGTACACTACTTTACCTACGACAGTGTTTTAATTACTAAAAATCACTACTTATAACTTCTAAGACAGATTATGTTTTCGTTTATAACCTCCCGTTGCCACTGACAGTGATGCAACGAAACATTGAACCAAACACTATTTTCACCAATCAATAACAATTATATTGGTAAACAGCTGATGAGTTGAAGTTCGAATCATTACAATTTTACTCCTTCTCTCTCAATCCTTGAACCTCATTGGTCCGTTACCCGTGTTGTTATGAGTAAAACTATGCTGTTATGAAGTAAACAATGCTGTTATGAGATACTTATCAATTCTAAGAACTGTACTGAAACGGCAACTTTAAAAAACGGTCGTTGGTAAAATCAGTAAATGATTCTACAGTTTAAAAGAAATTCTGTACGAGATCGTCGACCCGGTCGGTGATCCTTTAGGTTACTTAACTGTAGCAGTATGTCATCCCTGTTGAATGTGGTTGTGTGTGGATGTGGATGGTCTTAAATTAACTTCATCAAAATGTTGGACTGGCAATAACATTTCGACCCGTTTGCTGGTCCTATGGCCCTAAAGTAACTTTAGGAATGATAGCTGTTCGTAGAGTCGTATTAACTTACCAAACTGCCGAAAACGAACTGCACTGAATGTTCAGACAGCTGGGAGGCCTTGGATTTCGACGCATCTGTGAAAGAACGAGACTAGGTCATCTTTAAAATATAGCGCTGTTAAATGACTACTGCAGTTCTCTGCCAAATGAGCTTTAGGGTTAGTGTTTTTGAGTTTTTACATCAATATGATCCTTCGAAATGGACCTCTGGTGAAAGTAGGTTCATGTAGGTGGTGATTTCTTAGGTTCGAATGGAAACCTGTATAACTAATTGAATGCGAGCCTTGATTAGTGATAATTAGTGATTAGTGATTGGTGATAATGTTAACAATTTAGACGCTGCAAATTTGAACATGAGATTCTGGGGACCGAGGTCTTCTAAACAGTGTTGCATGCTTCTAATGAATTTTATGCAATGATATTTTACTGATTCAATTTAGATCTTATTGCATCTTGCCGGTGAGATCCAGAGTTACGCACATCATTGCAGACATTATTTTCTTGAAGACATACATTTCAAATATTGGTATATTTGGAATCTGGAAACAAAAGGTTAACAACAATGTGTAACTTAATTGTGTTCCTGCACAACGTTGAACATTGCATAACACATTTTCTAAACTTGTGTCTATGTGACAGTCTTTTTACAATAACCCTGTAAAAACCCTGCCATTCTTAACGTGTAATGTATTGCAAAAAAACTAAATTTTACTAATGTGTATTGATAAGGTAATAAAAATAACGTGTTTATATTTCATATAAATAGACATATTCTGGAAGTTTATAATCGAGTAAATAAGTTTCTGGGCTGTCAAAAGTTGTTGAAGACTCTTCTGCCCCTGTTCCAGATGAGTTGTTACATAGAACTGCGTATTGGTATTGAAGTTTAATCTTAAAATAAAATATATTTTCGTAGATTATAATTTTGGTCGTAGGTACAAATCTTTGTGCAGTAGGATTTTAAATTTATTTTACTCTGCACATCTCTGACATGTGATTGAATTAAATGTTAGAAATCTGTCAACTCCCTTATCAACTGCGATCTCTCAATTGTGCAGTGCAGGGTATGGGATAAATAGCTTATATGAGAAATTCGCTGAAACTTATGTTGTACTCAATCTTATTAATACCCTATGTGCAGCATGTCCTTTGGCCCCTTATGTATTTAGAAAGATGTTTTGGCACATTAAGCACCATGTTTATTTTACTTTTTATTATGTAAAGCAATACATATCGACTTTTATTAATTCTATCGATTAGCTCGATATGGGAAATTCGTGAATATGTATATAAGGGAGCTGAATGCATTGTTAAGATTTTCACATCAGCCTACACAAGATTTAAAATTAATCATAACCAAAATGACGGTTTCCACTACTTAGCAGATTGTTGTACTTAGCCATGATTGTTTCTATAAATGCCAAAAAGGCCGAATTTTGTTTCTAAAAGCGTTGGCGGATGTATAACTATTGTATACAATAGATGTACAGATCAAAAGGTTTCTATTTCATGTCCTCTTCCCGTTGCAGAGCACGGGTACAACAGCTAGTAATGAAATAAAATGTAAGTTTGCATACACGTTGTGATATGTAGCATGCAGTCATTACTGGTTATTGTAATTTTTGCCACAAACTTACAGAGTTTACTGCTGGACTATTGGTTAGAGTGGGACTTCTATCCCAGAGGTTCGGATTGGTATCTTGCCAATGACCAATTACAATCTAGGGTAATGTAACATGCTTGTTTGGAGCCCACCTTACTCTGTAGTCTCTAACATTACAAAGTACAAAATGTAGAGCTCTCCAGGACTGTCTCTGCGTTATTTTTGAACAGAATTGCATAGAAACCGTTGCATCTACAGACTGCAGTGTTGCATAACCTGTGTAGTGTGTAGGTGTGTGTTAGTATGAGTATGTCCTTGGTTGGTGCAGATAGAACATGCGTAGGTAGAGTACCGTGGTGCACTAGTATCTCTGGGAGGACAACTCTGCACTTGCTCTTGCACCCAGACTCAGAAAATACTACCACAGACATAATATGTTGTGAGGTTTAGTAAAAAGTGGAAATATTTCGTCAGTTTGGAGTAAAAGGCTCGTGACTTCGTCTGTCACTACTTGATTGCACGGAAAAGGTTTAACTAGAAACCTACTTCAGTTTCATGTCAGTGATTATGGAAATCATAGTTGTGTGTATGGGAGAGACAATCGTTAAGGTTCTCTACTTAAAAGCTCTACTTCAAATCATCCATAGCAATAGATTGGGACCTTATGCAAACGTTGGAATTGAATCACTCAATAACGGCTGAACATATGGAAGCCAAACACCAGGGTTATTTCCACAAACAGTAAGCAACATTTACAACACATTGACAACATTTAACAAACAAATTTCAACTTGATTATGCATGAACGATTTTTAAAACTAAAATACAACTTTTCAATTTTTAACAATCAGCTTATGGGTTGCTATGATGGTAACGAGATAACAATGTAGATGTAAAAAATGAATCATAGCATATGTTTTATGTTTATTAGAAACATAATAGAGCCTAGGTCTAAAATAAAGGGTCCGTTCTCCATGGTCAAATTGGGCTGGTTCGCGAACTCATGTAAACTAATGTTGTAAAACTTGATTGTTTAAAATTTCCTTGAAATCACAAATCTTTTTCGAGTCGTAAGTGTGCTTGTCTGTGACCTTTATTCATCGACTATTTGTCGTAAGAAGGAATTAACTGAATAAGTATCCATGCATGTAGCTCATATGAATACTGATATTTATTTGATAAAGAAAAGTTTACCAAGGAGTAATAATAACAACTTACAATGGATCATGCATTGTTGTTTGTCTCACAGTTGTATAAAACCTCATGTAGTCTCACGTGCTTTGTCATGGATATAAGACACGAGTCTGAGTCTGATACACCCGAGATATTCTAGGAATCCTTCCACAGTCCGATATGGCGTCATGTTTCGCAAAGAAGTGCTCTATGTCTCTTATTTTACTCAGTTTCACCCTTCTACTAACTACTAGAGTTATCCAGTATTACATAAACCAACACCAGTTATGTGGGGTGCCCTGTCTTTGTCTGGAGCCAAACCGCCGACCAGTGCGGGCCAATATTGCGTGCGTATGACCCATTTAAGAGGGGGCCAAGGAGGCTAACGGTATTCGTTTGTACACGAGATTTTATAGGCGTTTGTCCGAACTGGTCGGGTAAGTTAATGGTTGGAGTGCGCGCAATGAGCCGCCCACCGTACACATGCGCGGACCGCCGCGCCCTCCACTGCGTCTGCGCTGAGACCGCATAATTTATTGTCTCTACTTAGCGCAACTACACGAAATTACCGAAGACGTCGCCCTGTCCGGGCGCCGGCGCCAATACACCTTGTTGTCAAGTGATTAGATCAATTTTGGTCAAGCTGTGGTAAATTGATGGAGATGGGGCAGGATTTATGCCTCTGAGCACCCTGTCGCAAGATCATTCCCTGTGTTTTCCCTCGTATGTTTTTAATTTTGCATGACAGTTTTGTAAGAACCAAGATATAGTTGAGTTTAACGTGTTAAGCTCCTCTTAGGTAGAGATCTGATTGTCAAAATTGATGTGTCCAACTTGCATTTTAGGCGTATAAATCAATTGATATAAGATGTCCATAAAAGGATCATTCTACTTCACTACCAAACTCATATCAGTACTAAATGGGATGTTTCAGAACTTCCTACCAATTTTTGGGCATTGTTCCTGGGTAAGAAACATATCTAAATATCATATTTAAATTGTCCGGAAGTCCTTAGTTACTCACACAGCCACAATTTTGTTTTTTCACTTATTAATTGTTTTCAAAATGATGGTATAACATACGAATTTGAAACATTGCACACACATTTATGACAACTAGACAAAGCTAAAAAAGTTATTACAATTAATTGTTTAAATTCTTTAAACAAAATGGCGACCATTTAATCATTTCCTTGTTAAGCAACTAAAAAACCCGTTGATTTAAAAATAATTATACGTGTACCCTTCTTAAGGTGATTCAATTTCAAATCGATTGACACCTTAATTTTTGAGATTGGACGAATATAAACTGAGATATGGCAGCTTTAGTGATACGTGACCGCTGGAGGTTAGTTGCAGTGCATACCGACGCATGCGGATAAAGTCTTTTACAACAATGCAAAAACCTTGAACCGTCAGCTTTGCAAGTTACGGTATTTTTAAGTTATTTTGGATTACTTCAAAAAATAATAAAATATTTCATAACCCTCTTGGTCTTGGCATAAGATTAGAACAACTGTAGTTTATTTTTATTTAAAGGATAGAAAATTGTTTATAGATTTGTTAAAAATATGATTTTAATTTAATAAATACAAAAAGTTTAATACATTCTGAATCAAAATACAAAATAAAATGGATACATTTATTAGAGGTTGGAACACATAGCCAAACTCCAAAAAAGTTGCTCAAAATGCCGTCCACGTACACGGTTACAGCCCTGAAACCTAACCTAACCTGAAACGGACTTGCATCGACTGAAAATTGTTTGCATTTTCTTCTTGAATTACGGCCCAGCCTCCACAATTCTACCCACCAACGCAATTTCATTTTCCGCTGGAGTCGAATAAACAAGTTCTTTCATACGCCCACAAAAGTAAAAGTCCAGTGGCGTCAATTCGTAGATCTAGGTGGCCACGGTTTTGTTTTAGGAATTTGAAAAATTATCATAATTTTTGTTGTTTTGGAATCCCTATTTGCAGTATCCAAAGTGAATCCGATTGATTTTCCCTTTTATTCTCTATTTCGTAATGTGCTAGTTTAGATTATTTATTAATAATAATGTTTACGACGTTTTTTTTTTCATCGTTATCTTGAAAATACTGCCATGGCAACCAATTAACTCACAAGGCCCATGTTAAATTTCTAAAAGCTTAAACTTGTGTAGAGAAAAGCCCTGTTGTCCGATTTGTACAATTTCAGATTGCGTACCTCATTTTCCCATAGTTGGTTTATATGTCTGTGCTAAATTTCGTCCAGATCACTTCAGCTGTTCAGGAGGAGTATTTGTAAAACAAAAGCAGGAGTGTAGTATAAGTTTGTGTGTTCAAAAAGGCAATTCTAAGACTAACAGTAGTATGCCAAATGCAATGTAAAATAAAAATGCACAGATTTTGGCTCAGAATTTCGGTACAGAAAGTTTAGGCTCCTTTAAATCTTTTTGTAAACAAATAATAATTTCCTTTAACATAACTCTTGAAAAAATCCAGACTGTATTGCGACGTATACTGTTTTTGTAAGCAATTTCTCTTCACGGGGTTGTGTAGATTTATTGACTTATTCTAGGCAATGCGTCAAATGTAGACAGTCGAATAATTTATAACAGTGACCAACAATTAGTATCAAGACGTTTACTTACTACACGCAATCTATATATAAAGCCAAAAGTACCCATGAACTTTTGAGAAAACTACAAGTCACACCCCCATAAACCATATACTTAAAATGTTCGTCATGACGAGAAACCTTGCGCAAAATTATCCATCATGTCATAAATTGCCCTTAAAGGTCGTAATTCCTTTCTAAAGGGAACTTTTCATATACCTAAGGGAGTATGTTTTATCTATGCTAATGTTAAAAATACCTCAGCTGTACTTATTTGTTTGTTATTCTTTCAATTTATTACCTTATTAAAATCAGGTGTGATTATTTGTTTCTTTTACTGTATTTTGTTTATTTCAGGTTAACTTAACCAATCAATAGTTTTATTAATACTTATGATGTCAAACGGGGCGAACCCCGTGGGTAACAGCTAGTTAATTATAATCACTAATATCAAATGAATTATAACACATCAAAGTGGTCACATTTTGCTACACTACAGTGACAGACATATTGTGTCATATTGTAATAGTGGATTTCGCCTATCGGAGTTATTCTTTCTTATCGGAAATGGCCATGTTTTGTCATGGTCCTAGAATTGAGGTTATTAGGGGTAAGTCTGGGTTTCATGATAGAAGTTGCCAGTCTGTCATATTATTTTCCTTATAACAGAAAGATTTCATTGGTTGGTAACAACATTGCAACTTTGCCATTATTTTACGGAACCCTGTATAGTACACAGTACCTCACGGTCGAGCACATGAATGGTCGCCGAGCGTGCTGTTTGGCCTTACTGCGATGACAGAGAAAACAAAACGCAGGCGCAGTCACGCGGCCGCTCCACTTAGGCCGCCATAAATTGTTATTACAAGAGTCATAAACCCGCACATGCGAAATCCTGACCAGCCCCAACGAGTCATTGACCATTACTTTACAGCGGTGTACTTGGAAATATCTTCATAAAAATGTGGCCTTGAGCGGGCGACCGCGGCGGAGGAACGGCTCGCAATGCGCAATGAAACCACACAAACACAAGCGTTTCAGGATGGTCTAGACTAAAGGACAAACTAGTTTCGTTTAAATGTTTCAACATACATTTTTTAATGTGTTGTGAAAGAAGAGTCCAAAAGGTGTGGGCACTTTTGAGTCTATGTCGAACTATGCCGGATCTTTTGCAGGAGATTCCCATATTTCGTTGCTAATTTCTTGCGTGTGCTCCCACTATCTCCGCGTTCCGCCATCTCCGAACCCAAAACTGTCCCGCCATCTCCGAATTCTTGAGTGACCCTTATAATCCCGTCACTACCTGCGTTGGTAGCTGTCATTGCATCCACGGCTGCGAAGCCCCATGGATGGAAGATTTAATGAAAATTTAACCCGTGGGTTAGGTTAGGTTAGGTCAGGTTAGGATAGGTTAGGTTAGATTAGGTTAGGTTAGGTTAGGGTTAAGTTAAGTTAGGTTAGGTTAGGTTGGACGGAAAGTCTTAACGCAGGAAGTAACCGAGGATTATAGGGGTCACTCTGAAATTCGGAGGTAGCGGTACACGGAGATGGCGGGACGCGGAGATAGCGGGAGGTAGGTAACCATTATCTTTACAATTTCTTGAACCCAAATATAACGTAAAGATAATTAGGCTCGGAGCTATTATCGTACAAAAGACATATTGTGTAGCCAAACAAGTAAATGTAGGCAAATCTCACTAAGACGCTGTAGAAGCGTGTGCTCACTTAACAAATTTCCATCAATTCCATAAAATCATTTGGCTTCGCTTACTCATGGGAGTGCAAATATCCCTTTTATCCAATCAAAGCCTTTCATATCAAGACCGTTACATGAGCTTCCCACACGTTGTGATTTTGGGTCTTCACTTCATTTGGCTTATATGACAACTTCTTCCTTCTCAACACTAATCGATAGAATCGATCTAGCCTAAATTGGTTGAACATCTGTCAAGCACCTCTTGATACTGTTACATCAAATCATTTCAGCAAATATCAATGACTTATAGTCTATCAAAATAGCTCCTTTAACACACGGGCTTCCTTGGAAAGACTACTTTCGATGCTGTTTTCAACAAATATCACACGTTTTTTCTCACCATTGTGGTAATTGGAATTAATGAGTGACTTCAAAACAACAGGTTTCATGTAAAGAGCCTTAAAGATTTGCTTACAAATAGTCGAATATGATAAAAACCTGAAAATCATTTTCTGGTTGAATTATATAACAGATGATGTACGAGTACGAAAGTACTCAATGAGGAACTCGTCCATCCCATATCGGGATATTGGTACTTCGGTACTTTCCTGTTAAGGGGATCATTCATTATTATCGATGATTTCTTTTCGATATATCGATATTTTTGTTTTCCTTTACGGTCCATATTCCATCTGTTTTAATATCTTCAAACGCATTTAAATTACAGACATTCAAGACAGAAAATATACTTATGGCAATGTTATACTTGGTTCAATAACCGAGTTATTGAGTTATAGCTCGTATTAGAGAATAGGATTAAGAACTAATCTTGTTTAGGCAAAAATAATAGCCTATATATTGGATTAAGAAACTATTCTAAACCAACCCAACTTAACTAACCAAACTTGCTGTAGGCTAAGTTACCGTTTCAAAATCCCGTTTGATAACAGAAAAGGCAAATGGGGAATAGGCTATCAAACTAATTTTAAAATGTTACAGCAAGTTTGGTTAGTTAGGTTAGTTTAGAACAGTTTCATTTCAATATATTTTTTTTTTTGTTTATTGATACTGAACAATATTTATTTATCGTAGTTGTCGGCTGATAAGTTTCAATTTGTTATTATCAATATATCGAATACAAAAATAAAATATTGATGTATCGAAAAGAAATTACTGATAATAATGAATGTTCCCTTTAACAGGAAAGTACCGGGACTTCAAAACATTTGCATGGTTTTCTTAAATTTTAGAAAACCTTCAATGACATTTTGAGCAGGAGAATCAGGTTTCATTGATTGGTAAAGGTCCTCAAATTTGTCTGCATCTTTTAAATTATTATCATCTTGTATTTAAGAAAACTGAGACCAAACTCAATCTAATTTTTAATTGCTCCATTAGATTGTTTACGCTAAATCTTTGGGAGCTTCACTTAAATAAAATTTGAAGCGGCCGGTAAAGTTATATTTAAATGTGAATCAACTGTTTCAGCTAGCTGAGTATTTTGATCTAACATAGTTACCTCCTTATACTTCTCTTTGTATTCAGAATCTCCTTTTCAATGTCCCCTTCATTAGTATTGTCATTTTGTATAACTTTAACTTACTTAAAACTTTCTTTACTTTCTGTAATTTGTCATGAACCTTCGTAAATAAATTATATTTAGGTAAAATAATCTTCAAATCTACATTGTAGTCTACAAGCTCTTAAATAGCCTTGGGCTTTTTGGTAAAAACCGGCCAAAGTGATTTTCCCTTAGTATCACTCATATTAATTTAAATTACACAATAATACACAAAGACCATATTATCTCGGATCAAAAGAACAAAAATTTAAAAATTTGCCTGTTAAATAAGAGATTTCCTCATAAATTGTAATATAAAAACCAATTTTAAAGTAGCACAAGTTTTTTTTCTTACCTTAATTCAACTAACTTTTGTTTACAAAAATAACAGTTAGTTAATGAAAACATATTAATGATAACATGTGACTTGATTAAATGTACTAAATGCCAATAGAAAGAAATACAACTTTAAAGGAATATTTTCTTAAGCCTCGTTCACACGGTGCGAGTTTACAAGCTTCTCGCTAGCATGTAAGAAGCCGGCGAGTTGGCGAGTGTGCTTGTATTCGTTCACACGGAGCTTGTCCACTCGCCAACTCGCAGACGTGTAGAAAGACGCCGGCGAGTCGGCGAGTGCGTTTGTAGTCGTTCACACGATGCTTTTTCCACTCGCTCAGTAGCTGGCTTGAACCAAATCCTCTGACATCTTTGAATAAGATGCGCACAAGCACAAGCAACTACTGTGTTCACTACTCGCTCAAAAGCTGGCGAGTTGGCGTGTAAAGTAGCGGCAGCGTCAACTTTTTCCAGAGCTTTTTTACAAGCAGCTTTTGAGCGAGTACGTCGTTCACACTGAGCTATTTTACTAGCTGCGTGTAAAAAAAACCGGCTTGTAGCTTGTAAACTCACCCCGTGTGAACGGGGCTTCACAGTGGTCCTTGCAGCACGGATTCCTATTTTTATTGTTCAACTAAAGTGTGTGTAAACCTTTTTAACTGAACAACTGATGTCACAGTGCGAGTCGGAGTGCGGGCTGTTGACGAGGTCGAAGCCAGGATTTTGCCCGGATCGTCAAAATCTACGATGGCATGACAAGGCGTGCATCGCTGCCTGCGTGGATGACGTGGATTGCGAGGAAACAGAGAAATGCTGCTCCAACGACTGCGGCACCACATGTCAACGTGCCATCGGCCTGGACCAGGAGCTAGGTAAACCCGATAACTCAGTCCCACTCTCCAAAAGGAAGTGTAACCTTTGGCTAGAACCGATCTTTCACACTTTTATCAATGGTTAAGCGTGGCCATAGCATGGATAGCCTAGGGTTCACAACCCTCCTTGATCCGGTTGAAATCGAAATCGAACCGTTTGCGAGTTACATCTTCCTTCAACTCTCAACGATATCGATATCGAATTATCGAACACTCCAACTCCCAGTTGCGTCGGCTCTCGCCTGTCCGTTTTGTTTGTTTCTGTAACTAAGTTAGTTGTCCTATGATGTTTGCTAAGTTTGAATTTTTCTCCGTTCTTAGTCGGAGTTTGAAACGTTCGAAGGATAATGTTCCGTTTTTCAATTGCTTAATTTTATATAAAGATCCTATATTACTCATCATAAAAAATTGACTTGTATAAAATTAACCCTGTCCCCGATTTGTTAGTTAAGTACATTTCTGTAAACAAATTTGATATTTTAATTAGTAATTAATTACTAAGCTAAGGCCTGAAGTGGCTAGTAAAAAAGAGAGAAAGACTGTATAAGTAGCACAAGGATCTAATTTTCTTGTTTGGAAACCTTTGTTTGACTAACATTTTGATAATTTATTAACATGTCTTCGAGAAATTGTTTCTCACAATTTGACCAGTATACCCTGGGAGTAACCTAGCCTAACATTAAAACTTAACTTAATGTCAACTCGCCCTAACTTACTAGTCATTGAATCTTTTGTACAAGAATGGTGGCCTCTATGTTAATTCAGTATAATTCAATTAAGAACATGATTATTCTCGGTAGGTATTTCTCATCATGATGGATGTCTATAGTTAAATTGTGTTGACTACACATCATTAAAAGTAAACTACTAAAATGCAGTTTAATTTTCATGATGTGTAGCCAACAAAATGTAGGCCTGATTAAGATAGCCGACGCAACTCGGACGGTTTCTTTCAGTTGGACTGTTCGATATCGATATCGTTGAGCGTTGAGGGAAGATTTAACTCGCAAAGGGTTCGATTTCAATTTCAACCGGATCAATGTACGTATCTGTTGTGAACCCTAGGCTATCCCCATAGCATACATAGCCCCTATGTTTAAGACTCAAAATAGACGTGCACGCTTATTGGCTAGTAGGCCTATTACCACAAGTCCACAATTTACTTGATTAGAATAATTAAACATCAATTTATTGTTCAACTGGCTGGGTAGCTGAGTGGTTATAGTGTTTGCATAGCAATCAAAAGGTTGCTGGTTCGATCATGAGAAAAGCCAATAGCTTTTTGATGGTTCGAAACTGGACCCAGCTGTCCCTTATCCCTTAGGCTTTAAATTGACGATCCTGGCTACTGAAACAGCTGATCTTAGCCAGTAACAAAGCTATAAATATCATCTGACTCCATTGATGGTCATAATTTAGGGTACCCATCCCTTGCTCATATTTGGGTTAAAATACGCACATAGTCCCCATTTCATTAATAGATAATTGATGATAAATTTGGACATTTTAAGAATAAACACATTTTCTATTCCCCCCTAAAATATGTGATGCATTTAGTTTTATGTATTTTATATTAAAATATTAGACAAACAAAATTACGAAACAACCCTGGTTTAGGTTTTAACAAATGCGATTTATTTCTTTATGTTCAACTTTTAGTTATTCACTGTTACTCGTTCTCATGTTTTGTTTATCGAAAAGAATACGTCGTAGAAAGTCATACTTTTGACTCTCCCTCACTACGGATCCTAGTATTACGGTTTTGTCTAAATCTTTTTGAGCAAAAACATGTTCCTCTCATAAAAAACTATCCCTTCAGTACTTACCAGAAGATAACCCTTTGGTCTTTACCATAATTGATAAGTAGTACTCTGTCTGGGTGGTGGATGAATGAATTTGAGTAATTTCGTAGTTTTTTCTACCAGCAAATCCTTCGAACACACGTCCCTATGAATTATTATTGTCAAGGATTGAATGGTACTCCATTTATCATCTTGTACAATTTATTCTAAATAGACAATCAAGTGGCCTAAATGCTCTTTGTTTCACTTGGGTCAGCTATTTATGCAGATCTTTTCCCTACCCACATCACACCTCTCAAAATCATAATTTCTATCGTACATACTCCATTAGAAGCCGTCGTCAACCCTTTCCATTACCCAACCAAGTGCCTTTGTGCTTGCTCTACATTTTAAGGCACAATTATTTTATCAAGTCTTTTTCCTACCCACAATTATCCATCTAAAGGATTATTTTGACTGTATGATATTTCATGTGCAATAATGCTCTTCAATCCTTCCCATTAGCCAACCAAGTGGCGTGATCATCTAAAATCCCAAGGTAAACTGTCTATGCTCAATAATTTCTCCAGGTCTGCCCGCAGTACCCAGTAACTTGACAGTCTCTGATTCCAAGAGACAGCGCGCCAAGCAGATCCAATGGGTGGCGTCAGCAACTGACGGAGATGTCGTCTACGTGCTGCAGCAGCGTTCACACGTCGGGCGTGATCCTGACCTGCGCCTCTTCGGACCTTGGAAACCGAGGAGTCGCCGCCGGCGTAACCGCCAACTCCTGACAGGTCTCACCCCTGCTACATGGTACCAAGTGAGGGTCGCGGCTGTTAATTCCAACGGCTCCCGGGGGTACTCCCAACCCTCTGCACCGTTCAAGTTACAAATAGGTGTGCTGCATTTATTATTTTTACCCTTTTTAAAGTGTAGGTTTGTAGTGACACCTTCGCACCAGTGTCGTACCCTTGACTATGGGTAGAACTAGATGTTCCAATCCAAAGTTAAAGCTATAGACGGTTGAAAAAACACAATAAACGTAGTTTAATTGAGCTGGCGTAAGAGTGCGCTGAAATAAATGGCTGTTTTTTGTCGAATACACAGAATTGGTTGCCAAACCAAGCTGAAAGGACAATAAACTATCACAGTAATGAATAGATGAAGTGAGAAATAGTAGTTTTCATCACTAGGAGCGAAAGATGCTCTTTTTGGTACGCAATAATGAAAGGTCATTGCACTACTTTGAAATGACCTGTTTTCGCTACACTACTATGAAATCACCTGTTTATCACCTGCGAAAATTCATCATTACATTGTTTACTACGGAAAAAGTATTTTTCATCACTAGGAGCGAAATTGGCTCTTTTTGGGGGGAAATACGATTAAGTACCAAAAAGACACTTTCGCTCCTTGCGATGAACAACTTTTCATCATACTGTGAAAATAACCTTCTACTCGTTACACTTGAGGTTATACAAACTCGTCATCAATGTTAAAATTTCTGTTGTGTACAAATATCACTTTAAATACCGCGTGATTAGCAGCGTTCTCATAATGCATTGATAACATTTTGAAGTTAGCCAATCGACAAATTTACCATATGTTTGTTTCTGTTCCTTATTTGAAGTTACCAGAAAAAGACGATTTTGCTGACGATTTAAGAGAACTACAAACTGCTGATTTCCTGGCAGTATGATGAAAATAGAATTTAAGACTTTAGCATACTATTTCAATGCATCATTTAACTATTTTATATTTTTAAAGAAAATGTGTAAAGCCATGTTCTATACTCTATGCATTTGTTGGATGGAATCATCTCGGCATCCGTAGGTGTAAATCTTTTAACTCTCAAGTTCTCGTCTCTTTTAAAGTTTGCCAATGTTATTTTTGCTGCAGACCCAGAAAAACCCTTCGAGCCGAGTAATCTGACCGCGGGACGCTCCGGTTGGGTGGATGGGAAGCTGTGGACAGAGCTGCGATGGCGCCGCGCACCCTCCGACCTGCCTCTGCAGCATTACAAGGTCTTCTGGAGCCACTGCATCAAGACTGACCAGGAGGACGCGGCCGCCGCTTGCAAAAGGAACTCAGTCATCGTGAAGCACAAGACCGTTAACTACGTGAGTAACTGTTGACCACGGTCGGTCGTTAACAAACTATGTATAATTGTTGATTTCTGGGTTGGTCCGTGTCGTCCGTCAGGCTGTGTTTCAATGCTGTTTCGGAGATTTTGCAGTAACAGAGTGTAGGAGTTTTGCCAACGGGTATCAGGTAGAAAGGGTCCCATCCATGAATTCCACATACTGCGGAGTTTTGCCAACGGTTGTAGGTTGAGCGAGAGCGATTACACGTGACCGTGAGAGTGGCTTCCGCTAGGGGTGGACAAACCAGGCAGGATGCTGACTGTATTCAAAGTAATGGAGTTATGCACCTCTGACTGTGAAAGGAAATGTATTGAATTTTTAACCTAACCTAACCTAACCTAACCTAACCTAACCTAACCTAACCTAACCTAACCTAACCTAACCTAACCTAACCTAACCTAACCTAACCTAACCTAACCTAACCTAACCTAACCTAACCTAACCCACTGCGACAAGCGCACAACTGCCAAGCGTAGACAACCCTGACAATCGCTCTCCCTCCCTCCGTCACACTCTTTCTCCCACCACCACCGTTGGCAAATCTCCGCACCAAGAGGTGGCCGAAGGCATCCCCCCCATCTACCTGACACCCGTTGGCAAAACTCCGGTTCCCTGCAGTAACCACCTAGTGAAGATACTGCAAAAACTACTCGTAGACTAAGCTTTTCAAGATTTCAAACGGCTTCGTGCGTCAAGAATAAATACCTAGCCTTATTTATGGTGTAACTGCTTTTTCATGAAGATTACTTGTGTTAATTAAACGATACTGTAATGATGTATAGGTTTATTGAGGGCACTTCTAGTACTATCATTGATATGACATACGATAATTCTAAAACCATGAACCTGATACCTTGATAAGGTTTATACCGTTGTTCAGTGCTGTTAGTGTTTGTAAGTATCTACTTCATAAGTTACAAAACTATTGGGCAGGTAGTGGTAACCAATAATGATAGTGATCAAATAGTAGTATTGCCCATAATTCTAAACTAACTTGAAAGGTCAACGTTGATTATTCACAGATATCACAAAATTTCCTATGCGATAAGCAACGTGTATGCAGCCTAGTGAGTACAAGTGTAAGGCCAGCAGCTGCAATATGAGTCTGCATCGTCAAGTGCATCTAGAGTTGAGGTTTCAAGTTACATATCAAGAAGTAGGAAGTATTTCTAGAACTCTTCACAGTGATCACTGATTACTACGTAATCACGGTCTGTATTGTATCCTTGGCGGGGGGAAGGGGGGATGGAGAAGATGTTTTTTCTTTCTTAGAAGAGAAAGGTAAAGCAAATATGGAGCATAAATAATGAGGTCTGCGGCACTCAACCTCGCCATTGGAGGTGACGTTACTGATAAGCGTCTAGGCAGCCAATGCAACTCACAGGATCGTGGATCAGATCGGAAAACCCTCCACCACCGCTCCGTGCCAATGGCGTGACGTCAACCATTACCGCAACGATACGTAGCAGAGTTATGAGCTTTGGTGGTGATAATGGATAGCGTGTCGGGCTGATAATCAGAAGGTACCGGGTTCGAATCCAACTGGCAGCACTAACTTTTTGTCAACAATTTTTTTCATGTCAGCAAGTTTGGTTGGTTTGGTTAGGTTATGACAGTTTAATTTTATAATTAAAAAATTATAAAATTGAATTTCAGACATTTGTAATTTTATTTTTAGGACAGAACTATTTTTTCGATTAGTAAACCTTCATTCGAGTTTTTCATTATCAGCAAGTTTGGTTAGGTTATGACAGTTTAATCGTATTTAATTTAAATTTAACCTACAAACGATACGTTTTGACAGCGATAGTGATAGAGATAACAATTTTCCGCGAAAAGTTAGGCTATGCTGATGCGCCGGTATAATTTGGAAGCGTACGACATGGTGCGATGGTGTGGGGTGGTTCTGATCCACGATCCTCGGAGTTGCACTGGCTGCCTAGACGCTTGTGACGTTACTGTGGTTACGTATTGCTACACAATATTATTACTAATCAAGGGAAGCGTTGATAGTTTGATGTATATTTGGGATCAAATTATTCTACACCTCTTCGTAGTTTCTACAAGCACTGAAAATAACAACCAATCCCTATTCTTGGCACTTTCTCGGCATAAATATTTTTTTTATTCAAACTAACGAAGGGGTTTATTGTTGATCAAACTAAGCGTAGGTAGCTGATTCAGCTAGCGGCATTCACTTCAATAATTAATTTATTGAAAGGAGTGGATGACAACATTGGTAATCCTGATACAAGGCTTGGTGAGGCGTATGATCAAATAGTTTTATTTCCATTTAGAGTTAATAAAATGTCTAAAGAAGTAACTGCAATGTTTTAATAGTAGTTTTCATCACTAGGAGCGAAAGTGGCTCTTTTTGGTACGCAACGTGATTAGTAGCGTTATCATAATGTACTGATAATACTGTATTTTTAGATTAGCCAACCGAAAAATTTATCATATGTTTTTTATGTTCCCTGTTTAAAGTTACCCGAAAAGGACGAATTCGTGGACGATTTAGTAAACTAAAAACTGCTGCTTTCCGGACAGTATGATGAAAAAGTAATTGATTGAAAATAACACCTTGGTAAAGTGATATAAATTAAATCATAAAATGTCAGAAAGGTGATAATAAATAACCATGATTTAGGGAAAGTAATGATTTAGTCAGAGTTATAACAGTCTTATTGGATTTATTTAGTTTTCATCAATTGGTAACCAAATAACATATCACATTTTGAAGCTTAACAACTAATTTGATCCATTGTTTCATTCCGGAATGTTTTTTTCGTGATTGAATTATAAATTTTATTCTTGGTTTGTTGGTTACTCATCACTAAATTAAAATTATACACAATTACTAAAAAATAAAAGTATATTTCGAGCTTTCATCAAAGCTAATCTTCATTGAAAGCTCGAAATATGCCTCATTGTTTAGTAATTGTGTATAATTTTAAATTAGTGATGAGTAACCAACAAACCAAGAATAAAATTGATCCATCGTAACGAAGTTACTTTTAACCTAAGAAATATAATCATACAATGTAATTTAACAAGTAGTGCATATTAAATAATGTTTTAACCTTTAAACTAGTTTGTTTTAACTATAAAATAAACTTAACAAACTTATTTTCACTTAAACTGAAACGTAAATAAAATTAATGCCGACGGAAACCTAGATTGAGCTGAAAGACAATTCAAGTACATAAAAGATTTCCATTTGACAACTGATTGACTGCTCACGTCGAGCCATCAGCTTGTCATCAAATAATTTTATAAATGTAGGACAGTGTCATTCAAGTCATTTCAAGAATCTCCGGAATTTCTATACAAAGTCTAACACTGCACTGCATTTATCGAAAAACATTAAGGATTGTTTGGAAAAAAAAGTCATGATATCTCGTAGTAGGATGAACAAGATTTCGTTGTAAATTTATTTATGAGAAGTGATTAGGAATGTCCGAGTAGGTATTTGACTTTTTGTGTGCAACAGGTAAATAAGTTTTGTTTACATAAACAATTTATTATGTTTTGATATTTTATGTAAATCAATTTATTAATTTATTTATGTTTATTAAGAGGTCTCGAAATGAAAATAATTGTAACAAAATTAGACAGCCATACGAAACTAATCAACACGTTCTATGTACCAGTAGGCATATGTCTTTAAACCATCATGATTAATGTTTCTAGAGCCAATGTATTGAAATAAATAATTGTTTAATTAATCGTTTAAAACCTACTTTAAGAATACGAACCTTATTTGTCGATATTAAACACGTCGTGTCAAGTTATGAATGAAATGTATTTTCTACAGGTAAGGTGCTCACTTTGAGAAACAAAGATTACAAGAACATAGCAATAATACCCCCGCCGCAGCAAACCTGCAGACTAAGCGAATTTCAACTTGTCTGATTGCATTTTTACTAAAATATTTTGACATATTTATTCCCTATTTAGATAACATTAAATTTAACAAGTGCTTAGGTTTGCTGCTACGGGGAAAGCAAAACGTGTTTTTGACCATACGTCAATAGTATAGGATGAAATAAATAAATTTGCCAAATTTTATCAATATATGTCCACAAACAAGTAAACTACAACAATTTTTATTTTCTCCATAAGAATAACATGGGAATTTTAAATTACACTATTTTTTAATTTTCTCCGTGACCGTTAGACATAAAACAGCGCTTCAATATACTAAATTATTTCTTTTTTTAAGCTCTACAAAACTGTTTGGAAAGAAATTGCAAAGTTTTTCTGCATAAAACCCCCCATAAATCCCCGTTCCCATTATCCGATTATGCTGGATCGCGAACTCGTTCGAATAAACGTAGGTTTACACGTTTGTACCAAATTTCATCAAAATCAGATCATTTTTGCTCGAGTTATTGCGCTAACGGACATATATATATATATATATATATATATATATTAAAATTAAAACATATATAACAAAGTACCCTTTTAGTAATTATTTTATTTTTCATGACGACATGTTTCGGAACTAAGTCCATTGTCAAGTCATTTTTACCATAACCTCATTCTTTAAACTAACAAAATTAAAAATATAATCATATGTAAAAATAATAAAATATGTTAACTAAATCTTAATACATTTTGGTATTAATTTTTTCATTATACTATATGAATAAACATTTAACATATTTAGAAAACCTACGACCACAGACATCATTATTCCATACTATTCTAATCATCCTTGGAGTCATAAAATCGCTACTTTCCATTCACTTATCCACAGACTTATTAATATTCCCTTGAATAAAGAAAATTTCAAAAAAGAGAAAAATACCATTAAATACTTAGCAGAGAAAAATGGCTACAGGGCAAAAATGATAGACAATATGATAAAGAAGAAATTGAAAAACAAATTACAAAAGCAAAATAAAACAACGGAAAATGAAGAGAAAAAGAAATATATATGTATACCTTATAACAAATATATGACTAAAGCAGTAAGAAATACGTTTAAAAATTCGGATATAAGGGTAAGTTACAGAACTAAGAACAATATTTTCCAATTAATCAATAAAAAAATCAAACACACAGAAGATAATGAAGACGAAAAGTACAACAAATCAGGAATCTATAAGATAAACTGTAGTGACTGTAGCAATTATTATATAGGTCAAACATCTCGAACTTTTAAAACAAGATTCAAGGAACATCTACAAGCATTGAAATCAAAAAATCAGACATCAATGAAGTCGAACTTCGCCGACCATATAATGAACACAGACCACAGTTATAAAAACATGAAAGACAATCTAACTATTTTAGAATTTGAAAAAGAACGTGAGAAACTTAATGTGAAAGAAGAGCTAAATATTTATATACACAACAAAAAGGACCCCAACAACATACTCAACACAATGATTCCAAAATTAAACCAACCTATCTACGATAAAATTGAAAAACTGAGGAAAGAAAGAAAAACATTCATATAGTATAATGAAAAAATTAATACCAAAATGTATTAAGATTTAGTTAACATATTTTATTATTTTTACATATGATTATATTTTTAATTTTGTTAGTTTAAAGAATGAGGTTATGGTAAAAATGACTTGACAATGGACTTAGTTCCGAAACATGTCGTCATGAAAAATAAAATAATTACTAAAAGGGTACTTTGTTATATATGTTTTAATTTTATTATATTAGTAGCCCTAAAAATGCAAGAAAATAATAATGAAATGGCTAACAACCAAAAGATAATTCATACCATTAAATACCTCAAACTCAAATCTGAAAAATTGAAAGAAGACATCACATTTAACAAAATTTGTATTTCCGAAAATATAATTCCAAATTACGTTCAGTTGAAAACCAAATCAAACACTCAAGCTGCAAGAAAAACATTGGAAACAGCAAGAAAAATATGGGTTAAGGAAGAGATTAATTACTTATATTCAAAACTTCATCAAGTTAATGAATCAATTAAATCATCTTACGAAGAAGCTAAGAATTTGTTCCATGAAGAAAGCATTGATGAAATGAATCACTACATAACAGAATGGATCAAACCATTAATAGATAGTAAAAAAGAAATACAGAAGAAAAAGATCAATAAACTTATTGAACTTCAAAAAGGTAAATTTAAAAAAATCAACCTTATTCATGATAACCAATTCAACAATGCAGTTCAAAACCTTACTAACATTCAATTTACACAAGAAGAAACTAATTTATTAGGTAAGTCTTTAAAATGTAATATTTCTTTAGATCATAAGAACAGAAGCATAGAAAATGATCTAATTGATATGGAGGTAGCCATAAGAAAAACAGATACGCAAATCAGAGATCCAATCAGATTTAGTTTTACACACGAACTAAACAAAACTAAAAAGAATATATCTAACCCAAATACACTAAAAGAAACCAATAAAGACTTACATCTTATCAAATCTATTTCTAATAAATTAAAAGATGATAATTCAATGATAACAAAAGCGGATAAAAGTAATGCTGTTGTAATAATCAACAGAAATGATTATGAAACAAAAGTAGACACTTTTTTGAAAGATAACAAATTTAAAGTCCTAACCAAAGATCCAACCATTGAATATTCAAAAACAATTAATAGTAAAATAATGAAATGTAAAAGTCTAACGAAACTAGAACAAAATATGCTAAAATCAAATAACTCAAAAGCCCCAATACTAAGAGGACAACCAAAAACGCACAAAACTAATATACCTATCCGACCTGTAGTAAATTTTCAAAATGCTCCTTCCTATAAACTATCAAAATTTTTGGACAACAAAATAAAAAATAGTATCAATATGGATAATGGGTATAATGTTAAAAATACTTATGATTTCATTGAAAGAATAAAAGATATAGACATTCCAGAGAACTCTTTACTGATCTCATTTGATGTTTGTAACATGTACACAAATATCCCAACAAAGGAAACATTAAATATTCTAAGAAAATTGGGAAAAATATATTAAACAAAAAAGAAATTGAAGATATTATTCAGCTTACACAATTGACACTGAAACAAAACTATTTCAGCTACAATTCCTCTTTCTATTTGCAAGAAGATGGTGTACCAATGGGTTCCCCTCTATCTGGAATAATGGCAGATATATTCATGAAAGAAATGGAAACTACCAAAATAATGAATGATTGTAACCCATTTAAAGATAAAATCCAATACTGGTACAGATATGTAGACGATATAATTTGTTTATTCAAAGGAAATGAAAATGAAGCTAATAATCTACTAAAATATATTAATAGCCTATCTCCAAAAATACAATTTACAGGAGAGGTTCAAAAAGAACAAATAAATTTTCTAGATATTACAATCTCAAAAAATAACAACAGACATACATTTAACATATTTAGAAAACCTACGACCACAGACATCATTATTCCATACTATTCTAATCATCCTTGGAGTCATAAAATCGCTACTTTCCATTCACTTATCCACAGACTTATTAATATTCCCTTGAATAAAGAAAATTTCAAAAAAGAGAAAAATACCATTAAATACTTAGCAGAGAAAAATGGCTACAGGGCAAAAATGATAGACAATATGATAAAGAAGAAATTGAAAAACAAATTACAAAAGCAAAATAAAACAACGGAAAATGAAGAGAAAAAGAAATATATATGTATACCTTATAACAAATATATGACTAAAGCAGTAAGAAATACGTTTAAAAATTCGGATATAAGGGTAAGTTACAGAACTAAGAACAATATTTTCCAATTAATCAATAAAAAAATCAAACACACAGAAGATAATGAAGACGAAAAGTACAACAAATCAGGAATCTATAAGATAAACTGTAGTGACTGTAGCAATTATTATATAGGTCAAACATCTCGAACTTTTAAAACAAGATTCAAGGAACATCTACAAGCATTGAAATCAAAAAATCAGACATCAATGAAGTCGAACTTCGCCGACCATATAATGAACACAGACCACAGTTATAAAAACATGAAAGACAATCTAACTATTTTAGAATTTGAAAAAGAACGTGAGAAACTTAATGTGAAAGAAGAGCTAAATATTTATATACACAACAAAAAGGACCCCAACAACATACTCAACACAATGATTCCAAAATTAAACCAACCTATCTACGATAAAATTGAAAAACTGAGGAAAGAAAGAAAAACATTCATATAGTATAATGAAAAAAAAAAAAAAAAAAAAATTAATACCAAAATGTATTAAGATTTAGTTAACATATTTTATTATTTTTACATATGATTATATTTTTAATTTTGTTAGTTTAAAGAATGAGGTTATGGTAAAAATGACTTGACAATGGACTTAGTTCCGAAACATGTCGTCATGAAAAATAAAATAATTACTAAAAGGGTACTTTGTTATATATGTTTTAATTTTATTATATTAGTAGCCCTAAAAATGCAAGAAAATAATATATATATATATATGATATGTTCTTGTAATATATATGAATTTGAACGGATGGTGTTTTTGGCCTCTAGGGACCTCAAAATGAAAAATTTAATCGGTCCCGGTTCCAGGTCTTACCATGAGTACTAGGTAATAGCTTATTCCCTATATGGGAAATTCGCTAACATGACTTTTATGGATCTAAAAATGAAGTAATTTAGTAATGATAAAATATTACAAAGTAAAAAGAGCATCGTATCATATTTAGTTTATGAAACACTAAAATGCCAATATAACTACAGACAACAGTAATTTTGCTATTTTAAAGAAATTAACCATAAAAACTGTTACGATTGCTAAAAGAGGTGAAATCATTAATGAGCAGAAAGCCTTAATATTATTAACAAATAATTTGGTTATCGACAAAAAGAAGAAATACTTAAACCAAATTTACTACTGCTTAAAAATAACGAGTCCTTAAAAATCCGTTTAGCTCCAAAATCTTCCCCTGCTCATAAACAATGATCACAGTGAACATATAATTTCCATGTAACAGATGTAGACTACACGAATACATTACACACTCTTTAAGAGATCCCGAAGGACTTCAAGTGCATTTTCAACATTCAATCGACATTCATTTTCCGTTGAGTTGAAAGCGTTAGAGAACACTCGAACATTGGCAGGAGACGACGATTTCATGAAGGACGAACCTCCAGAGGTCCTGGAGCGGTTCAGGCAAGGAAATGTCCCTCTGACGAGTCAGGATATCCATCTCGTCCCTCCTCTTGAGCACCGGGACTTTGTAGTGGATGGGACGACATCGGTAGGGTCCTCGCCAGCACATCGTACTGGGACATTCCACACTTGGCAGATACCTGATCATCACAAGAACAAAACTATTATCAGATATAATGTAAACAGATTTGAGACGTCGATTGCAGTTGAGTACATAAAAGTACCACTTGAGATGAGGATGCAACTTGACGTATTACAACCCAAGTATAAGTGATATGAAAGATGAAAGTCGAATGGAATGAGAAGTCTTGTGAATCTTTCCTACTAAGACCAGTAGTTTCTTGTCAGACTCGTTTATAAAAACCAAATGATTAAGAACAGATAGGGTCAAAGCTACAGACTTTTCTCCGGATCGAACCCGCAACCATGAAAGAGTTACCAACCATGAGTGGTTAGCCAACTATTTGGTTATTACTTTGAGACTACCGGAAAGTACAGATTCAAAGAAAAGAACGGGATGACAAGGACTTTTGTTCCTCTATCAACAACAATGTGCATTGAGACAGCACAATTTGGCGTTGAATTTGTGCAAGAAAACGTCCTCAGTACGCATTTTATCTTAATACTTTTAAAAAGTATTAGTCACTTAAACATAGTATTTATAAAGCTTTACACAACCTAAGTTTATGGAACTCGTTAACAGTCAAATTGTCGCCGATCAAGGAAAACTACGACTTCTCCTACCTCTCAGGTTAGACCGGATTCAGGTTGTCCTTGTGTAAAAAAATGTGGCAAAAGACTATACCAAAGTAAATGTTAGTAACAGGTCGTTACAGTATTAAGATATTATGGATCACTGATACAATTTTAGAAAATGAAGCAAGGCACACAAGTGAAGCAACTATTCGGATTAATGCATGTACCTGGGATAAGACTGATGTCCTAAGTCAATAAGATTGTACTTTGCGTCGCAGGAGCACGGTAGGGGGAGAACTGCAGCCTTGCGTTTAGTTTGTTGCTGCTCTTCCATGTACAAGCAGTCTTCCATCGTCATACCAGAGTCTGTGGCACCGGGGTAGCACGGGGCGGTCTGTAACTCCATCAGTACCTGGTCAGCCGTCCCAGCACTGGCCAGACCCGTGACAACAACAGACAACCACAACAGCATCTGTAACAGGACAGAGCGACAGTTACAATACTGTATCACCGGGGTAGCACGGGGTGGTCTGTAACTTCATCAGTACCTGGTCAGCCGTCCCAGCACTGGCCAGACCCGTGACAACAACAGACAACCACAACAGCATCTGTTACAGGACAGAGTGACAGTTACAATACTGTATCACCGGGGTAGCACGGGGCGGTCTGTAACTCCATCAGTACCTGGTCAGCTGTCCCAGCACTGGCCAGACCCGTGACAACAACAGACAGCCACAACAGCATCTGTAACAGGACAGAGCGACAGTTACAATACTGTATCACCGGGATAGCACGGGGCGGTCTGTAACTCCATCAGTACCTGGTCAGCCGTCCCAGCACTGGCCAGACCCGTGACAACAACAGACAACCACAACAGCATCTGTAACAGGACAGAGCGACAGTTACAATACTGTATCACCGGGGTAGCACGGGTTGGTCTGTAACTCCATCAGTACCTGGTCAGCCGTCCCAGCACTGGCCAGACCCGTGACAACAACAGACAACCACAACAGCATCTGTAACAGGACAGAGCGACAGTTACAATACTGTATCACCGGGGTAGCACGGGGTGGTCTGTAACTCCATCAGTACCTGGTCAGCCGTCCCAGCACTGGCCAGACCCGTGACAACAACAGACAACCACAACAGCATCTGTAACAGGACAGAGCGACAGTTACAATACTGTATCACCGGGGTAGCACGGGGTGGTCTGTAACTCCATCAGTACCTGGTCAGCCGTCCCAGCACTGGCCAGACCCGTGACAACAACAGACAACCACAACAGCATCTGTAACAGGACAGAGCGACAGTTACAATACTGTGTCACCGGGGTAGCACGGGGAGGTCTGTAACTCCATCAGTACCTGGTCAGCCGTCCCAGCACTGGCCAACCCCGTGACAACAACAGACAACCACAACAGCATTTGTAACAGGACAGAGTGACAGTTACAATACTGTAACACCGGGGTAGCACGGGGCGGTCTGTAACTCCATCAGTACCTGGTCAGCCGTCCCAGCACTGGCCAGACCCGTGACAACAACAGACAACCACAACATCATCTGTAACAGGACAGAGTGACAGTTACAATACTGTATCACCGGGGTAGCACGGGGCGGTCTGTAACTCCATCAGTACCTGGTCAGCCGTCCCAGCACTGGCCAGACCCGTGACAACAACACACACAAAAAAAAAACAGTGAAAAAATAGAATTTCACTTTTTTGTGAAGGGGCAGTGGTAGAAAATTTTTTCTAAGGTAGATGTGCACCCTAAATTACCTAATACCTATATCACACCCTAAATTTAAAAAGCCAAATTTTCTTAAACTGGGTCTTCTCCAATGGCAAAGGCAACACCCGAGTATAACTGCAAGATGCAAGGAGCATTTTATACAACCCCACAGATACTCTGCTAGTGAGTCATAAAGTTAATCATTATGTCACTCGCCCGAATCTAATTGTATATTTCATTACTAGTACCGAAAGGGCCATTTTCCGACGCGCGCTCAAGTTTCATGTGTGAGGCAAAGCTGAAAACAGGAAACCCAAATTTCACGTACGAGGCAAATCCGAGCAGGTGAGAGTTATTTTTACGTACGAGACGGAGCCGAGGACGGGAAAAATAGAGCAAGTGTCGGAAAAAAGCTTTTGGTACGAGTTATGAACGATACTTTTCATCACGACGAAAAAAATACACACATATAGTATAACATATCTCGAGTAGTATTAAAATAGTTAATACCACTTTTTATCATTGAAAAACACTTCACAACGTATGGTTTCATATTTTGTAAATTATTTAGATAAATGTATTAATACATACTTCGTCACTTACATTAATTAACTTAACATTTTGTAATTTTTTGTACCAGTGTCTAAGCTTTCTGTATTCCTCTTCTTATCTTTCCCGTGATTTATCCGGTGAAAGGTGATAAGTTAAGCTGTTTTCATCAAATCATCAGTAGTTAGACATACTTTGAGCAATTTTAAACATGCACTATGTTAAAAACACAACAAGATTGTGCAACAATAAGCACAGCTGTTTCAAAATTATTAAATTAAACCGTAACAAAACACTAGCGCGCGTAGTGAGTAAATCGAGAGCTAGGGAAAGTATTAAAGCTTGGGAAACGAATACTTTCATTGATGTCAGCAGTTATCAAAAATAGTTACTTTCGTTACGGACTGATGAAAACATTATTTAACATAACTTAATGGAGCTGTCAAGCCATATTTTTTTGTTTAAAATTGCAAACATTTTCTTGGATTAGGACTTATGGATCCCTTTTAAAACAATGAGAAAAATGTACAATTTTATTCAGTTAAAGATAACCAATGATTAAACCATTCTTTTAACCATTCCTCCAACCCGTGCAATGTACATAAGCTAGTACGATTATAAAAAGAGGTGGTCTGTCTGTGTGTGTTTGTATGAGCTAAACTCAAAAACTACTAAACCGACTGGGCTCAAATTTGACAAAAATAAAGCTAAAACTCCGAGGATACATGTAGAACTATTCCCGCTTCGATTTTGACCTAGGACTCTGCCCCGTGGGCTTTCAAAGTTCTGAGGTGAGCGTTTTATAAGTAAACTAGCAGAGTACCCGTCCTTCGTACGGGGTTGGGGTGTATAAGTATAAAATGCTTGTTGCAGTTATACTCGTTCTCTGCGTTTTCAATGGAGAAGGACACTGATTAAGAAAATTTGGTTCTTTAAATTTACGGTATGCTATAGTATAATACATCTACCATAGCCATAATGTTCTACCACTGCACATCTAATTCCACACAGTTGGTTTAAACAAATGTAATACTGAAATAGTATTTTATATGGAATAAGTCATTGATAAAAGAAATTATTCATTGATGAAATAAGTTAAATTCAATAACCGTTGATGTATCAACCTCGGCTGTTATTCTGAGTTTTATAAGAATTATTTTTTAGATATATTTTTGAGTAAACAGTAATGAAATACCTTCGCCGCAGCAAACCTGCAGACTAATTTCGATATGCCTGTTCATATTTTCACTAAAATTTCTCCTTAAAAATGTAAGAAAATTACTCTATTGACAGGTTTGGAACTACCGAATATTGTTATAGCTTCTCATTTACAGTACAAACTACTCTTTGCATACTGACCCCGTTGCAAGGCACGGGTATAGCGGCTAGTATACAATAATTTACAATAAAATAGAATGCGTTAAGGCAATATTTGTCTGTATAAAGGGGATACAATTTTCAATCAGGGATTTTTGTGGGTAAGTTACGCATAAAGGTTTGTATTATATAACTAGCGGCAGAAACAACGATTGTGTAATTCATTATTTTCCATTATTAATCATACTTTTGAAACATTTAAACATTTTCTCATTTAGAAATAAAGGGACCACTGGACCAGGATTAAGTTTAAAAATACTATACCGTAATACTATTGCTTGAATAAATCATTATATTGTATAGCATATAATTTGCATCAGCTATGTGGATTATCGATAAAATCTCAATATCTCGAGTTTCGTTTATTACAAATGGACCTTATTGTTTATATTTATACAACTATTTGATAATAGGAACTATGTAAAAATCAGGCAATTAAAACACAACTGCTGTAATGAATGTTTGGGTATACAGTAGTAAACAAATATTTACGAACATGATAGTAATATTGTGATGGATACCTAATTTTATATACCTAATTTTGGCACTTACAGGCTTGATACATGATCTTATCTTGCTTTGTACATGATCTAAGCTATGCATAAAATAGAAAATGTTGCAACGAAATTAAATCGATGAGTTTACACCCTAGAAGCATTAATCTGTATTATTCAATAACAGAGTCATGTCTGCAAAGTCAATTTATATTGCCAACTAAAACTTACAGTTTTGAATTGTGCTTGGAACAAATCTAATTTGGCCGAAATCAAAACAAAAACTAACCTCAATCACTTCAAAATGCGAGAACACGTTTTTCATCCTTCAGTGGTTATGGTCCTACACTTCGGCCGCCGGGGAGTTAATCCGCAAACACATGCAAAACACTTTATACAGAGCCATCAACACATCAATTTATACCTTTTATCTATCTTTGTTTGCCAACAATACTATAGAGTTTGATTATTTCCTGCTGGTTAGCAAAGTGTTTACATTAAACGCCAAGCCCTGAGATAAGAGTAGCTTGTAGTAAACAAAGATGCGTAAAACCTCCGACGATTATGTGCAATGCCGTGGGGCATTCCGGTCTAAATTATTTGTCTATTTATAGTCTGTAGTCTATTTTCGTGTGTATTTTTAGGAAAGGGAAATAACGAGAAAATGTTAAAAGGGCTATACTGAGACCTTGAAGACATTATTCATTCAAAACCCAATTTATATGATCGTTGGTCATATTAGATGCCACAAGAACAATTGCAATAAAAACGATAACAACAAACAACAACGAAATTCAGTTAATGGCGATAAAAAACGAACTAACTTTTAAACGCACCGCTGTATACAAAATGAGGGATACCCCCGCCGCAGCAAACCTGCCGACTAAGCGAATTTCCATTTGTCTGAATTGATTTTCAGTTAAATATATTTTAATAACATTAGGTTTAACGAGTACCTAGGTTTGCTGCTACAAGGAAACTAATAAAGTGTGTTTTTGAGTAAAATATTGATAGCTTAGTACAAAATAAATAAATTTGCCAAGTTTGATCAAAATATATCCATAAACAAGCAAACTACAACATTTGACAATATTCTCCATAAGAATAACATGGGAATTTTAAATTTACAATTTCTTTAATTTTCTCCGTTACCAATAATCGAACAAAAATACTTTTATATACTAAATTATTTGTTTTTTTAAGCTCTTTAAAAATGTCTAAAGAGAAATTGGGAAATTTTGTGTTTTGAGGGTCAAAAGTGAGAAAAACCAATTTTTACCCCATAAAACCCCCCGTAAAGCCCCGTTCTCATAGTCCGATCGTGCTGGTTCGCGAACTCATTCAAGTTTATCCCGCTTTACACCTTTAAACCAAATTTCATCAAAATCGGACAAAAATTACTCAAGTTATCGCGTTCACGGACGTATATATATATATAAGTCTATATATATATATACATATATAAAAATTTGAACGAATGGTGTTTTTGGCCTCTGGGGACATCAAAATGAAAAAGTAAATCGGTCCCGGGTCTAGGTCTTACCGTGCCACCTACGGTAATAGCTACTTCCCTATAGGGAAATTCGCTAATATTATATCATTAAAGTGATACAATTATTAAGTTTGTGGCAATCGGTTAAAGTAATCAACCAAATAAACATAAAGGCATAATGCACATACAAATCAAGCTCAGAGTTTGTAGATACATTTGCCAGAAAGTATTGGTATGAACTGGATGAACCAACTCCCAAAGGGCTCTGCCCCACAGACCCATTCCTAAGGGACACGCCTTGTAAAAGTTTACACTATCAATTAATAAATGTTTGTTAATGTACTTGAAATTATTTTTGATGTGTCTTGATTTACATTGTGAAAATATGTTATCGGTATTAGTATGAATAAAGAAACTTAGTAAAGTTGTACAATTTTGTGTTACGTTGAAAGTGTATACTGTTAGTATGGTACAATATGTTTTACCATATTGTAGGCTTGTGTTGCTTAGTCTATGGTTTTACCCTCTGCATTATTATATACGTAAGCAAAAAAAAAAAAAAAATCGAACAGTGACATATTTCAAAGTTACCAACTGTTGAAACAGAAATATTAAGATTTTACAGAAAAAATATATATTTGCTGCCCGTGATAAAATTTGTTTTAAATGTACTTCGACCAACACACGCGAATAGACATAAACAGTTCTGCCAACTGTGTATTCTTTATCGTTGGATTTTTATAAATTCAACAATAAAGATCGCTTACCTTAGTAAGCGCCGTCGGGTGATGAGTACGGCGTCTTGCCGATTTATAATCTGGATCAGTTAATAAAGGAAATGAGACAAAAAGTACGTGACGTGGGCTCGCGTTGCGCGGTCATCTTCTTAGACGCGACCACCACCCCTTCTAGGAAACGGACAAAACTCACCCTCGCATGTCAGCATTATCAGAGGTGGATGTCAAGTTTAATCAATTTATTTTATCGCTGGACTGAGCTTTGCCAATGAAACATACGGTACTTATTATACAGGGTGTTTTTTTTTTAAACTTGCATCTTTATTAATGTAAAAACCGCAATAGATAGAAATATGCAATTTGCGGGAATCATCTATTGACGTAGGGGGCCCAATTGTTTTGAATTCAACGTTACATTCACATTCCCCCCCTTTCCCCCTGCCACCAATATATTTTTTTAATAGCAAGGTACCCCTTGTGACATATCAAATGAAAGAGCATGAAAAAAGAAAATGTTTGATGAAAAGAAATTTAAAATCGGTTCATAAATTTGCGAGATATTGCCCCCCCCCCTTCCCCAGAACTTAGTTTTCACCTGCTTCATACAGCAGATCTTAATAAAATAATTGTTTTCTTTAGTGTTCTCAAACTGCTTGCCATTATTTTCAAGGAGCCAAAATTGTCTCTTCTGCATCTTGACCCCGTTGCAAGGCACGGGTATAGCGACTAGTTATATTATATTATTATAATATTACACGTGACCAACATGATTTTGAATTACATCACCAACCCCAAATAGGGATAGATTTTTTTTATTAAAACCCCACCAGCAACCCACATTTAGGGGTGGGGGTAAAATTCAAAATCATGTTAAAATGTGCGTGACATCACCCTGGTCACGTGTATTGAAGGTTATTTGAAAATTGACAGCCATGAAAAAAATAAAACATTACTTACCATAACTTTTTTAAAACTCATTGTATCAAATTCGGATTTGCGGCATTAATATCCTTTTTTTAAAGCTCTTTAAAATAATGGGCTACTTGATAGGGGTAGCATTTAAACATTTTAAGTCACCCCCAGCAACCTCTATTTGGGGGAGGGGTGAATTTTAAAATACCCCCCAAAAGTAGGCCTACTTACATTACTCCAGTAACGTGTATGGAAGCTAGTTTGAATATATGTAGCCGTTCAAAAAATAACCAGGGTGTGTATTTTGGGACACCAGTATTTATTACTTGCTGGACTGTATGAACAATAAGTTGCCTCTTATAACAAGAGAGTATAAAACCAAGTGACATTTTACGAGGTAATTTATAAATCTTCATCTTATGGAGATAAAACTTGAGATACTTTAGTTTCTTAGTTGATCGTCTGTCACGATTTTGTGAGTGGGAGTTAAATGAAAAATGACAGAATCAAACATTGCAAGCAAACTTTGTCTTAGTTGTTTCAAATGAACAACGCAATTCCTATAAACACACTTCTCATTGAGTTCAGTTATTTTAATCCACAATCCAAAGATTCTGATAAGTTTAGAATTACTAGACCGTGACTGTTCAGAGTTTTTGTTTGTGTATCAAATAAAAATTAAACCCTAAGAGAATTTCAGCAAATGTAAATATTTAAATACAACATCAGGTATTGAACAAAGATTGAACAAAGGTATTGAAGGTATTAATTTTTCATAATTATTCCACAACGATAAAAACTAATTTTACACCAAAACACAACAATTTAATACTAATTTGCCTTTTGGTAAATGAGCTATTTTTTGTGAATTTCCCTATTTATTTTTCAATTCCTTGTTTATATGTTTTCGGCGCAAATAATTCTTGCAAATTTGTTTTTCATGCCTGAGGATTTATGATCCCAACTAAGATTTGGCACTTAGTTAAAAAAAAGCTTTGTCATAACACTCTTTAAGTACAAATAGGCTACATAGGCCTAGACAGGCTTAGTATGATTTTGTATGAGAATATCTTTATAATTATAAGATCGACGTTACGATAGTATGTTAAACCGCTCCCTTGCAAAATTATATGCAAAATATCTGCTATACACATAATGTAAACGAATGTTTTCTTGTACAGTAGTTTTTATTGTGTCAAAAAATATCCAGAATCAACAAGGTATGCAGCCTCAGGTCCGCCAATTGAACGGCGTGAGCATCGGTAGAAATAAATTACCTTCTTTACAAATAAAATTTTTTATTGCAATTTTTTAGATTACAACCTCAAACATATCTAAAATTGTATTGATCAACACAAACCTCATGAGTTTAACCCATCGTTTTAAGCAATTTTCTTGAGTCTTTCCATCAATTTTGATGAATTTCCCAATGGAAGTAGCTGTGTAGCTGTGGCATAGTAAGGCCTAGGCCCGGGACCGATTTACTTTTTTATTTTGATGTCCCCAGAGGCCAAAAACACCATTCGTTCAAATGTATATACAGGGTGAATTTTAAATGAGTTCCCCCCCCCCTACTTTTTTCCACACTTCTTAAGATATCATCTCCGGACCACGTCAGATCATTGTTGAGTAGTAAGTACTTCATTTTGACTGGGTATACATTTTTGGCCGCCATCTTGGATCCGCTATATTGGATACAAAGTTTTTTTTTCAAATGTAAAGGTAGGGTTGTGACCCATCATTTCAAACTAGAATTCTATGCTGATTACAATGCCGCAATTAGTTTTAAAAAATCTTGATCCGTTATAAAGTTATGAGGACTTTTTATAACTTTATTTTTAGCCAATTTTAACATTGTGCATTAAAAAAATAAGACCATAATCTCATAATAGTGCTAGATAAAGATAAGTATACACCACCATTCATTGTTGACATATTTTTACTTGGTTATGACGGATGTCGTTTTTTCAGCCGCCATCTTGGATCCGCCATTTTGAAAGGTGATCAATTAATTTAAATATGAAGGTGGTGTTGTGACCCATCATTTTGAGCTACTTTTTTATGCTGAACTCAACGCCGCAATTCGTTTTTCATTTGCATCTTTTGATTTTGAAATATTGAAATTTTAAATAAGAGTATTTTAATATTTCATCAAGAAAGCTTGATAACCAAAAACGGATTGCGGCATTAAGTCCAGTATAAAAAAGTAGTTCAAAATGATGGGTCACAACACCACCTTCATATTTAAATTAATTGATCACATTTCAAAATGGCGGATCCAAGATGGCGGCTGAAAAAACTACATCTGTCATAACCAAGTGAAAATATGTCGACAATGAATGGTGGTGTATACTTATCTTTATCTAGCACTATTTTCAGATTATGGTCTTATTTTTTTAATGCACAATGTTAAAATTGGCTAAAAATAAAGTTATAATAAGTCCTCATAACTTTAGAACGGATCAAGATTTTTAAAAACTCATTGCGGCATTGTAATCAGTGTAAAATTCTACTTTGAAATGATGGGTCACAACCCTACCTTTACATTTGAAAAAAAAACTTTGTATCCAATATGGCGGATCCAAGATGGCGGCCAAAAATGTATACCCAGTCAAAATAAAGTACTTACTACTCAACAATGATCTGACGTGGTCCAGAGATGATATCTTAAGAAATGTAGAAAAAAGTAGGGGGGGAACTCATTTAAAATTCACCCTGTATATATATATGTTACACTCAATCTCCGAATTCGGACAATGTCCGAAATTTCTACCCACTCCGCGATGTGGATAGTGTAAAATACCCACGTCGCGGAGTGAGCATTTTATTTCGGACATTGGCCGAAACGAAATGCCCAGACCGCGTTGTGGGTAAACTGATTTACTCAAACGCCGAAGTCAAAACCTTCTACGGCGATTGAGCAATTTAAAAATACCCACAACGCGATGTGAGCAAAAGTGATTGCCCACGTCGGGTAGTGGGTATTTCTAGTTTGCGCAAACGCCGACTAGTAGTTTATAAACTACCGTAGCCATAAATCTACATAAAATCCACAATCACTAGGTAAAATAAATACAATTTATGTTTGTGATTATAATTATTTAATGTATAAATAGCATTTTAGAAAATACAAGAAAACAGAAAATTACCGAATAGGAACAAATATAAAAAGGTCCACTACACATGCATTGAAATTATGTTTTTCCGCTTTACAAAAATATGAGTAGCCTTAAAACGCCAACTATCACACAGTTCTTGTTACATCTTTCATTTACTTATTAACACATTCATTGGGTGCTGCCATGGCATTTAGAAGTACATTTTACGTTTGACTTAATACATTTACAAGATTTACTCAAACAGTCATTTTTGCAACCACGTCTCATAAAACCTTGTTTTTTGTTTGTTTTTTTTAAGAGGTTGGCAACCTCTTTTAACCTCTGATTTGCCCGTCCACATTGGCCTCTGACATCTTGATTGGCTCGTTCGACAGACCAAAACAATATCTCACAAGAGGTAATCACTGAACATATATTAACTTGATCACGTGCGTATCACTACAGGTCAGCAACAGTAAAGAAAACACAATGCAGGTGTAGGTCCGTCCACCCTAATCGCAGATAGTGCAAATGGTGGAGGTGACATGTCTAAACGTAAATTCGGCATTTGCACAAACTAGAAATACCCACAACCCGACGTGGGCAATCCCCCTTGCTCACATCGCGTTGTGGGTATTTTAGATTTGCTCAATTGCCGAAGAACGTTATGACTTCGACATTTGAGTAAATCAATTTACCCACAACGCGGTATGGGTATTTCACTTCGGCCAATGTCCGAATAAAATGCTCACTCCGCGACGTGGGTATTTCACACTATCCACATCGCAGAGTGGGTAGGAATTTCGGACATTGTCCGAATTCGGAGATTGAGTGTAACATATATATTGTTCTTGTTGTTGAGGATTTCTTGAGAGAATTATGAAAAATGAAACATGAAACAGTGCGAATTTTCGTTCAAAGAAACGTAACTATTGTGGAAACATTTCACAAAAGAATAGATTGGCCAGACTTCGAACTCGTTAAGAGTTCGAATCTCAGGCCATCGTTTTGACGTGGTACATGAAGACTAAAGAAAACCAATCTATAATTATACCGCTCACCGCAACCAACATTTTGAAGGCTGCTATACCCTTCAGAACACCCCCCTCTTCACAAAGTAAACCCACATCAAAACCCTAAATGCAACCAACTGATCTTAAGAAATTCTGAATTGGCTCACCAGTTGGTGCTTAAAACAAAGTTCCCTGGATTTAATTTAAATGGTAAAAAGTTATTCAACACAGTTGATTTTTAATTTTCTTTTATGTTACTTTTCTTTTTCTTTGGCCTGTACTCAATCATATTTTCTCAAAATTAAACTATTTGTAAACCGTTCATATTTATTTGTTTTGTTCATTTTTACATTTCATTAATTTATCTCTATTTGAAAACATTTGTATCAAACGAAAATTCGCACTTGTTTCATGTTTCATTTTTCATAAATATTCTCTTAAGAAATCCTTGAGCGTCAACTTGAGTCATTTTTGTCCAATTTTGATGAAATTTGGTTTAAAGGTGTAAGGCGGGATAAACTCGAATTAGTTCGCGAACCAGCATGATCGGACCGTGGGAACAGGGTCTTACGAGGAGTTTTATGGGGTAAAAATAAATTTTGACCCTCAAAACACAAAATTCCCCAATTTCTCTATCGACCATTTTACAGAGCTTAAAAATAAATAATTAAGTATATCAAAGTGATTTTGTACGGTTATTGGTAACGGGGAAAATTCAAAAATTTTAAATTTTAAATTCCCATTTGGAGAATATTGTAAATAGTTGTAGTTTGCTTGTTTGTTGATATATTTCGACCAAACTTGGCAATTTTTTATATATTTTATACCGAGCCATTAATATTTTACTTATACACTTTATTAGTTTCCTTGTAGCAGTAAACCTAGGTACTCTTTAAAACTAATTTTATTTAAATAGATTTAGTTGAAAATCAATTCAGACAAATGTAAATTCGCTTAGTCGGCAGGTTTTCTGCGGCGGGGTAATTACTTTACTAGCCATTTGCTGCTCTTATTTATGTTTTCAACACTCTTTATAGAAAATGGCTCAATCATTAAGTCCTCAATGGTTCTAACTCTTGGCAATGCTACGTAAGTTAAGCTGAGGGAAAATTCTGATTTTCCTAGGTCCACCACAGCCTGATCTACAGTGCATTCTTGACTGCAATGTATATATGTTCATAAAAACATTTAGTCGACGTCCACCCACTCAAACCTTTCCAACATGAATCATTCTTAAAAATCCAGAGAGTTACTATTCTCTGCCAATTGTAAAATAACTTTTAAACAGTCATTTTATTCATCCCATTGCTCAGTAATACACCCTTAGAGTATTAATCAATGCTCAATGGTATTAATAAGATTGTCCTTTTAATTTGTTCTGTATTTTGTAATTTGCTAGCTTACCGTTGATGGTTTGTCATAAACAAATAATTTTTTTTATCACAATTTTATTTACAATCTGTTCATTTTTTGAACATTCAGCAAATACAATAACAATTATTTATAAAACGTTAGTTAGTCTCTGTCCATTGGCAGATTTAATTTAAAAATATTTCAATGAAAAAATAAATAAGTAAATAAACAGGGAAAATTAAATTGTTCAAACAAAACGTGAGCTTAGGTCCAAGACATGAATCCTTTTCAGCCTGTATAAACAAATAATTAATATTATTTTTTCTTTATTTACATTAATTTACGTTCTTTAGTTTATAGGTAACCATCATAGCAACCCTTAAAGCCAATGTTAAAGATTTTACATTAGTTTTAATGTGTACAGGCAATATCAAATTGAAATTTGCTTATTTAACATGTCCACTGTTTGTCGAAATAACCCTGGTAATTGTTTTAATATGTTCAGCCGTTATTGAGTTATCTAATTACATAGTTTGCGTAAGGTCCGATCTCAAAGAGCTTCACTCGCTCCGCTCAATTACAGTTTAATATCCTTTTTAGATAACAGCTTCTTTACTCTGCTTATTTGGTTCTGCGAAGATAATAGATAGATCAATAATAGTAGGTCTGGAGCACATTTTAGGTGTTGACAACAAAGCTGCAGACTCATGACAATGGTTGTCATCCAACAATACTTACCTGACATCACATTATCCTTTGTTTCATTATCCTTATCTATTTCAAGAACTGGTCATTCCTCCTTAGAAAACAAATACTCATTTTCGGTGAAATCAATAACTGTAAAATTTAAAAACTAAGTAAAAAAGTTTAATGTATATTACATTGGATCAGTGGTATGCTCTTTTTTTTATTTTCTTTGTGGAATTAAATTTGAGGGCTACAAGGTCATGCTTTCATGCAGAAACGATCACACTCGTCCAGTAAAGAGCCATTTTCCATACTAGTAACACTTTTTCAAATATCAATCCTAGACCACTTCCAAACATTGTTGGGTAGTAAGTACTTCATTTTGACAAGGTGGCCATTTCCGGCCGCTATCTTGGATCCGCCATATTGGATGCAAAATATTTTTTCAAATGTAAAGGTGAGGTTGTGACCCATTATTTCGAACTAAATTTTTACCCTAATTACAATGCCACAAACCGTTTTTAAAAATCTTGATCCATTCTAAAGTTATGAGGGCTTTTAAAAAACTTTATTTTTAGCTCATTTTAACATTGTGCATTTACAATCTAAGACCATAATGTCAAAATGGTGCTAGATAGAGATAAGTATACACTACCAGTCGTTGTCGACCTATTTTCACTTGGTTATGACAGATGTATTTTTTCGGCCGCCATTTTGGATCCACCATTTTGAAATGTGATAAACTATTTTTAATGTGAAGGGGGTGTTGTAACCCATCATTTCGAACTACTTTTTTTAAGCTAAACTCAATGCCGCAATCCGTTTTTTGTTATCAAGTTTTATTTATGAAATATTGCAATTGTTTTGTTGAAAATTTCCATATTTCAAAATAAAAATGTGAAAATTAAAAACGGATCATGGAATTGAGTTCAGCTTAAAAAATTAATTCGAAATGATGGGTCACAACACCCCCTTAATATTTAAAATAATTTATCACATTTCAAAATGGCGGATCCAAGATGGCGGCCGGAAAAATACATTAGTTATAACCAAGTTAAAATAGGTCGACAATGACTGGTAGTATCTTTATCTAGCACTATTTTGAGATTATGGTCTTAGTTTGTACATGGACAATGTTAAAATGGGCTAAAAATAAAGTTTTAAAAGCCCTCATAACTTTGGAATGGATCAAAATTTTTTTAAACGGTTTGTGGCATTGTAATCAGTGTAAAAATCTGTTCGAAATAATGGGTCACAACCCCACCTTTACATTTGAAAAAAATATTTTGCATTCAATATGTCGGATCCAAGATGGCGGCCGGAAATTACCACCTTGTCAAAATGAAGTACTTACTACCCAACAATGTTTGGAAGTGGTCTGGGATTGATATTTGAAAAATGTAGAAAAAAGTTGGGGGGGGGGGGACAATTAGAACTCACCCTGTACAATTATCAAATATATCACGGACTTTAAAGTCAAAAGACGCAGGCTGCTGGTAAATCATTGTTATTATAAATTATATAAGCAACCTTTCTGTTATTTTTTCAGAAGACAACATCCTTCATCCTAAAGGACTTAAAACCGCTATCCCTCTACTTCATACAAGTTCAAGCAGTCACTGTGCCTTTTGGCAGGAAAAAACTGTGTTCTGATAAAGCTGTTATATTTATTAACACTGCAAAATACAAAAATGGTGAGTAAATATACCTAAGTATAATAAGTCCAGATAGAAAATAGTTATTTGTGGAACTAGTGTGCGGCCCTTTGCGCTCTTGTTGCACATTATATTTTTTCTTTAGTTACTATAAAGCATAGAAATATTTAGTCTTTCAAACACTAGGCCTAAACAACACTTTTTATGTTAGGTAAAATGGTTAAATCTAAGTGAACGAAATTGGAAACACTGCACCAGCTGATCGTAGTCGTATCTAAGTGTTGCCAACTTATTTTCAAGCGTACACTTATTACTTGCCTAATAAAAGCAAACGGTTTTTGTTGTTTGGTTTATTGGTTGGAATACTGGAGTGCGGCAAAATGTAAAATGAGTGCAGAAAATTAGGTAGGTCTAAATGCAGCAATTATAGCTATTTGGCGTGCTATAATCATAGAACTACAACAAGTTTATAGTTTATGTTTATAGTTCTATGGCTATAGTCCGGTTGCCAAACCCTATATTTTTGGCTAACCCAAAAATTTTGGATTAAGTTTTTTTTATTCATGGATAATTACTAGGACATGTAAAGCTTCATGAAAATGCATGATGACATCATGTCACCTTTGGGCGATTCGAGATTCGGCCGCCATCTTGAATTTTTCCAAATATTGTTGTATTATTTATATATATGTAATATAGGGTTGTTGTATATCATTTTATATGTTTTTATATACGCTGAGTTCAATGGGAGCACTAAAAAGTATCTAGAAATATCCATTTCTTAAAAACCACCGCCATATTGAATTTTTCAAAATGTTTTTGGAATTTTTTTTATTTGTAATATAGGGTTGTTGTATATTATTTTATATGTTTTTATGTACGCTGAGTTCAACAGCAGCACTAACAAGTATCTAGAAATAGTCATTTCTTAAAAACCGCCGCCATCTTGAATTTTCCAAATTTTTTTTATTATTTTTGTGTTTGTAATATAGGGTTGTTGTATATCATTATATATGTTTTCCAGTACACTGAATTCAATGGAAGCACTAAAAAGTATCTAGATATAATCATTTCTTATATACCACCGCCATTTTGAATTTTTCAAAATATTTTAGGATTATTTATATATTTGTAATATAGGGTTGTTGCAAAGCATTTTATATGTTTTTATGTACGCTGAGTTCAATGGAAGCACAAAAAAGTATCTAGAAATAGTCATTTCTATATATTATGACCATCGGCTGCGTGGAATATCCACTAAGAGTGCAGGTAGCACGATCCACCACTTGTAAATATTGGCAGTGTTAAGGTTTTCGATACAGGTATAATTTACTCCCGAGTTATAGGACTTCAGGCAAGCTCAAGACAAGTAGATGTAAGTCACGTTCTGTCTCACGAATTGTTACCTTTGCTCACTTAAATGTTTACAGATTCTGGAGAAATGAGGATCTGCAAAGCTAAATCTACTCTAAAGAAACTTCTCCAGGTTTCTTCCTCGACGAAAGGCGTGCATTTTTTTTTTCTTAGGGAGAGGAGGGAAAATGCTTTTACGCACACAGGTAGCCAGCCTATAGTGTGAGACTCCTGAAAATTATCAGACTACTCACTAAAAAAAACCCCTCTACTCTGTTGGACACAGACCTGGAATTGTTTGTCACATTACTTCAAGTCAGGCCAACATGTGACCTAAGCCCTCAGGGCTCGCACTGTTTCTGGCATTTAGATTCTTAGTGACCTACACCGCATCCTGGTCAAGGTCGATCTTCTTGGCGCGGAGAATACCCTGGATATAATGTGACACACAGGTCCAATTGTCCTCACCCTCCGTCATAATCGTTATGACCGTGTCCACCGACAGCAGTCCTACTAACTGTTGAGCCTCCAGGCGGGGCCTTTCCCAGCGCTGGGAGTGGAAAAATGTATGTTCCACGTCATCGAGAATGCCTGGGCAGTATATGCAGTCCGGTGACACGGCTTTGCCCATCCTGAATAGGTACGACCGGAAAAAGCCGTGTCCCGTCAGAAATTAGGTGAGGTAGAAGTCCACCTCTCCGTGCCGTCGATCCACCCAAGGTTGGACTTGTTGTATCAGTCGCCTGGTCCAGAGTCCCCGTGTCTCCTGTTCCCAGCCCTCCTGCCACAGCTGGTAGGTGCGGGTGCGTTCCTCTGTTCGCGCCTCGTCCTCCCCACGGCGCCGGTGAATTGCCTTTCTCTCCGCCGCCAAAAGTTTGACGGGGATGACTCCAGCAATCACCAGGACGGCGGGCTCGGACACTGTTCGGTAGGCAGATGCTACCCTCAGTGCTGCCTGACGCTGCACTCGGGCGAGCCGCATCCTGTATGCCTCCTTATTTAGTGCGTCTGCCCACACCTCCGCACCGTACAAGAGTACGGACTGGACCGAAGACATTAACAGCCTTCTACGACTGGACCGAGGCCCTCCGACATTGGCCATCAACCGGCTAAGAGAAGAAACCACCCTAGCGGCCTTGTCCGCTGTACGGAAGATCTGATCCCGCCAGCTAAGCTTGCTGTCTACCATGACCCCAAGATACTTGGCAGAACGAACAGTTTGAACCTCGACGGCTCCCACCCTCAACGGCACGATGGTGTCAATCCGTTTTTTGTCAAAATCACGATCTCGGTTTTGCTCAGAGCAAGCGAGAGACCGTGGTCTGCCATCCATGCGTTTATGGTACGCATAACTCGGTTAAGCTTTAGCTGAGCTAGCTCAACGCTACGTGCAGCTATCAAAGCTGCAACGTCGTCTGCGTACCCAACCAAAACCGTTTCCTCAGGCATTTCAGACCTCAGGAGGCTGTCATAAGCGACGTTCCAGAGGTCTGGGCCGAGTATGGAACCTTGGGCAGCACCAGAAGTGACACTCATTGTCCGCGGGCCCTCCGCAGTGTGATACGTTAGGAGGCGAAACCGGAGATAATCCTCTATGATGCGCATGAGGTATGCCGGCACGTGGAAGGTGTTCTCCAGAGCGTCCAGCATATCGCACCACCTCGCCGAATTAAATGCATTTCGCACATCGAGCGTTACGAGCAGCACAACCCTGCGAGAGTAGTGGTTAAAATCCTCAGCTCACATCACGGCTTGCTTCACCTCCTCACTTAAATGCTTTTTTGATTTAGTTCTTTTTTATATGGTTAGGACTTCTAAGAAATGACTATTTCTTGATACTTTTTAGTGCTTCCATTGAACTCAGCGTACATAAAAACATATAAAATGATATGCAACAACCCTATATTACAAATATAAAAATAATCCTAAAATATTTTGAAAAATTCAAAATGGTGGCGGTTTCTAAGAAATGACTATTTCTAGATACTTTTTAATGCTTCCATTGAACTCACCGTATATAAAAACATATAAAATGATATACAACAACCCTATAATACAAATATAAAAATTTTCCAAAAATATTTTTAAAAATTCAAGATGGCGGCGGTTTTTAAGAAATGACTATTTCTAGATAATTTTTGGTGCTCCCATTGAACTCAGCGTACATAAAAACATATAAAATTATATACAACAACCCTATCTTACATAAATATAAATAATATAAAAAATATTTGGAAAAATTCAAGATGGCGGCGAAAACTCGAATTGCCCAAGGGTGACAGAATGTCATCACGCATTTTCTTGAAGCTGTATATGTCCTAGTTACTATCCAAAAATAAAAAAAAACTTAATCCAAAATTTTTGGGTTTTGGGCTTGGCAACCGGACTACTATAATCAGTGCAAGGAAGGCCTCTTTGTATCCGTGTACGCTTGAAAATAAGTTGGCAACACTTACAGATGTTACGACTACGATCAGCTGGTACAGCGTTGTCAGCGTTAGCGTTTCCCATTTGTGCGGCTCTACTTTTGCCACACAGTACAGTTTTTTTTTTTTGCCGCACACCAGTACTCCAACCAAACAACACAAAATGGCATGCTTTTATTAGGCACGTATTACGCGTACGCTTGAAAATAAGTCGACAACAATTAAAGATATTACGACTACGATCAGCTGGTCCAGCGTTTCCCATTCCGTTCATTGTTTGGATTTAACATAACCTAAAAAGGTTTTGTACAGTGTTTAAAAGACTAATGATTTATAGTAGGCCTAACTGACGGAAAAATGTAATGTGTAACACGAGTAAAAACTAACTTTGCTGCACTCAAGAAATTTTCTCTCGTGTGCAACAAAGTGCCACTTTGCCCACTAAATACACAAATAACTATTCTATAGTCAGATGTTATGCTAAGCTTGATTTAAGGCTGGAAAAATTAAATGTACTATATAGTCTACGCTCTTTAAAACAAAATGAACTTATTCATAATTGAATCAGCAAAAGTTTGAATTCTGAGTCACAGTAACACGATTTCACTGCCTTCTTTCCTCTTATTAGTCCAGTCAAGGAATGAGGTGTAGAGTGTGTGAGCAGGTAACTAAGCGATTCCTTCAGAAACTTGTTCAGGGGGCTTAGGGTGTTAACATACCAAAAGTCCTGACTCCTAGGTGGTGAGCCAGGGGGTGGAGAGGGGAAAAAGGGGGGGGAGAAAGGTACGCATTTTGGGTTTTTTGATTATATCTCGAAAACTATCAACTTTTTGTATACTATAGTAAATTATAAAATTGAAGAAGATTAAATTTTCTACAAGAAAAGTATATAATGTGTTTATTTTGGTTCAACAGATTACGAGTTATAACTTATTTAATTGATATCTTATTAAAATCTTCTTCCATAAGAAATACATGTAAATTAGTATGCGAAATGGGGCGAATCCTATCCGCCCAAAGGAAATATAAATGATATTCTGGAAATCTTGACAAAATGTCCAGTAATTTGACACTTTAATCATTAAAATTGGGTCCGCGGAATTGGCTAACTCTGGAACTCGCTAACCCCATGTTAAATGTCCTATCTTAAAATTTGGTCGATGAGAGGAACTCGCTAACTTGTTCGGTTTCGGAATTGGCTAACTCCGGAACCCGCTAACCCGCTCTAGAGCCGGGTTAGTGACTTCCGTACTAGGACAGAATTCGCTAACTCGGTCCCTCGGCGGAACTCGCTAACTTCCAATCAGAAGCGTCGCGCGCCGGCCAATAGGAGCAAAGCACGAAGATTGTTGGCCAGTGTTGCCGAAAGTGTAGAACCTACGATCCTATCGGTACCATAATATCGTATCCAATGAATAATTCGCAGTAAAAGCAATGGGGTTGATGTTAAATAAAAGTATATTGAGAAGTAGGCTATGTTTATTATTATTGTTATGATTATTATTAGCGTGTAAAATGCGTTATTATATTCTAATTTAATTGTTGTTTATTCGTTTGTAAAAAGATAGTTCGTTCGGTTCTTTTGTTGATGAAATATTTATTTTCATAGGCCGTAATTTGCTCCTTTTTCAAATAAATAGCATTAAATATATGAAATGCTGTAAATAAAATTATCAAGTTCGTATTTGGTAGACCGGGTTTGTAGACGTGAATGATTTTCCTTGATAGGCTATAATATGACTATTTAAAGGTCTATTTTATGTCTGTCGTGCGGGTTATGATTTTTATTAATTCGAATAACTTATCATTTTGTTTCAATGTTCTTATATTCATTAATCTGGCACTCCCCTCATGAAGCAGAACAAGACAGTCCGTTCTGTTTACACCCACAGTTGCACAATGGGTCATAAAAAAAGAATGGACCATTTTCAATAATCACTCTAGGGTTGGCAGTATAGGCCTATCAGATACTGTACGGTAGTAGGTTTTCACCAAGAAGAACATTATTCTCAGACGTTTGAACAAATATGTGAAAAAAACTATTATAGGAAACAGTAAACATGAATACTATAGTATGAAATAGTAAACATATCAAAACAGGCAATGTAAAAAGACTACAAAACAAAAAAGTCGTACCCCCATACATTTCTTATGGACGTTTCGTAGTTTGAACATGTTTGTAGACAATTTTTCTTTATCTCCAGTTTTTACAGCTTGCAGTTTGTTCTAGCCTTAAAATATTCTGTGATAAAAGGGTTTACATTTGAGCTATTGATCATTATAATGGTATGATTTAGAAACGAGCTACCAACCCTGTCACATTAATAATGTGACACCCTGAAGGTGCGGGGTTCGCATCCCGCTGGTAGTACTAATTTTTTGGCCTTGCAAACTAACAACACGTCTCCTCAATCATTTTCTGTCACCTGCCTCTTCTAATGCACATTATTCATTAAATTACCAAGATCATATTATAAATTGTGTTTCTTTCTATAGTCTAATGCTGATGTGTTGAAATGCATTGTATATTTATTTAATTTTACTAGGGTTTTACCATTATTTACATGCATTAGGTTCTCACATTATTGTTTTTGAAACGTCACAATTTTTATTTGACAAACATAAAATGGAAGCATAACAAAGAATCGGCTGATAGCTTCAAGGTCAATGAGTAAAACTTGCGGTAGTTGTTATTTTAAACGTTACAGTTTTTATTACTGAACTAAGATGTTAATGACAAACTAATATTATTGAGCAATAATACTGTAGTTGTAACTTACTTTGACTATGCGAAAAGCAAATTAATAATCACAATAATGTACATTTATACAGTTAGGACTATTATGAGGTTTTATGATCTTTTATGGGCAAAATCCTTTCGTCAAGGGGGGGGGGGACCCCAAACCCCACCCCTTGCCACTGCAGCAGAATATTTAAGACGGTTGTAGAGCAATTTGATCTATAATAAATGTAAACAGATGATGTTGTGATAGTTGTACTAGATGATTGAGTACTAGCGTTGACTAGATATAGTTGAACACCTGCTTACCCTTTGTCGACCGACGGGACTATTAAGTCCCAGCATTGCTTTTTCAGAACAGCTGCTGCCAATTAGGCCATTCTAGGGTTGCTATTGGTTGTAGCTGTTGCCTAGCAACAGTTTCAACATGTCCTTGTAGTTCAAACTTAGTCCACCAGGCTGCAGCACATACTGGACTCCATAGGGTACTAGCCCTTTGTCGACCGACGGGACTCTTAAGTCCCCCAAACGGGACCCTCAAGTCCCAAATAATATTTTTTTTCTGTTACAAGTAACCATGGAGATATTTAATAACTTAATTTGATCCATAAAAACATCTTCCAGCAAATATTGTCTTATTTTTCCAATTTTTCAGTGGTTGGGCAACAACGGGTTAACATAATAATAATAAATGCAAATAATTGCATTAATTAATGTTTGTTAATTTATTTAAGCAAATATTTAGTAGTTGAACATTTTTAGGGGAAAAATTAATTAATTAGGCATTTACAAATGTATCATACAGTAATAACATTACTAATTGTAATTAATGAATCTATATTAAAATAATAGTCTCCTCTCCAACTCCAGAAAAACAATTCAACTACTTGATGTCATAACGGAATCATAGTATCAAAAATATTTTAAGTATTGCGACCATTGCAACTGTCGGCTGTTATTTGACCGCTTGAAAACACATTGTGTCAATAAACAAATAGTTTAGAGGTAAGGTAAGAGGCTCACGACACGTAGATATCAGGTTCGAAACCCATTTGGAGAAGATTTGTTTTTCATCATTTGATTTCATATAAATAGATAGGCATACTTTTGTAAACAACTTGTAAAGTTGACATTTTTGCGACACTTAGAAACCCACTGTAAACCACATTAAAAGTTACTCAAAATAATAACGACGGATACTATTTAAAAAAATACACAGTTGTTGACATCTACAAAACTGAAACCCTAAACTAAAATGACCTTGACTTTACCTTTCTTAAATCTATCCTTCTTCCAACACCAAATCATATAAAAAAATTAATAATAAATTAAACAAATCTTAGGATTAGGCTAAAAAAAAAACTAGCTTTTTGCATGTAGGTCTAGGTTTACATTGCTTTAGTTGTCAATTGCCTAGGTTTAGCCTACAATTATTCTATTAACTGTTATGAAACGTATGTAATATTTTTACACATAAGTTTGACGAGTCAACAACGAACCTTTAATTTGAAGAATTACTTATAAAACACGGTTAAAGGCTTTATTAGACAAGGGTCAATTACATCACGATTAAATTGTGTATCCGTGTTTGAGAGCTCACTTACATTTACAATCTCTTCGTGGTTTAGTTGGTAGGTCTACTATTCTCACTAATTTTCATGTATTGCTATTTTCCTATAACACTGGCATTCATTTTAGATATAAATCATATAACACAATTTCATTGGACTTGTAACAGCAAAATACAAAACCATATAACCCCTTAGAATTTATGTGGCATTCCCAGTTTCAAGAACAAAGGATTTATTATGTTGGTTTACCTTATGATTGCCATGTTCTTGGATAAAACTTTCAATAAAACTCTACAATCATCAAGAAACAATCACAAGGTGAACCAACATAATAAATAACTTCTTAATGATGTTATAATTGCATTTTAATTGCTTTGAGCTACGTAGCTATTATATCCCCCCTAATGGATTTGATAATAGAAACCAATACCGAAACAATTATCTTTATTGACACTGACGTTTTGAATTACGGCAGATTACGACTATTTCGTCGTGCAAGGTTGGCAACGCTCCGTGCAGTGGGCGCGGCCGGGTTAGCGACTTCCAGAGTTAGCGAATTCCGCCGCGGGACAAAATCGAGTTAGCGGGTTCCGGAGTTAGCCAATTCCTGACTGGGACGGTTAGCCAGTTCCAGAGTTAGCCAGTTCCGACACACGACCGAGTTAGCGAGTTCCAGAGTTAGCCAATTCCTACGTCTCTTAAAATTGATCCAAAATTAAGGCGGGGGCGAGGTAACACAATTTCGAGTTTTGGAATTTTTTTATTGGAAATATAAAAAAAACCTTAAATCATCCCATTTTTAAACGCTCACCCTCGCTTTAATTTTTGACAAAATTTCATGATTAAAGTGTCAAATTACTGGAAATTTTGTCAATATTTCCAGAATATCAGTTATATTTCCTTTGGGCGGATAGGATTCGCCCCATTTCGCATACTAATTTACATGTATTTCTTATGGAAGGAGTATTTTAATAAGATATCAATTAAATAAGTTATAACTCGTAATCTGTTGAACCAAAATAAACACATTATATACTTTTCTTGTAGAAAATTTAATCTTCTTCAATTTTATAATTTACTATAGTATACAAAAAGTTGATAGTTTTCGAGATATAATAAAAAAACCCGAAATGCGTACCTTTCCCCCCCCCTTTTTCCCCCCTCCACCCCCTGGCTCACCACCTAGGAGTCAGGACTTTTGGTATGTTAACACCCTAAGCCCCCTGAACAAGTTTCTGAAGGAATCGCTTAGTTACCTGCTCACGCACTCTACACCTACTTTTGGATCATTCATTGACTGGACTATATCGCCTATAGCATAATTTTTTTTATTTGAATGCTGTACAGATCTCTTTGTGGGTTTTCTTTGTTTTCCATATTTGGGTGTGTTTTTGTGCTAATCTTGTCAAGTTTTGTACTTTCTCATCTGAGGAATGATCTGATTCCAAACCCCATAACTAAAAAAAAACTTGTATTTTTATTTTATTAATTATAATGGAAAATGGCTGTGATTGTAAATCAAACACAAATGTTGTTCAGCCACCTACAACTGGCGAGTCCAGCCTGAGAGGTCAGTGAAAGATCTGAGGATCCTCAACTATTACCGCAGCAGTCCCGACACATTGGAGGCTCGGGTTGTATGGAGGGGAGCTGCAGGACGATACTTGGTCAAGTGGTCGCCTCACTCTAGCTGTGAGGCAGCGAAAAACAATCCTTCCAACGAGGCTACAACTGAGGTAGGCTATGAATACTAAAACTGAACTCCACATCCCTTCACTGCAAGACCATTTCCGGTTGGGATTAGAAACAGACATTGATTGTGATTTTCGGTTGGGTTTTTAAGCTTGTACAGACAGGCTTTAAGCATGGGTCAAAGAGTAAACTCAAACTAGGAAAGGCAATAATTTGGTTTTCTATTTATGAAAATAAAATAGTTACCTGTAAAACTCATCTATAAAGTCAATTGAACATGTCATTTTTTCAAGAAAACACAGATATACAAAAGCCTTAAATCGGAACTTGTGCTAATGTGGTATGATATTATGGGGAATTTTTAAGAGTACAGTAGAGAATTGATTATTCAACCAAAACCAGCCAAGACAAATTTGGATAACACAGAAAATAATGAAACAACATTGAAGTCATGTTAAAAATCTTTGAGGTACCGGTACCATGGTAATTTTGTATCAAACCTAATTCAAGGGTTTAAGTTGAGTGGTTTTGCAAGTAAAACATGTTTTAAAATTAAAAAGACAGATTTTTATTTTTATAAACTTGTTCAACCATTGCCTTGTTAAAATTTTAATTGGATGCAATTATGGTTGATAATCGATTATATCTTTTAAGTTTTGTTTATTTTAAATCAACTGGTTGTTTTCAGTTTACTGAGTTCGACATTGACAACTTGGAGTTTGACTGCAAGTACCATGTGAGTGTCAGTTCCATCAACACCACCAAAAAGGCTATGATCACAATAACAACTCCCAGCTGCAATCAAGTCATGTCAAAGCTGTCGTGTTGATCATCCACAACAGCTTGTGATACATTGTGACTCTAGTGTCAGAAGTAGTTCTGAGAGGGGCTACAGGCAAACTGACTTTATTTGATGTACTATTTTAACATATAGCTGTTGAAAGACAGATAGACGATCCATAAGCACCCGCCTTAGGGTTACACACCGGTATCACAGACATAATGTCGCCGATATTTCTGATGTCGTGGGCATGATGTCTGCGACATATAAATTAGAATCATGGGAAGAGGCACGTGCTGGCGACATGAGAGCAGCGCCGTAATACAAGTCTAAGTTACTTAGACTACTTACTTGAGTCTAATTAAGTAACTAATAAATAACTTAAATAATAAATTTATAAATTATAATAAATTGTAAATAAAATTATAAATTATAATAAATGATTTATAATAATTAAATAAGTAAATAACTTAAGTCTAAGATACTTTTACTTAGACTCTATTTAACGTTAATGTCTGGAAAGTTAGCAGCTTCAGCAGCACCAAAACTACTAGAAACGTGTTCTGCGCATGCGCGGGCCCAAGAGACAAGAGACATGTCTGTCCAAACACCAACCGGTTGGTTCGCTCGAGACACGCGTCTGCGACACGAGTCGCAGGCAACGTGTCTGCAACACTGGTGTGTATAGCTCCATAAGTTAACATAGGTTGGTTTTCGAGGGGCATGTCGCAGGCACGAAAAATATCGGCGACATTATGTCGGAGATACCAGTGTGTAACCCGCCTATATTTACTTAGTAAAGCTTTTTAATATGAGTTAAAACAGTCAAAACCTTCTTATTAGTATTTTTACAAGTGAGTTTTGAGAAGTCCAAACGGCCTGAAAGATATATTTTTTTAATTTGCACAGTCATTAATAAAAAACCAAATTTGATATTTGCTGGCAAAGGAAAATACTTGGGTATCGACATTGACAGGACTTTGTTAGAAGTACAGTACCTATCTAGAGTGTTGCTGTTATCTAAGTGAAGTTTGTAAAGTTACACAATATATTTTTGGAAATTACGATTTAACAAGGAGAAAAACTGTTAGTGATGAAGGAAGTTTTAATACTAATGAGATTTAAAATATTCCACATTAACACCAATGACTATATAATTTGCCTTGTTGCACTAACCATTTTTCTCAGCATTCAGTACCTGTGACCTGTACTATATTTTAGTTATTACTTAAGGTTGTATATAATTTGTAAGATTAAAAATATAAACAATTATTTGACAAATATAGTTTAGTTTAACATAGGTTAAGAGTTTGTTTAAAAATTGATCTCTTTGCAAGTAAATTTATGGAGCACAATAGGTTTAAGTCAACTGCATACATGGTACAAATAAATATTAGACCCTACTTACTAAAATTTTGGTAAAGTTCTCCTTTTAGTAAATCAACTAAACTAAAGTTAAGGTGACATATTAGTAAATTTGTATATTGTGGTTAGTTGTCGTATTTCTATATTATGACTAGAAGTTTCTATGTTACTATAAATGAAGATGAATCAAAATTACAACTTAGTTTGACCAATAACACTAGGGCATTTCAATAATGAGTCTTAACCAAATACTGTAACTGAATTATTGATTTGAATCATAGACCCTCTAAGGGAGTATCTTGAATCTATGTTTGAATGTACATAACGTTTAGAAATGTATTTCCCTCACTGCTGTTATACTGGTAGTGAATTCAATGTGAAACAGTACAGAATTACTCTGTGCATAAAAGTTATATTTTCTGCGTAAGTATTATTGTCATGTCTCATTATTTTGATTATAAAATATTAACCATCAATTCAGAGATTATTTTTTCACCCGTAATTTATACAGCATTATACTTCAGTTACAACTGTGACATAGTGAATAAAGCTAGTGGTAGTGTTTCCATATGCAAGAATTTTCATCCCAAAACAGAATTTTGGACTATGCACGCAGGAGAGATACAAGGGTATTTTCAGCTCCAACACCTGATATTCTTTTTCATACTGCTTTCAGACTAAAAACTAACCCCAATTTATTAAACTATTTCAGGAAGGTGTTACAGGTTTTGCTTAATAAAACACAGTATTTAACATGATATGTGTTAAAAATACTCGGATAGAACAGGAAAATTCATACAGGATCATCCCTTTTAAACAGGCTTTACCACTAACATTAAAACAGGGTAAAATACCCCCACCACAGCAAACCTGCCAAATAAGCGAATTTCCATTTGTCTGAATCGATTTTCAATTAAATATATTTAAATAACATTAGGTTTAACGAGTACCTAGGTTTGTTGCTACAAGGAAACCAATAAAGTGTTTTTTTTAAAATATATTAATAGTGTAGTATCAAAAAATATATTTTCCAAGTTTGATTAAAATATATCCATAAACAAGCTAACTTACAATATTCTCAATAAGAATAACATAGGAATTTTAAATTTACTATATTTTGAATTTTCTCCGTTTACCAATAAAAGTACAAAACACTTTGATATACAAAATTATTTGTTTTATTAAGCTCTTTAAAAAAGGTTTGGAGAGAAATTGGGAAATTTTATGTTTTAAGGTTCAAAAATGAGTTTATCCTACCTTACACCTTTAAACCAAATTTGATAAAAATCGGACGAAAATTACTCAAGTTAGTTAGTTTATATACATATATAAAAATTTTAACAAACAGTGTTTTTGGCCTATGTGGACATCAAAATGAAAAAGTGGTTTTCCCATTTTTGACTCTAAAAACACATGACTGGGAATTTCTTCGTCGTAATATACAGTACTGTGAGATTGTCTAACCATAAAGGTTATTGACGTCAATATACAGTACTGTTACATTGACTATTCATAGAGGTTATTGACGTACAGTAATATACAGTACTGTTACACTGACTATTCATAGAGGTTATTGACGTAGTAATATACAGTACTGTTACATTGACTACTCATAGAGGTTATTGACGTAGTAATATACAGTACTGTGAGATTGTCTAACCATAAAGGTTATTGACGTCAATATACAGTACTGTGACATTGACTAACCATAGAGGTTATTGACGTAGTAATATACAGTACTGTGAGATTGTCTAACCATAAAGGTTATTGACGTCAATATACAGTACTGTGACATTGACTAACCATAGAGGTTATTGACGTAGTAATATACAGTACTGTGAGATTGTCTAACCATAAAGGTTATTGACGTCAATATACAGTACTGTGACATTGACTAACCATAGAGGTTATTGACGTGGTGGTGGTTATAGTGTTCAATGGTTCCTATTCTGTTCTTGCTTTTTTAATCACCATAAGCCCGTTTGTAATTATTTTTGGGACTTGAGACTCGAGACTCGATTTTTTTTAGGATTCGGATTCCACCATCACTAATAACTCAAAATCGAAAAATCCCGACAAGAGATCCCTATTTGCTTTCCATATCACAATTGATGTAGTTCAGTTCAATTAATCTACCCTTTTTTGAATACCTAAGACAAAATTAGGTGAAATTGAAATCCAACAAAGACTTTCACAAATTCACACAAGGTAAATACTGCAAAATAATAAACTTATTAACTTTGTAGGAATCTTTTATTTTTTTTAATTCTGGATACAAGAATCTGCAATATTTACAAATTATACATTTATCCTTCAAAGTAAATTTTACACTTTGCAAAAATACATTCCAAACCTCAATTACAATCTATTTAGTTTGGAACAAATTACAGATTTTAAATAGTGAGCATTTAATATACATAAAAAAAGTTATTGCATTAAACGTTAATACATTTAGTTTGCCTATATCTTTGAATTTGTTAAATATGATTTTTATCAAAGTTAACATAAAAAAGAAGACTGCTCTTTTAGTGTCATCAAAAGGTAAGGGTTTCGCAGGAATTTTGATACCAAAAACTGCATTCATAAAATGTTCTATATAAAAGAGGGTGACATTTTACACACTGTGTAGTTTGTATTATACTTTAAAAACCTGATGTTAAGACTTTAGTAAAAAAAAATAATGATTCACTATTTTCAGTAAACACTGTATACTTGTACTTATCTAAACATTTTGTTGGAATTCTGCCAATAATTAAAGTAGCTCTAACGTAAAAGTGAGCTGACAAAAACAGTAATTGAAATTATTATTAAATTTTAATCAACCACTAGTGCATCTAATGGATAATTAGTATCAGACGATTTCACAGTAGATGTACAGCAAAAGGTTTAAATTATTAGCCCTTGTTGTACAAGGATCAAGGGTATAGCATATAATCTTTGGCAAAATATGTCATGACGTAGATTTTTGTGGGCTTCACTCACCTTTATTTTTGTTTGTGATGTCCGGGACTCGTCAAAACACACATAAACACACATATATACAATACAAAATCGTCCACGGCATCAAGGTCCGACGTTTCGCGGAACTCAAAACAACGTTCCGCTTCTTCAGGGTAGTCGTGGTTAGGCGTTCGACCCGCGTGCGGGCTAAAAATAGTTTATTAATACCCTGAAGAAGCGGAACGTTGTTTTGAGTTCCGCGAAACGTCGGACCTTGATGCCGTGGATGATTTTGTATTGTATATATGTGTGTTTATGTGTGTTTTGACGAGTCCCGGACATCACAAACAAAAATAAAGGTGAGTGAAGCCCACAAAAATCTACGTCAATAATAACACCTCGCCTAAAAGCATGTCGTTCAAAAACAAAATATGTCATCTTATGAAATGTTGAAGTGTACATTCCGAACTATTTCCTTGAGTAATAAATAAGCAATTTACACAATGCACTTTCAATGTCCATCTCTTGAGAAACCAATGAGCAGTGTCAAATGAAAATGCTTACAAAGTAGCAATAGGCTAATGACATTGCTTACAAATAAGTATTATTAATTGTGGTATTATATTTCCTTTACAAAATTATCCATTGGCGTGACATGTATGATGGGGAAAATATTGAGTAATGTATGAGCAAAAATATCTAAACACTTACAATGCAAAAAGACTTTCATCTTTTTGATAAACAAGATGTGTAATTCATTTGACTGAAACAATATTGAATATTATAGACTTTTGAGATTAAATACTCAAATGTCACTGAATAAATATTAAAAGTGCAAACTACATACTCTTGTTAAATTAAACAAGCAATTCATTTTTTTTACAATTCCCGGTATCCAATCTTTAAATTACTGCATAGATATTTTATTCTTTAAATCCAATAATATATCACAATATGTTTTAAACAAATTGGGATGTTTGGATTTTGTCTAGATCTGAACTTCATAATTAACTAAAGATTATTGTATTGTAAGAAAAAAATTTATTTGATAACTTTTCTGTATGAATTTATTCACATATTTTGAAAATAAAGCTTAATAAATAAGAAGAAAAATAAAAACATATATTAGGGTTTATGGTCAACTATTAACATTTGATTTGTTATGGTAACAAAACTGGATCCAGAGTTTAGAGTTTAAGTATTTAACATTATTCAATAATACACTAAATAAAAACTTTTAAGTGAGGCTATACGGATAAGTACTTGAAAATACATTACATCAGACAACTATCAGATAACTATTGGAAACAGCCTAAATAAAGTCTTACATATCATTTAAATAATTAACCAAAATATCAGTCGTACAGTAAGGGCAATTAATTATAAATCATTAAAATAAAACAATTGAACTAAAACATAACAAAGTTAAAACAACCTTACAAGCAGTACAAACATATTGAAACACAAAAGTTTTTAACTAAAATATGGACCACTAGAGATTGCAGTTGAAGGAGCCAATTAAACACGTGACTTCGAAGGAGCCCAATGAGGTTTGAGCGTTGTTGCCAAATCTAGTTATTGATTTATAAATGTTACATTAATATCTAAGTACCATCCTATTAGGTTTGCTCTGGTTATTTTTTAATACTTTAGTTTGACAAATTTTTTTTCCTACAGTCACCCTACAAAGTCGGCTTCCTTGCACTGATTATATAGTACAGAAAGCTGCTAATTACTGCATTTACTTACTTTACCACACACTTTTTTTACTTTGTCGCACACCAGTATTCCAACCAAACACAAAACAGCGTGCTTGTATTATGCACGTAATACAAGTACGCTTGGAAATAAGTTGGTAACAATTAAAGATACTACGACTACGATCAGCTTGTGCAGCGTTTCCCATTTAGTTCAATGTTTGGATTTAACGTAACTTAAAAACGTGTTGTACAGTGTTTGAAAGACTAATTATTTATTTATATGCTTTATAGTAACTGTAGGAAAATTATAATGTGTAACACTAGTGCAAACTGCCTTTGCTGTACTCGAGAAACTTTCCACTCTCCTGCAGCTTGTGCGTAAACATTTCTCTCGTGTGCCACTTCGCTCACTAGTTACACAAATAACTATTCCACGGTGGAAATTTTTACCTGCTGATTTGAAAATTTTGTTTAGTATATTTTAATTAGTGTCGCCACGGCTCCCGATGGTAGCCGAGTGGTAGTCAACGGGCGATGTTACAATGTCACCCTAGCCCGGTCTTGGTATTGGCTGCCGCCAATTGCCAACTGCTGACTCTATTGGCCCATACTTTAAATCTAAATTCATTAGATGAAAGACATTACATGAACCAGTTGTAGTTGGCTTTGAGCCTCAAAAATAAAATCATCACAGAATAAGACAAGAATTTCTTTAACCAGAAATAAGAATGTCCTAAATAAGAATATTTATGTCCTAAAATAAAAACAAACAAAAAATAATTGGTTTGAATAAATATGACAATTTATCTTGGGTATAATAACTAACATTAATTTATCCATGCGTTTTTTTAAAATTAAATATATATATTTATCTCTTTTTTAAATGTATTAACATTACCATATCATTTATCCAATGACTGCATTATAATGCGTCATTAATCAAATTTTAATTAGAACTAAAATTACTCTAGGTCTAAAGACTCTTTTAATTCCATGCAAATCAATTCAAGATAATAATTACGCACATAAATTTGTACTTTAAAGAGTGTGGTGTATATAAACAAACTGTGGTATAATACAGTAGCTCGATTAAGCCTCGTCCTACTCCTTAACAACTTTATAAAAATTGTAAAATAATATTTTAAATATAAATAATCTATATACAAGCTAAATGATACAATCAAAATAAATACAATTACATGTGAATGTACACATTTGGACTATTAACATTTGTATACAGACTCGTCAACTTGCTCCTTCTCCTGAAGCAAACAACAATGGCAGTTCTGGAACCTGGTTCTGGCAGTTGAGCTGGAAACAAATACAACACACTATAGAGACTGGCTGACAGTAAACACGGCTGTTAAAATACATGTGTGGTGTAAAACACTCTTTCAAAAAACAAATGGACATAAGCTTAATGTGTTTATAGCTGTAAAATTCATCTGTTGATTTTGATGAAGAAAATAGTCCTGATTAACAATGTTAGCACATAATTATCAAACTGATTTTGTTTTTATTACCGATTCACATTGTACATTTCCGACATATAGGTAAATTTTACAAATTTAAACTCATTATTGCGTTGGCGGAGTAATATGTCTTGCTTCTGAATAACGGTGTCAGCTGTTCATATAAGGAAGGAAAACAGAACGGAAATAATTCTGAGAGCTATTTTTACAGAAAACAATGTACTAAACTATTGTTTTCTGATTTAGCCAGCATAAATAATGGTGCAGTATGACAAAAATACTGTTTAAAACACTGGCCAGAAATGTATTTTTTTACCTCCAAGAAACTTAAACTTGAGCTAGGGCCGAAAAGAGCCTTACTGATAAAATAAACTAATATTCTAAAACAAAAATTCTATTAAACAGATATTTTAAAGGAAAGTAAAAGTGGCTGATATTTTTGTTATAAAGGGATAGAGTTCAATTGGTTTACCTGAGAAAATGTGTTAGAAGTATTCTATGTCTAATATCTACTGCCTGCCATCTGAAGATAAAATCATGTTTTGTTAATTGTTATAATCTGTTTGTATTACTTGTTTACATTTATCAGTTCTTTCCAAACCATAAATATATACCTTTAAATGAGGTTCCTGCCCTTAGGAGGGGGTTTATCGAAAAACTGATATTTTTGGGGAAGTGTCACATCAATACCTTTTATTGAATGAAGTATGCGGTTGATAGATGTACGGCTTACAGTTTTCTCAAAAGTTCAAATCCATCCTAGCTTTATATATATATATATACAGGGTGGTCGAAAAGTCCCTTTAACCCTCCGAGTGTCCATCGTCGAAAAATCAACGCGCTACACACTTTGTGTAGTGTCACGCGTCGATTTTTCGACGCACGAACATCGTTTACGGCGAAGGCTCTATGACTGACTGAATCGGATTGAACTGGATCGAGTTAGGTATCGTTCTTTCCGTTATATTCTAAGCTTTCTCCAGAGGTCTGTCTCAGCGCTGTATGTTCTCCGAGCCGATTGTAATTGTAGCAGACAGCTGACGTGCGTATTCGTAAACAGCTTGGTTATCCTCGGACCGATGACTGATGTGTTTTATTACGTTTATCATTGTTTTAGTGTTAAAAATCAAAAGTAGTGATATACGTGGTGCATTATAAGAAGATTTAAGTGATTTTGAAGGGCTGGTTGATGATCCTGAAGAAGTAGGTAGTGATATTGATGTAAATTATCAGCCAGATTCCTAGCTATGGTTAGGCTATGCATTCTTAGCTTAACGCTATGTACTGAAATCCGTTTTTCACTCATAACTTATTTATTTGATAACTTACCTTTGTATATGATTATATATTTGTAATCCACATTAAATTTAGAACAAAGTGACTATTTTCAAATATTTATAGGCCTATAATTTATACAATTTCATTGAGCGCAAACTTATTTTTTTTTCAATTTTTCCAAAATAATTTTTTTTTACCTAAAAAATTTTGTTGAAACAAATATTCCTTATGTTTTATGTATGATATTGAAGCCCATGATTTTCCAAACAAAATGGTATATAGAACATTAGAATTAACATCGTTTCAAGCTTCTCAGATCCGTTTTAATAAAACCTTGCAAATGCGCCAAAAATAGGTGGACATTAAGGCCTAAACTATGGACACTTGGAGGGTTAAAGGTAAATTCAATTTGATGTTGATTAAAACCATAGAAATCTATTTTAAGCAGAAATTTATTGTGGACTACACCAAGTGAACATCATTTATGGTCCAAAATATCGGCATGCATACCTCCATTGTCTTGGCAAAGCTTGACTCGACTCCAAGTTCTTTAGCTAATTTGTTTAAGCATTTCTAGGGTGACTCGTGCAAAAGCCGTGACACTCTACCTGGTGTCACCGCATCCTAGGGCTGTGGCGATGGTTGGAAAGGAAGAGTGAGGCTTCATTCTCTCCCCCAATGTTGCCTTACTACTCAAGTACGAATATTCGCTGATCAGCCGTCTTTATAACAGTGAAATACGTACTACAATATTGTGTAAAGGGACTTTTCGGCCACCCTGAAGATTATCGACAGTTTTGATTTTTTTAGAGACTATTAGTGATGGTCGGATCCGGATATCGGACTACCGGATCCGAGCTAGAACCGGAACCGGATCGGATCCAAAAAATTCCGGATCTTGGGCTGGATCCGGTTTTGATGGATCCGATTTTTTTCAATTTTTTTCCCGATTTTTTTCCTAACAAAAAGCTGTCTGAATCCATGTAAGAGACTGATTTTTTTACTAACACAAAGGAGTCTGTATCACTATACAACCCCGATTTTTTTCCTAACACAAAGCTGTCTGTATCCATGTAAGAGACCGATTTCCCCCCGATTTTTTACTAACACAAAGGAGTCTGTATCACTGTACAACACCGATTTGTTTACTAACATAAAGCTGTCTGTATCACTGTAAAACCCCGATTTCGTAGTGAAACACACTTTAGCTGCAATACAACAACAACACTCACCACAAGAGCTAGCCTACTGAGATTCTCACGTCAGCTGGATTTGTTTGTCGCTATCTGTCAGATATTTGATAACTTTCTCAGTTGCAATGATTCCTCTACTGCTCCCTGATCCAGCCTGCAACAAGTCAATAAACAATCAAACTAATACCATGAACATTGTAAGAAAATGACACGCAGACAGTTGTGTAGTTTTATCAAAGATGGAGTTTATGTAGCTTAAACTGAGGCAATCATAGTACATACATTTATAGGACATTTCTTATCAATGTAGTACCGGTACTACTTTCTGAAGAAGTCCTATGCTAGGGTCGGTGGCGGACTTACCATAAGGCACACTATCCATGTACCTAGGGGCGCCCGGCCGCAGCAGGTGGCGGGTGACACGTTAGCGGGCGAAGGGTGGCGTCGGTGGGGGCGTGGTGGATAGCAGTGAAGATTATTATGGTATTTTTATAATGTCAGTCAATATAATATCCGGAAAAAGCCGTGTTTTTACTTGTACTTATTAATTTAATGCATAAGGTATTACAGTATAGGAACAGCACGAATCTAATCAGGTAAAATCGTGTTTTGAGTACAATCCTAAAAATAAAATAAATAAAGGGCTTCTCTATTCCTTCAAAGTTATAGGTAAATGTTACATTGTGTACACAACGAGATGACAATACCAGCAAAGAATAATATAGACTCGCAATCCCTATGCCCAATACATTACCGGAGATGAAGCCATTCCCCCCACTACTCATAGGCGCATTCTTCTGAGCCACTGTGCGCTACTGTCACCAAATTTAATTCGGTCACACGTGGCCGGGAGTCATACCTGGGATCACGCCAGGATCGCGGAGTCATACCGACGATCCCGCTGTGACCGCGAAGTCATACCGTCGATCACGCCATGCCAGCGAGTCATTCTGACGATCATGCCGTGACGATGGAGTCACACTGACAATCGCACCGTGACCACGAGTCATACCGAAGACACGCCTTGAACGCGAGTCATACTGATGATCCCGCTGTGACCTTGGAGTCATACCGACGATCTTGCCGTGACCACGGAGTCATACTGACGACACGCCGCGACCGCGGAGCCATACAGACAATCGCGCCGTGACCGCGGAGTCATACCGACGATCACGCCATGACCGCGAAGTCATACCAACGATCACGCAGTGACCACAGAGTCATACCGACGACATGCAGTGACCGCGGAGTCATATCGATGGTCACGCCGTTACCGCGGAGCCATACAGAGGATCGCGCTGTGACCGCGGAGTCATACCGACGATCACGCCATGACCGAGGAGTCATACCGACGATCACGCCATGACCGCGGAGTCATACCGACGATCACGCCATGACCGCGGAGTCATACCGACGATCACGCCGTAGCCGCGGAGTCATAACAACGATCCCATCGCGATCGCGAGTCATACCGACGATCACGCCGTGACCCCGAGTTATATTACGTTTTACTGAATTATATGCTTTAATTGATAAAGTTATGTGTCGAGTACCAGTTTTACTAAGGCTATGGGATTCTAACAACGCGGTAATTTAAAAAGTGTTATGACTGTGTTTATTAAATTGAAGATATTCAGGGCTTTTTAATATACAAACAATTAGATCATAAATGAACAAATTTACCACAGTTTGGATTTGAATATCTATAAAAAGAAGTTTGCAATGATCAGGGTGTGTCCCAGTCATAGCTCCTAAAGCCCTTTTTTGAAGAATCAAAATTTCTTTTATTCTACCACTTCCACCCCAAAGCACCAATCCATATCTCATAAGTGACTGGAAGTATGCAAAATAAGCCGTCCTTACATATTTCATAGGAACCTGATTTACAAAAGATTTAAAAGATATACCACACGAGACAATCTTGAAGACACATATTTTTTTTCTTTTTGAAGTTTTTACTGCGGCAGTTTCAACACCAAGAAGCATTGATTCACCCAAATTGTTACACTTGAATTTAAATACCTAAACAATGGTGAAAAGGACAACTTACAGCAGACGTTAGAGTCATAAAGTTGAAAAACTTTTGCAGCACAGTCAACATCACAGTAAAATTCCCTTCTGGAAGGTTTTGGCGAACGAATGTCTCATACTCCTGAAAAGCCAAAGAAAAGTCATAAGACAAGTAATTTTTTATCTTCATATTAATTTTATACAAGCCTATTTATTCCTAACTAGTGTCCCTGTTGCTCGAATTCGAGCAATTGTAAAATATTACAGGCGTTATTTTAAAACGAATTTCAACCAAGTCAGCAAATGTTTGTAGGAAACTGTTAAATTAGCTAACTTGTTAACTGTTTATAATTAAAATGCTCTTCTTCTCACTTTTGATTTCTGACAACAGCTGGAATTTCATAACAATTTTTGTTTTCAATGTTAATCTTATGGAGAAGTTCAAAACTTTAAAGGGCTTCAGGGCCTCACTCTCTCAGTATTTCCCTAAAAAGAAAGTTTCCTGCACAACTTCACGTTACTCTCTTTCCAATGACACCAAAAACATGACAATCGGTTCAGTAGTTTCGGAGGAGTAATTGTCACAAAAAATCTGCTAGCGTATTAAATAAGTATATAGATTAATCTGAATAATTGACCAAGTTAGTCTGTATGATTGATCATGTAATAAATTAGCATATTGACACATTTTTAGGGTCAAAATAGATTGGAACAAAACAGGATAGCATCAAAATCGAAAAAAAGAAAAGTTTAAAACTTAGTAAAAAGTGACGACAAAGTAAAAACCAGAATTGTATTATTTCATTTGTTTAAATAATTGCTTATAACTTTTAGACTCATAAATTAATAATCATAACTTGGGCTTCTGATTTTAAAACTTACATTTTAAGGTTTATCATGGAGGCAGCATTGGTCCAAAATAATCTACTTTGAGTAGGTCTATTATAACTTTAAACAATCATACCGCTCAATTCTTTTGATCAAACATCATGCATGGTGTATTGTTCTGTTCCCGGTTGTTTAGGATTTCAAAATGTGATAGAAACTGCTAATATAAATTAATTGTAGGGATAGACGGGTCTCAAAATTTGGAAAAATTTTAAATCTCCTTCTACGAGACGAGATTTTATTTTGATCAAGATTTTTTTTGGACCAAATTATAAAAAAAACCTTATAAGCCCCGGCAGAAAGTATATGCAATACCCGCAATACAGGAGCGCGTTGTTGTTGCATTTCCTTTGTGAAGGCGTTCTTATTTACTTGATTCTTAACATGTAAATTATTGCTAAAACTGTTTTAAAAATTTTTGTTTTGACATTGCTAATGATGAGAAGCTTTGTTAAGTGTAAGCAGTGTGAGACATGTTTTACTACTGTAAACATAGGCAAAACAAGTTACTCCAAAATCATTCTAAAAATAACACCAGACTGAAAAATTTGTACTTGATTTGATACTTTACTAGAAAGATTGATGTTTTAGACTGATAAATTTTGTATTTTTCAAGTTGAACGTTTTCTATAAGGAAGAGTTATTTTTAATAAGGCAGGCCTAAAATTAATATTTTTTTATACTGATATTTTTTACTGTTTTTTTAATAAAAGACTTTAAATATTCTTGTCTATTATTATTTATTTTTTTCAACCAGTCATCTGTCATAAATCAGAAGGTATTTTAAAATATTACAGTATCCAGTTTCAATGCCGAACGTACATTTCCCGTTATGTATGAGAAGGGAAATCATGTCTCGATCTCGTTGCAAAATTTTATAAGAAATAAAAATCCTGTCTCGTCTAGAACTAAAAATGCAATCTTGTTCCTCTCTAATAAATTGCTAAAACACAAGCTGCAATGGTGACAAATGTATTCTGTTTCAATTCTTACCTTGTTTCCCATTACTAGGTAGCCCAGAAGCAATGCAATGTAGGCTGCAACAAGTGTATGCTCCATATTTCTTCCAGCCTTTTGTAGCACTGAAATTTATTACAAGAAATACATTTACAACAGAATTTATTCAGGCCTATTATCCGATACGATCCAATATGAACAACCTGCATTGTGAATCAAGATCACTTCCTTTTAAGGTTTTCAAAAAATAATTGTCTGTCTGGCTTTCTGCAAACCCCTTTTACAGTACCAGAGAAATTTTTTAACATGGAAATATAGTTTTATAAGTCATCAATTTTGCAGATTGATTAAACTTCTTTATCTTTGTTGATTGATTATTAGTAGGATTCCATTCAGTATTATTTTTAATTGTCATCTGTTGTTACACATTCTATCTCAGAATAATTTACACTGTGTGTGTATGTCTGATGTTTGTTGTTTTCATGTTTTTACAATTAGTTTAATGCAGCCTAATCTCAATCTGAGATATTAAATATAGCTACTGTAATATTATTCTGTGTATTAGTTTAACAAACCTGGAAAAAAGAATTGAGATCCTTACAGTTCTTGGGTGGAGCTCCTCAGAACTCAAAGTTAGAAATTTATAGTTTTAATACAATGTAGCCAAAATTAGGATGTATTTTTTTACGAAATCAATCACAATATTGTATTGTTTGAAGATGGAATAAATTACCCTTCATTGATTGTCAAGCATTAAAACAATCCAGTATTGATAGTTAATCACTGGCATACTAGTTGACTGCATGGAAATGATCTGTTAAGATTCAGCTGTTGTTTCGGACCATTTTTGTTAGTCTATTCTAGCAAGAGAGTGTCAACTCAACTTACACATAGCTACAGTCTCCTCTACAAACTCCTCCTGTGATGATGCCTGAGGTTTCTCCTCTCCGTCTAAGATGGCGTCAGTCTTTTTCTCCTCTGTCCGAGCCAGCTCCTCTTGCTGGTAGAACAACTTCACCAGAGCGTTCACCCCTGATGTAGGCTGAGTAACTACCAGACAAGTGTTTCATTATGATTGTACAACTACAGATTTATAAGAGATGACTTGGGTAGATGTTATATGTTATCCTTATTTATTTGGATAAAGCTAATTATTTTTTCTTGACATATAGAAAAGCAATTACTTTTTATAAGTTTAAATTTGTAAACAATTTATCCCATTGAATGACTTCATTCTTCATTGATGAATTTTACGTCTAAACCTAAACCTTGGTTAGCAAGCCAGTCTAGTGGTAGAGCTAGTGGGATTTCTGTCCCTGAGGTCCTGGGTTCAAATTCTGCCAATGACCAATGCATTTTATCTAAGTAATGATGCTGCAACCTTAAAGCCTAGCAAGTAATAATGTGAAGAAAAATCCAGGCAAAAGCCTAGCATAGAACAAAAACTCAAACCCTTAATTTAAATAATCCTTATGTTTAATAAATTAACATCAAAGGAGGCTTAAATATAGCACAAAAATTATGTAGAGTTTTACATAGATAACCAGAGTAGATAGATATGACAAAATAAATTTTCAAACTTACTCTCAAATATTGATTCTGAATCAGTGGGAGCGTTAGCTTCTATTAACAGCTTCCTGTTTGTTTCACTGTGCTCGACAAAGTTTATAAGTAGAATTAACGCCTGAAAAGAGAAATAAAGTAAACGATACAAATAGTTTTCATAAATAAATGTTACCCATATAATTTAATTCTCATTTAAATTTGACCAAAATATATTTTAAATGCTACTACTATACTACTACTTTTTGCTCAAGCTCAACAATAATTTTACTATTCAATTCATAAGTACATGCATAATTTTATAGATATACTCGTTCATCACGAGTCTCCAAGTGAAACTTTTAGCTATGGGTCTTCTTTAAGTTGGGTCAGGTCAGGTCAACAGTGGGCTCAACACAGTACAGTTTAGGCTGAAAGTTATTAGGACTATTAAGCCAAGCTCAGGTTGAGATGAGCCAAGTGGAGCGTTTAGGATCATGTAAAGCGTTGGCAATGATGCGAAAATTGACGATTTCCTAGCTATGGCAGGAAACAATGATCGCAAAAGATGTTCACAATTTTGTAATAACTTTGAAATATGGTCTCGATTTTACCGTGATCACGCAAGACGTTAATAAGTTCACAATTTGTCTGCATTTTGCAGTGTGCAGACGATGGTGGTAGAGCAGAGGACTTATGTCCTTGAGGTTCTGGATTTAAATCCTCCTATGAATGAATTAATTTGACCAATGAATATTATTTAAGTAATAATGCCCCAACCTCTAAGCCTACCTAGCCTGAAGTAATGTGAAAAATAAAACCAGGCAAGAGCCTATAGAAAACTATTTAAAACCTGAATTTAAGTTTCACAAAGTTTAAACAGTCACAATTTTTAAGTAAGTTTTGCTTTGTTTTAGCTTTAAAAGTTATATTTAATAAAAATGTGTAATTATTTGGATCAAATTTTTACTGTAATGTAAATTTTCAGCAAAATAAACTTGTTTTTCATTTTATCCGAGTGGGTACTAAGTTGAAATTCACAGACTTACCAATACAGTCATGTCAAACTTCTGTTCGTCTGGGACATACTCAGGTGTCTGCAGTAGCACATGCAAAGTAGCTTCTACAACTCCTTGTCTACCCCCCATCAGAGAGGAGCCGAATGCTATAACATTCACAACCATGAAATATACCAAAGGTCTTTTTAGATCTACGCGTAGTGTGTAGTATATCTTGCTACATATGTTTCATTCCACAGGCTAACAAAAGGATACACTTCTTAAGGTGGTGCCAGAACAAGTTAAACACAATTTATACAAATATTTTATTGTTCTAACAATATCTTAATAAGTGGATCATTTTGTTAGCCTGACGAAGGCAGAGTTCTAATAATTGCCACAATATATGTAACAGAAGTTTTACTACACCCCACCCAACATGTACAGGATTTTCTAACAAGGTACGTTTTAGCCGCTATTTGTCAGGAGTATTTATCAAAAGTACAATAATCAAGGAAGGCAAGGCCCAATTTCAAACCATCAACAACTAATTGTTCTGAATGAATTTTCAAGATCTGAACAATAGTTTCTTAAACTGAAACAACCATTTCTATTGTATTCCGGGATATGAATAATTACAGATAGCTCTTACATTTGTTGTGGAAGTCGTGAGTGAGGTTGATGAGCACTTTGAGTATAGCGATGAGGCACTCTTTGATTACATATCCTACAGACTCCTTGTCAGTGATGGAGTAGACAGGGTATCTGGTCAGTTCGGCATCACACACCCTGAACAACCTTACTAGTGTATCCACGATGATCCCGTCCTTGTATGTCAGCAAATACATGTTGTTCTCCTCATTTTGTAGCGTTACCTACAGATCATAACCTCTCATAATTTTTGTGTCAAGACAAAAAATTATAAAAGAATTAAAGCAATATTTACATGTAAATAATTAATTAAATAAGAACACCTTCGCAATTGAAACGCAACAACAATGCGCTCCTGTATTGCGGGTATTGCATTGACTAGAATAGTAACCACACAATTTTTAATTGTTGATTTTAATGAGTTGACTGAATAAAATATTGTTAAAATTCATTAAAGTTTGATCAAATTTTTGAGTACTCTAAATAAGACAAGTATAATTATACAATGATAAATGCAACACTATATATGCTAAAAATAAGAAATTAAGAAGACATAATTTTATAACATTTGCCTGTTTTAATGCCACTGTATGGATATGGTTCATAAAGTTATTAAGCACCATACAGAAATTTGGAGAGTCAAAGTAAATAACGAGTAACAAAATATTATATGGGCAGACAGTACAAATTGATTAGTATCAATAATTGGCTTACATTTTCCAGCACCCTCAAACATCTGTCAACTTTGCGCAGCTTGTCCAACATGGGAGGTGACCACTGCACTTGGTAGTCAATGACATTACTGCAGTCGTTGACGGTTTGGACAATGTGCTCCAGACCTCCTAGTTGTCTCAACTCCTCCTTGAACCATTCACCAGCTCTCCTGGATGTAAGACTTAGCAGTGCCTCCATAGCTAGATGACCAACCTGGGTCAAGCAAATTCAAGAAAATTACAACAGATTAAAATCAAACTCTTTACATCTATCAACATTTTACATCACCAACCTTGAATTAACATAATGTTAGGGAACTGAAAACTTTGGGAATATTGTATTCTTGGTCATAAGGATACGATTTTGATTCTGGATTTTTTCGGGACTGGATCTGTTTTTAATTTTTAGCGCTTTTGCTGTGTGCAAATGACGTCTTTGCAGTCGTGGGAGATGTTGCTGGTATAGCGGTATGACAATGATAATGTCTCTGTGATTCCGAGAGATTTTCACGATGGTTTCACGAACCATGATGACTTCGTGATTGTGAGACATGTTGACGGTAGCGAGACGACTGCGGGAAATTTTGTAGAGATGGGAAATAGTGTTACCTCAGCTTTATGGTAAAAGATGAAATAATAATACTATTATTTTTCTCGCCCTTTACTTCCTTGTAAAGGACGTTACAGCTGGTCGCCATTAAAAGGAAGACAGTATCAGGGTTATTTCACTCGCTTGTTCCAATAGTTCAGACAAAGTTACAAAAGTAATGGTATAACCATGGTACTATATATTTCGTGATGCTCGCCGTTAATAGGAAGACACAATAAGAGTTATTTCACTTTCTTGTTCAAAAAATTTAGACGACGTTACAAAAATAATCAAATTGAATTCTAAATAATCTATTACCAAGGTACTACTGTTCCGTGATGCCTGCTTTTAGCGGAAGACACGATCAGTGGGATAGTTATTTTATTTCTTCGTTTCAAGAGTTCAGATGACGTTACCAGGGTATTACGTGACACCCTAGAAATAGTATTATTGATCCTATTGCGTTTTTAATGCACACCTTTACATGTTGACGATGTTACTGCAAATGCAGATTTTAGTCATGATGACATTGTAATAGCTACAGAATACTAAATTAATGATAACTAAAGCTTATATCCTGCTTTTCTACTGGTCTTATATCAGGCTTTTAAACTGTTAATCAAAATGCAGTGGTGGTCAGTTTGGATACTTGTTTGAGGTTGGCTTGCAGTACACTGATGTTTCACAGTTGAATTGCACCAAATATGAAATTTATTTAGTTGAAAGTTTTTTTTACCGGTACCTACCAGAGTATTTTTGCCCAGTATTTTTAACCATAATTGTATTTTATAGAACAGTGTCACAAAGACTGCAAAATTAATTTTGTTTGTCATTATTGATCTCTGAAAGAAAGTCCTGAAAGTCGGGAAGGAAATGTAAATCCCCCCAAGTATTATCCAGTAGTCCGTCCATCCCTTTGTGATATTAAATGTAAATGAAGAGGATTCTGTCAATGCTTACTGTGATGTTGTCCAGGTTCAAGTGCTTGGCGTGTCCCTTTGCCTGAATGTCGGCACACAGTTCCCTCACTTTCTGTCTAGTCTTGTGCAGCTGTACATCTGATAGTCCGCAGTCGTCCAGTGCTGAGGTGTGACTGATGTCACTCTCCAGCAAGTTCAACATCAGCTCTAGACAGTCTCTGTCTAGGTCCATGTTCAGCTGGTCTTGACTCAGTACAAACATTACTGTGGCAGTGCACATGCCTAGGCTCTGTAACAGTCAAAACAGACCTCAGTGACACTCAACTATTTACAGAATGATAACTGTTTGAAAACAGACCAAGGAACACCAATAGTTTTTTCATTGTGATGAACAAAAATATAAGGAATAGAGAAAACAGATTCAGAGATTGCTAAGGTTAATTATTTTAACATCTGTAAACCTATGTAACAAAATGAAAAATGTTCAGCCTTAGTGAGTAGCTTTTAAATAAGTGCAAAAATGTTTTCTCAAACAGATGACAAAATGTGGATTAGGGAGAAATAGTGGTAGTAGTATCTTCCTGGGTTTACTGCAATTAATGCTCAAGTTTGCTGATAACAAACAAGAGAATCAACAGATTTCAGTTAGTTGTCATCATATGTACACAAGACGAGCATGGGATATTGATGAAGTTTTTATCAAATCATTCAACACAATCTAAGAAATTTTTAACCGGTTATATATTATTTGTGTAAGATAGTGTGAGAAAATCTTCTAAAGAGCTACTGACTGAAAGAGTTTAATTCCAGTTAAGACTAACTTTTGGCAGTGTCACATGAAGTATGATGAGTACCATGATATTGTTAAAACAACTTTGTTTAAGTTTGATACCTGATCTTTGGTAGCGTCGTGAAGTGCTCTGAAAAATTTTGCAACAGTTCCGTGAGCTCTAACATGCATACGGAAGGCTGGAGCCATGCATTTTGAAGCTAAAGTAATTGCTGATAGGCACCTGTTAGGACAAAAAAGATTATTAGGACTACAATCAGAAAATCATTTCTGAATGTAACTAAAATTTGTTACGCCAACACAACTTAGGAACCTGTTGCTATAGCCTACATGTTCGATGATTGATTATGCAATTTGAATATAAGTGTTGATTTGGAAAAAATAAAATACTAGAATCTATATAATATAAAGCTAACAAGGATCACAATTCATTCAGCTTGGGGTGAAAATAGAAAAGTCATGTGCATTACATATTTTTGGTTTGAGTTTTCGACCACTGGACGACCTCTAGTTATTATTAATATACTTATTAACATGCAAGAAAATATTAATTATTAAAAATATGTACTTTGCAAAGCCTAGGAAACCTTGGTAGGAAATCAAGCAAATTACAAAATATGCAGTAATGGATTCATTTTGATTTTCAATTACACAAAGAACTTGGGTCAGCAGCAATTACTGATTTATCTACAAAACCGCTGATAAAACCTGAAAAAATCACCAATTTATCAACCCACGTCTGTAACTGGTATCTACATTTAAATCAATTTGATGAGAATGCTGTCCCTGTATTAAGCAGTCAAAGTATTAAGTTTGTGGTTTAAGAGTGAAGGAACATTATAAAAAACAATTGTACACAACAGGATGGGAGGGTCATCATAGGAAAGGCCGAACCAGGAGAGGAAAGGCGAAGGCTGGACCGGTTGGACACCAACTCACCGTGTTGCTATGGGATTATTATCCTGTAAGGCATCTAAAATATATTCTACATCATCATTAAATTCTTGAAATTCGCCAGACTCCTGGATTTGGTAAGCTTTTTTTACATTTCTTACAACTGTATAGAACTGTAAACAGAAACCAGTATATTAGAATGCTTAGCAAAAACACAATATTAAATTACAAAACTATAACTACGTACTTGTTTTTTTAAACATTTATTTCAAAATTGAGTACAATAACATTGGTTCTAAAGCCTTTGAACGCCACTTAAATAACTTATATTGAATTGTTTTACAGCCTTACCCAAAAGAGAAAGAGTTTATTCTGGTACCATGAACACAAAAATTCTGTCAGTAATGTCAGTAATAAGTGAATTATACCTATAGACTAGGCCTACAGTTGAATTTCAGGTGCCAGAGTGATCTCTTTCCTCAAGTAAGCCCTCTATCCTAACAAACATCCCCAATACCCAGGCCCTCGAGTTTTATGTTGTATCTTAAGTTAAATCTTGATATTGGAGAAGACAAACAAAAATTAATAAACCTATAAGCCTAGATTCAATATTGAGGACAACAGTCATTTGATATTAGAGGCTATTCAAAGATATTAAAGTAAATTGTTTTACACCTCTACTACCAGGACAGCAAAAGACACTAGATAATATATTTTTAAACTACATTTTTGGGATATTAGCACGTCCAATGTGAAGCTTACCTCTTTTACTTTCTTTGTGCACTTGATGCTAGTGATGGCCTCAGCATCCATGCTGTCAGCATCAGGTTCTGGATAGGAGGTTACCCTGGTGAGAGCCTCGGATTCCTCAAACTCCTCCTCTAGTGTCTGCACATGTACCTTCTCCTCTGGCCTGGTCTGGGTAGGAGTAGCTGAGCCTGGAGGTCCATCACTACCACTCCACTTGTGCTTGTACAGCCCAAAACGCTTTTTTCTACCAGGGTTATTTGCGTCATTTCCCTGTTGCCGAGACTTGAATATACTTCTCTTCTTTGGTGTTTTCGCTGTCATAGGCGCTTCCTTGCGGCTTTGAGTCTCGGTTATTGCTTCATTTTCATTTGGCATGTTTAATTGTTCACTACCCTCACTGTCTGAGAACCAGTCGTTTTCCACACTTTCGATCTGTTTATTTTGTTCTATCGTTTGATGATCCTCTTTCTCTTCACCTTGTCCTGGAGTCTGTTCGTCGCTATCGTCTCCACCTAAAACTGCAAGTAGTTTCTCTCTTTCGATGTCTACAGCTGTCTTCTTACTCCTTACATCTAATAATTGCTTTTCTGCTGCATTAAAGTCCATATACGTACTAGCTAAAAGATTTTCTGCTTCTTTGAGTTTGGCTGAATCCTCCACTTGTTTTGATATATCCTCTACAGTTTCACTGTCTTGGACTTCCAAAACTGGAGTTATTGTACTTGTGCCTATCTGTTCAGAAGTCTCTTTTTCAGGAGGACCAGGGATCGACTCAGTAACTTGTGCCAAAGGTGGTGGTTCTGAAGCGACAGTTTTTGGAGCTTTTTCCTCAGAACTGGCGGATCGTGTTGCTCTGTCTTCAGATCTGGATGATCTTTCAGAACGAGATCTAGAGGTAGTTGCCGTGGGTTGTGAAAGAGGTTCATAGTCAAAGTCAGTCTCAGGGTCAGTTTCGGTGTATGACACACCTTTGTGTCTTTCTCGTAACCTTTTTGGTGACACATTTCCAGCTGTTTCAGTGCTGTGTCCTCTACGTCGCGATTTCCTCTCAGGAGTGGTGGAACTTTTCTTCTTTTCTTTATCTTTCTCCTTGTCCTTTTCTTTAAATTCTTCAATTGTCGGGGAATAGGTTGGGGATGCTGAATCTTCTCCAGGAGTTACCAACTGAGCTGTTCCTTTGAAAATTCTCAACACAATTGGTGGGTTGGATGAGTGTCCAGGTGACTTTGGGGACTTGGAGGAAGCAGATATCGTAGGAGAGACAGCTGGAGGAGAAGTCATCCTGGGAATGGATGGAGTGGATGATAAGTTCATTGCTTCAGTCTGCTCTTCTTCAAACTCAATAGGAGGAGGGGCAGGTGGGAACGCTTTTTTGGATGCTGCAGTAACAGGTAACCTGAGACAACAAAAAGCACAAATTATGCAGGATTGCAGTAAAACATAACATTACCTTTAACCCTCCAACTGGCAGCGCGACTATAATGGTCGCGGTAGATGGTTTCTGTAGTGGCAGCGAATATAATAGTCAGGTCATTCTCACAAAATGGGACAATTTCAGTCCTTTGGTTGATTTAAGGTTAAAATGAAAAATAAATTTATATTAAATGTATTATTTCTATACCCTTAATTTATTCTAAGTTATAAATGTATAATTCTCAATTGTTATTTATTTACCTGTAAATGACGATTTTCAGAGGTTAGGATCTAGTCGATCACTGTCCCTAACCTGACAGTCGTAATTTACAGTTGGTTAACAACAGTGAATACGAGATAAATTCAAAGACATACAGAGTAGCAACTACAGAGGAATGTCTGTAGAAGCTAGGGGTGTGCGATGCATACATTTCAAAAATGCAACGAAATTCCGATTTGTTTCGATTTGATACATCGAGTTGCGATTCGATTCAGTGGTGGTCAAAACACAATTTGATTCATGTGGGAATCAGTATCCACATACAAAAAACGCATACAGGAGCGTTGCTGTTGCATTTCTTTTTTGAAGGCGTTCTCATTTAATAAATTCTTTGCATGTAAATATTGCTTTAATTGTTTAATTTTTGTTTTTTTGTTTTGTTTTTTTGTTTTATTTTTTTGTTTGGTTTATTGTTTGTGCTTTTTTGTTTTTTTGTTATTTTTTTTGTGCTTTTTTGTGTTTTTGTTTTTTTGTTTTGTTTTTTGTTTTTATTTTTTTGTTTGTTGGTTTTTTTTTTTTATATATATGCCCCTAATACCACATCAACAAAAATTTGCATTACACAAATGTGGTAAATTTAGTTATTGTTATTTCACTCCATTGACAAGTATGGATAGAAAAATGCCGTATTGCTTTGAATCGAGTAGCATCAATTCGAATCGAAAATTGTTTGAATTGAATAAAAAATCGTTTGCACACCCGTAGTAGAAGCCGTTTCCAGAGAGAATGAAAAAAAATGCAATACATTACATCACACTGTTAATTTAAAGGTCTGTCCTTTGGAGCTGCAATGTCAAGGACTACTAAAATAAAGTTGGAAAAAAAGCACAAGTCATCTGTGGGGAAACATGAGTGAAGAGCTGTTTCTGTTGTGTGTAGATTGCCATGAAATCATCATGGATTTTAACCATATCAATGGTTTAGCTAAAAATCTAACTTACAAATAAGCACTCCTAAAACAGCTCAAGCAAAAATAATTAATGAGCAACAATAAATAAAATTAAGAACTTCTACAACTTAATTGGTTGATTTATTTTTTATTTTAGATTTTATCATTTACTAACACTGCATAGAGCTCTCAAAAGAAACATAGTTAGTTAATAGTATACTTAAGTAATTCCAGTCCAAGTCGGACAATCTAGCAGAAGAACGAACCAAGGTCAGTGTAGAGGAGCACTAATTTGGTTTAATTGCAATATAATGATAAACGAGTTAAATTTACAAAAAAAAAAAAATTGTATTCCAGTGTAGTTACCTTGAAGGTGAAGCCTTAGTGTACTTCTTCGCAGGAGGAGGTGCTGGAGTAGGCGCAACTGGAGTGTCAGTAGCATTTCTGCTTTTAAAAAACTTTTTTGGCTTCGGTGGTTCACAAGTGGGGGTTGGTGGGGGAGAGTGGACAAAAACAAAGGGATCTCTTCTGCCCACCTTCACATCCCCTCTAGCTCTCTTGCCACTGAACCGACTCTTCTCTTCATAGCGACCTGAAAAGAAATATACATAGGTACTGAAGGAGATTAAAGAACAAGTAGGCTAAACATCACAATAATTTACTATACAACAAATAAACCACATGGTATGCTTAACCTTTCAAGTAGGTCTTCCTTGGCAACCAAGAGTCAGCATCATAGATTGAGAGTTTGGGTCCTGTCTTGATAAGGTATGAACTCAAGAGGAGTTCACCTGTCTGTGGTAGGTCTTCCTTGACAACCAGGAGACAGCATCGTAGATCGAGAGTTTGGGTCCTGTCTTGATAAGGTATGAACTCAAGAGGAGTTCACATGTCTATGGTAGGTCTTCCTTGACAACCAAGGCCCTCCTAAAATAATCATTGGATGTCTAAAGTGGAATTCTGACAACCAGGAGACAGCATCGTAGATCGAGAGTTTGGGTCCTGTCTTGATAAGGTATGAACTCAAGAGGAGTTCACCTGTCTGTGGTAGGTCTTCCTTGACAACCAGGAGACAGTATCATAGATCGAGAGTTTGGGTCCTGTCTTGATAAGGTATGAACTCAAGAGGAGTTCACCTGTCTGTGGTAGGTCTTCCTTGGCAGCCATGGCCCTCTTAAAATAACCATTGGATGTCTAAGGTGGAATTCTGACAACCAGGAGACAACATCATAGATTGAGGGTTTGGGTCCTGTCTTGATAAGGTATGAACTCAAGAGGAGTTCACCTGTCTGTGGTAGGTCTTCCTTGGCAACCAAGAGACAGCATCATAGATCGAGGGTTTGGGTCCTGTCTTGATAAGGTATGAACTCAAGAGGAGTTCACCTGTCTGTGGTAGGTCTTCCTTGGCAACCAAGGCTCTCCTAAAATAATCATTGGATGTCTAAGGTGGAATTATGTCAACCAGGATAAAAAGAAAAAGTGAGGCATAGTCAAACAAAACAAAATACTTGAGCTTAAATAAAGTTGTATTAAAATAATCATGTGTCAAATATTTAAATAATTTAGAATAGCCTACTTTTAAACTTTTTTCATCAATACAATTAGACTTTTTTACCTCCAACAGAAAAATTGGTGCTTCGGATGGAAGTGAATGAAGTAATTCCCCATTTTCCAATTGTCCCTGCTGACTTGGCTGCAGATGGTCTATTACTGTTTTCACAAAAAAGGGTCTCAAACTGAATATTGGACTGTGAATTATGCTTGGCATTGGGTCCTTTTTTCCCATACCCTTTTGAATATCGAGCCATCTGAAACACAATATTTGTGTAGGATTAGAATCATAGGGAATCTTCAACATTATAACCTACATGGGAAAAAACTCTTTGATAAACTAAGTTACCCTTAACTTTTAAAACTGTAATTAATATAATATAAATCTTTTAAAAGCAGCCTTGCTGATTTTCTGATAATTATTTAAGACATAATATTACAGTGTTTTTAATGATTAGGCTACCCCAAAGAAAATAACCAATCAATATGACTTTTATTTTGTATTTTTATGTTCTTATTTGACTAGGCTACATAGAAACTTGTATTTTTTTCTGTTATTGTTTAATCAATTTTGCCAACTTGTTTAAACACATGTTTAATGCATTTAAGACATATTGTTGTACATTAAAAGTTAGTAATAATCTTGACAATGTAATTTTTTTCAGCTGTGCTATGATTCAAAATGCTTTGTGTGACAATAGTTATTTGTGCAACTAGTGAGCAAATAGAGCAATTGACTCACTCAAGAGAAATACTTACGGAATGGTTCCTCGAGTGAGGCAATTGCACTTTGCACTCGAGTTGCACATTAAATTTTTCTTACAGTTACCATAAATAGGCCTACCGGTACCAAATAAATTGGTAAAGAAACATAACATATTTTTACACTTTTAATATGACATTTAATTATACAACAGTACAACAGCTGACCAGCTGATTTACAGCCAGTATTGCCAACGTATTTCGCGCGCATACGACGTCTGCATGTTACGCGCTCACTATTTCATGCCTTCACGTTGCAAATCTGGAGTGAGTGAGACAAAGTAATTAGAGCGAATAAGTGATGAGCGAATTGGCCACTTTGCTTTCTCAAATCAGTGAGAGAACATGTACATTGTTAGGTAACTGTAGGAAAAAGAATTATTTATATTTATTTATTTAAACTTTAAAATTTATTTAAAGGGACCACTTGTAAAAAGATTATTCTTCATCAATTCCTAAATTCTTGTCTAATGAATTAGTGAGGAAGGCCCTAAGGCACAAAAAGCCTTTCTTCACCATGAAAGTTGCTACCTATTCCTTGAAGCAGGTATGGTAACTTTCAAATTAACCAGTATGGTAATAGGCCTATTATATTGGACATCCAACAAACTGTAGTCACAATTCCTACAGCCTACAGTCCCAAAGAGTATATATTGGCAATCAAAAACATTGTAAAGATCTTCCTAATCCCACATTGTTTCACTTAAGACTAAATTTTCAAAATGATAAACGGTCAATTTGATTGTCAGTAGTGAGGACAATGGCAAAGGTTTTTAACACGTTCGCTGCTGACCGCTAGATGCCGAGACGGCGCCAGGAGCTGAACTAATGCTCGCCGCTGCGTAAACATTGCTGCCGATATACTGAATTACAGTAAAAACAACAGTAGTTAGACTGGATGGCAATGTTCTGAAATAAAACTGGCTTTGGACATAGTACTAAGTGATTCTGATAGATAGCAGCACTACCCAGGTTGCAGTTGATAAAGTACCGTAGGGTCGCTATCTAGCAGGAAAGAGGTGGGACAAAGCCCTGTTCTAAACGACCCTGGTGGTGATTTTGGGAAACTATATTTCTTATTGTCAGAAAAGTACGTCCCCACGAGCTGCAAAGAAATATAGTATGCTCGTGACGAGCTGGCTGATCTATGGAAACGTTAAACAACAATGAACGGTGACGTTCCGGAACGTTCAGCCTAGCTCCTGGCGCCGTGGCCCGTTTGACGTTCTGGAACGTCCGTAGCAGCCAACGTGTTAAAAGAACACATGCTGTTTTATATATAGAATTTGGAATTTTAACTTAAACAGGTTTTATGGTTTAAATATAGGCTATATTAGAATTTGTAAAGTTATACTCTACAATAATCAGGACAGTGTTGATAAGTTTCAATTTAACCATAGGTAACTATTTCACACACCACTCGCACTTCATAAGCAAAAATTCGTCAAAAAATACCTTTAAATCCTTACACAAATCATTAGGCTATCGGCAAAATCTTATTATAGCATTGAGGAATTATTTCTGGATAATTTTGAAGGGTAGATTGTAAGCTACCACTGTTAAAAAAATAGTCCTTTTAGCAAATTTCCCTTTATCCCCCGAGTGTTATTTGTTGCTGCAGCGACACGTAACACACTTTTTGTAGTGTTTTGTGTCGCTGCAGCGACTCACAAACACTGTTTACGGCGAAGGCTCTATGACTGACCAAATCGGATTGAACTGGATCGAGTTAGGTATCGTTTTATTTTACAGGTTCAGAGCTTTCTCTGGAGGTCTGTCTCTAAGCGCTTTTCATTTTAGTTCCGAAAATATTGTAGCAGACAGCTGACGTGCGTATTTGTTAACAGCTTGGTTAACCTTGAACCGATGACTGATGTGTTTTATTACGTTTATCATTGTTTTAGTGTTAAAAATCAAAAGTAGTGATATACGTGGTGCATTATAAGAAGATTTAAGTGATTTTGAAGGGCTGGTTGATGATCCTGAAGAAGTAGGTACTGTAGTGATATTGATGTAAATTATCAGCCAGATTCCTAGCTATGGTTAGGCTATGCATTCTTAGCTAAACGCGATGTACTGAAATCTGTTTTTTGCCCATAACTTATTTATTTGCAAATATACTTCCTTATATTATTATATATTTGTAATCCTCATAAAATTTAGAACAAAGTGGCTTCTAATACTTATAGGCCTATAATTTATACAATTTCATTGAGCGCAAACTTATTTTTATTTTGAAAATTTTCCAAAATATTTTTGTTTTTACCTAAAAAATTTTTTTGAAACAAATGTTCCTTATGTTTTATGTATAATATTGAAGCCCATGATTTTCCAAACAAAATGGTAGGCTATATAGATAAGTATAATTAACATTGTTTTGAAGCTTCTCAGATCCGTTTTAATGAAACCTTGCAAATGAGCAAAAATAGGCAGACATTAAGGCCAAAACAAGAGACACTCGGAGGGATATAGGCTAGGGAAGTAGCTATTACCGTAGGTGGCACGGCAAGACCTAGGCCCGGGACCGAAGATTTACTTTTTCATTTTTTTGTCCCCAGGGGCCAAAAAACACCATTCGTCCAAATTTATATGTACAGTAGAATCCCTCTTATCCGGACTCCTTGGGAGGGAGGCCAGTACGGATAATGGGTTTTCTGGTTAAACCGACGTCCCCAAAAACTCATTAAAATGGACTGTTTACTGTGATATTCGACTTAAATTTAGTAGAGCATTGTATTTAGACACGTGATCACTGGTCTTAAATTCTTCCCACGAGAACATTCGTTTCAGTACTGCCTGCCGATCTAGTCCTGTTATCCAATGTGCTGATAAAAATTGTCCGGTTAAAGAGATGTCATTTCTGCCGAGTGCAGTCTGGTTAAACCGATGTCCGGTTAAAAGGTGTCCGGATAAGAGGGAGTCTACTGTAGGCCTATATAAATACAGGCCTATAGGCATATGTCCGTGAACATGAAAACTTGAGTAATTTTTGTCCGATTTTGATGAAATTTTGTTTAAATTTTTTTTATATAGCCTACACCACAGTAAGTTTATGTTTAAAGATGTAAAGTGGGATAAACTTAAATGAGTTTGCGAACCAGCATTCGATCGGACCATGGGAATGAGGTTTTACCGAGTTTTATGGGGTAAATAATGGTTCTCATTTTTGACACTAAAAATTCCCATGTTAATCTCATGGAGAATATTGTAAAATGTTGTAAAGGTCGGCCGCTTAGAAAGCGTCCTCCTCGTAGCATTGGTGCGAGAGAGAGATAACGAGCTGTGGGAGTGAGACAGACTATGGCTCTTCCCCCACTCCGCTAACCACCCCACCCACAACCTTCCCGAACACAGCCCCAATGAGCTACAGTAATCAAATTAAATTATACAGCTGATCAAAATGTAAACAATTAGGCTACGTTCTTCATAACTTAAGGAAAATAGGTCCTGCAAAAAATATTGTATAAGTATCCTAAATCGCATCAATATTTGAGCATCATGAAATGTTATTATATCATTGTGTAAGCAGTTCCATTTGGTAACACAGGATTCCAACTCCCACGACACCGGGGCAGCGCCGTGTCGGTGTCGTGTTGTGCGGTGTGAAAACGGCCATTGGCGGAATGGGGGAACATACCCTCCCACGCCGTTACCTCCCCTACACATGCGCTAAAAATTTCGCACATGTTGTTTTCTAATTGGCCGACCTATAGTTTGTTTGTTTATGGATATAGGTATTTTGATCAAACTTGGGAAATTTATTTTTTTTAAAGGCCTACAGAGCTATTAATAGTTTACAAAAAAAAACTTTAAATTAGTTTCCTTCTAGCAGCAAACCATGTAGCCTACTCAAGAAACCTTAAGTTATTTAAATGAAAATCAATTCAGATAAATGGAAATTCGCTTAGTCGGCATGTTTGCTGCGACGGGGACGTATGTACATACCTATCATTATATCGTATTATATCGTATATATAAATATTTATATATGTTTGTGTTGCAAACTGCAGAGATAGCAGTTAAGTCCCTACATTACAATAGATTTTTTTTTTTTAAGAGGTTGGCGGCCTCTTTTAACCTTGCATTTGCCTGTCCACATAGACTAAGCGCCCGTGCGTGGATCGTTAACAGCAAAGCAAGGAGTGAGCCGGTACAGTACAAAGGTGAACTGTACTGATAAAATGTTATCGGCAGTGACCAGGATCCGAACCCACGACATCGCTGCCTTGGGCCCGAAGTCCGCGACGCTACCGATTGAGCCACCAACTCACTAACAGAACAACAGAAAAAATAGAAATCAGATCAGAAATGATAGATGAACAGCTTCTAGCATTCAGAGGGAAATGCAGATTTTGTATGTACATCCTTAACAAACCTTCTAAATATGGGTTAAAGCTAGTGATGGGATATGACACAAGCACAAACTATAAGTTCAATGCTATTCCGTACACGTTGGCAATAAAACCTTTACCGATAATTTACCAGTAGCAGAGTATATGGTCAAGAAAATGAGACCCGTGCATGGAAGCAACCGCAACATAACAACTGGTTTACCAATGTTAAGCTGGTGGACGATCTACTTACTGACGCCTCCCTACAATTTTACTTGTTGGCACAGTACGATGAAAACAAAAAGGAGCTGACAAAAGATATGAAAAATGACAAAGCTAGACCCAGTGAACATGAATAATTAAGTTAACTTAACCGAATATCAAGTTTCTGATGAGGAAATAACTTAGTGTGACAAAAAAGTTAACTTGGTCAGTAGAATTAAGTATAGGAGTAAGTTTAGCCTAAGTTGTAAAACGTATAACTCACGGTAACTTAAGTTAGGCCTAGGCCTACCTTTGTTAGGCCATAGCCTAAGTTAAGTTATTTCAGTGAATATTTCTGAGCGCAGAAAAATCTCGCTTCTTGTGGTATAGGTCTAGCCTATAAGTTAACCCTCCGAGGGTCACGCGTCAAAAAATAGACGCACAACACACTTTGTGTAGGGTCACGCGTCTAGTTTAAGACGCACAAACATCGTTTACGGCGAAGGCTCTATGACTGACTGAATCGGATTGAACTGGATCGAGTTAGGTATCGTTCTTTTCATTAGATTCTAAGCTTTCTAAAGGTCTGTCTCTAAGCGCTGTTTGTTCTCTGAGCCGATCGTAATTGTTAGCAGACAGCTGACGTGCATATTAGTAAACAGGTTACTTAACCTCGGACCGATGACTGATGTGTTTTATTATGTTTATCATTGTTTTAGTGTTAAAAATCAAAAGTAGTGATATACGTGGTGCATTATAAGAAGATTTAAGTGGTTTTGAAGTGCTGGTTGATGATCCTGAAGAAGTAGGTAGTGATATTGATGTAAATTATCAGCCAGATTCCTAGCTATGGTTAGGCTATGCATTCTTAGCTAAACGCTATGTACTGAAATCCGTTTTTCGCTCATAACTTATTTATTTGATAACTTACCTCGCTATATGATTATATATTTGTAATCCTCATTAAATTTAGAACAAAGTGGCTATTTTCAAATATTGATAGGCCTATAATTTATACAATTTCATTAAGCGCGAACTTATTTTTTTTTTGAAAATTTTCGAAATTATATTTTTTTTTACCTAAAATTTTTTTTTTTAAATGTTCCTTATGTTTTATATATAATATTGAAGCCCATGATTTTCCAAACAAAATGGTATATAGAACATTAGAATTAACATTGTTTTAAGCTTCTCAGATCCGTTTTAATAAAACCTTGCAAAGGGGCCAAAAATAGGTGGACATTAAGGCCTAAACTATGGACCTTTGGAGGGTTAAATTAATATAACTTAGGTTCCCATGGTAACCTTATTATGCATGATTTCCTATCACTGCCTAACTGGAACTTGTGTCTGAGTTTAGTTAGGAATAATTTAATTACAGTATACTCATAACTCATAACTCATTTATTGAACCAAAATAACAGATACAAAATTTGCATTGGTCATGTCAAATAATAGAACTAAAATTAAAATAAACAATAGACAATGTTGCTTCAATAAAACAATATCAATTACTTCTTACAACAACAAAAAACCAACTAACTAAAAACCAACTAACTAAACCCATCAGCGACAGTACCTAATTTAGGCTAATATGGTGCTTGCATTTTATTTGAGTTATTGATCTCGTTTTTAGATAGGCCTGGATTGTACCGTATAGTAAAAATAACCAACCTAGGCCTACCTTACACAATATTATAAGTTACGTTTTCAAATGTACAAACTTAGGCCTATTTGGGGAAAACGGCTGGATTCAGGACATGATTAAAGTAGATTTGGTAGGAACAGCTTTAATATGACAAGGTTAAGATCGAATGAAATACTTACCTTAAAAACTAACGTGATAAAAAAATATTACATTCAAAAACCTTTTCATGCACTTTAATATAAACAATCACAAGAAGACACAAATACGCAAGAAAATAATAGACAGAACAATATTGGTCGCCATCATGAATATAAAACTTCAACTTCTTCTCTCCACTCCACTCCAGCTCTGAACCACGGCCACCTAGGCAGCCGTGTCTGACCTCTCCACTGTCCTGCTTCTTCGTTTTGTAAAATAAATACTGTACCAAAATGCTATTGGATTAATATTTGAGAACTAAAAACTTTCTGTGAGGTCTCATAGTGCATAATCCTACAGTGCCTAGTCGTGAATTTGTCTTATGGTGCCTAATTTGAATTTTGTCCTATAGTGCATAACTGTTTATTAACAACTATTAATTAACAGCTGTGCCTAAGGAATATGTCGGCCTTAGTCACTAACAAGACTACAAGATTGCGCCACTCGGCCACTCATCCTACACTCATCTCCATTCATACTTGGCTTAAAATACCTACTTTGTTTGTATGGTCGCCATTTGATTGAAAAGCATGAAAAAAGTATAAGAATTAGGCACTATAACGTACGTTTGGTGGTACGTTTCACCATTGACTACTGGAGTAGATTTCCCATCCTTATGTAAAAGCTGAAGCCAATTTTATTGTTAGTTCTGACCGGTTTTCTGTATAGATGTCGTGTTTTGTTAACAATTTGTTTCTTGTTATTTCAGTACAGTAATTTAAAACCTCGCTTAACCAAATAAAACTAACTATAAGCATAAACAATAACACGTCTACTAGCAAAATAACCAATCAGTTATAGACACAAATATAATGAGAAACTAACCGTAAAATAATATAAACAAACTGTAAACAAAACACGGCATCTACAGAAAACCGGACAGAACTAACAATAAAATTGGCTTCAGCCATAGATAAAACCATAGACAAATAGATACCGGTACTCCCTTAGTAGATTTCCCATCCTTATGGAACAGCTGAAGACAATTTTATTGTTAGTTCTGTACAGTTTATGTAGAGGTCGTGTTTTGTTTACAATTTGTTTCCCGTTATTACAGCCATTTAAAACATCGTTTAACCAAATAATACGATCTAATCATAAACAATAACCTGTCCCCTAGTTATATAACCAAACAGTAAAGCACAAATCAAGAAATTAACCCTAAAATAATAGAAACAAAGTTTCGTCGACACTAGCGCCCATGTGTTACGTACATGAACTAGACACGAAAACGTGCTTCAAAATTTACAATGGGATGAGAAGTCTACTTGTGTTGGTTGGTTAGTCTATGCTTCAGCCATGGCCACCTTTAACTGCAGGCCGCGGCCTGGTAGAATTGGCAACGTTGCAAGTGATTACCTAATCTGATTACCTTATTCTTAGCCTGAGACCAGTAACTCACTGGATAAGCTACGTCCAAAATAATTTATATATACATATTTACAAAAAAGTGGTGTTGTCTAGCAGATGTCCCATAAGATAACATGACAGAAAAGTGACACCTGCTCATCAATTCGCGTATTATTCGTTTAAATTCAAATTTATGAGCATAAATGTATTAAAATATTGAAAATAAAACCTATAGAATTGAAAATCAAAACAATAAATTGAAAATCTATTTTTGTATAATTAAAGTGGAGTCAATATTTTCATAGACCAGTAAAGCTTACATATTATTCAAGAATACACAAAAACCATTAGCTGCTTCTAAACAAAACAGCTGTTAAAACCCTACTTGCGACGTTGCCACTTCGAAGGCTGTTTTATGAGGATGGGAAATCTAATGCTATTGGATACAGAAGTAAACATCCCATCTATATGGAACAGCTGTCACCAATCTTTTAGCGAATTTCCCTATAGGGAAGTAGCTATTACCGTAGGTCTCATGGTAAGACCTAAGCCCGGGACCTATTTACTTTTTCATTTTGATGTCCCCAGAGGCCAAAAACACCATTCGTTCAAATTTTTATATATCTATATATATATATATATATATATATTTTAATTTAGGTGTTCACGTAATAGGGCTGCTGATATATTAAATATTTAAGTAAATAAGTACAACTGAGCACCCTGAATATTATATTTTATAAAAAGAAGTGACATGTTTCAGACATTAGTCCATTTTAAATTAGGCGCATAATAACGCTTCAATATACTAAATTATTTGTTTTTTTAAGCTCTACAAAATGGTTTAAAAAGAAATTGTGAAATTTTGTGTTTTTAGGGTTAAAAATGGGAAAAACCTATTTTTACCCCATAAAACCCTAAATTAAATTAAATTTGAACAAATGGTGTTTTTGGCCTCTGGGGACATCAAAATACAAAATTTTCCAATTTATCTCTAAACCATTTTAAAGAGTTTAAAAAACAAATAACTTAGTATATCAAAGTGTTTTTGTACGGTTATAATTTATACCCCCGCCGCAGCAAACCTGCCGACTAAGCGAATTTCCATTTGTCTGAATTGATTTTCAGTTAAATATATTTTAATAACATTAGGTTTAACGAGTACCTAGGTTTGCTGCTAAAAAGAAACTAATAAAATGTGTTTTTGAGTAAAATATTGATAGCTTAGTACAAAATAAATAAATTTGCCAAGTTTGTTCAAAATATATTTATAAACAAGCAAACTACAACATTTGACAATATTCTCCATAAGAATAACATGGGAATTTTAAATTTACAATTTTGTTTAATTTCCTCCGTTACTAATATTCGAACAAAAATACTTTTATATACTAAATTATTTGTTTTTTTAAGCTCTTTAAAAAGGTCTAACGAGAAATTGGGAAATTTTGTGTTTTGAGGGTCAAAAGTGAGAAAAACCAATTTTTACCCCATAAAACCCCCCGTAAAGCCCCGTTCCCATGGTCCGATCGTGCTGGTTCGTGAACTCATTCAAGTTTATCCCGCTTTACACCTTTAAACCAAATTTCATCAAAATCGGACAAAAATTACTCAAGTTCGCCTCAAGTTGGCTATTTATTTTTTTAGCACTACGGGATTGCACTATGAAACATTTGGCTTTCTTACAGCGCATAGTTCGAATTTTGTCCTATTAACCTTGATTTTAAAGGGCCAATACAAGGAATAATACAATACTGACGTTGTTGATGAGTTTTCAAGATATCCGTTTCCTATTCCTTGCTCGGACACATCCGCATCTTCTTTCATCAAAACCCTTACATCCATCAATCTTCACCTTCACCATCTTTGGTATGCCTGCTTTTGTCCACTCCGACCAAGGATCTGCTTTCATGTTAAAAGCACTGAGTGATTTCTTACACTCAAAAGGAATCGCCACAAAGCCGATCTTAACCATAACCCTCGAGGTAATTCTTAAGCCGAGCGAATGGAACGATTTGGAAGACCGTATCTCTTGTTCGTTCTAGGAAAAAATGGACTGAAGACAGAACAGTATGGGAGTATGTTTTGTCAGAAGCTTTGCATTGTATACGCTCGTTACTATTTTATTTAGTGATGTGTCAAAACAAAACCAAATCTCATAACCATCAAAAACTTTGGAAAAGTTTCGGTTTCGAGATTCGATAGGCGAGTTTCGAGATTCAAAAGTTTTGAAATTGAAAATTTTGGCAATTTTATTTTTGAAACTTTTGTCATTTTTTGTGTCATTATAAAGCTGGTAGGTAGCAATGGAGCAAACACATCATCTCCATAACAATAATGAAACAAGTAAATTGTATTCTGAAGAACTGCAAAAAGCATCTTAGTCGCCACTCGTACTCGCAGGCTTGAAAAACACTTCCAGTCACACATATGGCGAGTTGTAGCGGCTACTTCCAGTTTGGTTGTATAGGAAATTACTGTGCTGAGGAAAATGTCATCTGTGGTATTAAAGAGAGACGTATGTTGCGTATTTTTGCGTAGGTGATCAAGAAAGAAGAATAAACGCAAGTGGGTTCGGGGGTGAATAGTGAGGCGAGAGGGTTCTTCATCAATACCAATGAAAGAATTAGCAAATGAAAGCCCCCAATCATATTTTAAAATAATGAGGATAACCGTTCCAAAATTTGATGAGTTGTTGGATATGATATATCCAGTGATATAGAAAAAAGATACATTTGGGAGGATACAATTTCATGCAGAAAAAAAACTAAAAATAGCTTAAAGATACATGGCAAGTGGGGGCAGTGTCGATTTCAAGGTCGGCTACTAGCGGTGAATTTTCATTCGCCGGCAAGTGCTAGTCGCTGCTACCACAGAAGCAGAAAACGTACTACTATAACCCACTAACCCAGAATGCCAACCGCGTGGTAAAAAGCGTTAAGTACTTTGAGAGAGCTTTGCCTGTCGATTCGTAGGCAGCGCCACTAGCGCTGACTTAATAATCAATATTGTAGTCCATATTTGTAGGATTACAACGGCGTTTTAACCGATGTTCTATCTTTTACCGTTTTCGAAATATCAGCGTTTTAACGCATAGCGCAACCCGCCATGTTTGCCCCCTCCCCCTCACCTTATCGACCACTTTTGGAATAGGTGACATACGTAATTAATTTTTATCACCACAGTCCATATTACAATAATCAGCAATAATATTGCGTACTACTTTCATGCATGCTCAAACCCCCTCAGCTCCTGGGGCCCATTTCATAATAAAGTACAAACTAATATTATTAGTAAATCAGCTGATCGCCCAATGCAAATCTAATGGAAATTACAAGTTACAAGTTGTAACTTGTAACTTGTAGTTTATTATGGAATGGGCCCCTGGACTAATATCAATTTGGTTTTTATCTTTCTTTTCGTAACAATACCTGTCTCAAGCATTATTGGAACATTGACAATTTTGCCTCTGAACTGTTTAAATGTACATTGTTTCAATATCATATGTTTTACTTTTTATATTAAGCTGTGTTCATGTTTATGTTTGTGTGATCAAAAATAAAAGTGTGAATTCCTTTCTTTAATATAATTTGTTTCTCATTAATTTAAAAGTTTATTCTTATAAGTACCTAATCAAGAGAAAGAATGCCTTGGACAAGTACGTATCAATAAGCATATCATTGGCAATGACAAATTAAAGGTTTCAAAATTGCATGTGTATTGAGAACTTTTGATTATTTTTACACTTAATTCCATCCCAAGGAATGGATTGAGTGTTCCTACTGTATATATTCCAAAATTATTTTTAGTCTAAGCCTAGGTTTAGACTACTTTCTTTTTGCAAAAAGCTTGAAGGAAAGTTATACTATTTATTTATTTTTGTTTACGGTTATACTGACCTTTGTGCTTGAAGATGATTTTGGGATTTTAATTAAGAGCTAGAAAAATACTGCTTCAGTTTGTGTTTAACACAGGGACTCAAATGAAAAATGTATTTAAATCTAATTATTACATTATAAAGGACGTTAGTTCTGGTAAGTTAGATAATAGAACACCATAGAATAGATAGATAATAGAACATCAGATAGGTAATTGGTTCCTTAGTCTATGGCTATATCCAAACACCTCTTGGTTATTTAAACCTCCTAAAATATGCGAAACAATTTGCAGATTGTATCACTGAAAAAACTGTGTTTATATGTGCCATAAATATGTACACAAATATGTTTCCTAAACAAATAAAACAATAAAAATTAGATTTGTTTAAATAATTCATAGTCTGCACTCCAGTCTATTAGCCTTTAAAGAGTCAATGGTATCCTTTTATATACAAAATAAATAGTTTTATGAACTGTCAACAAATTCAAGCAAATCTTCCTGCATCTTTAAACCAATAGGCAATAGCTGAAGATACTCCTGTCTATTCCACACACATTTGTAATAAAAAACTTCACATTATAAAAGGAAAATAAAAATGTGATTCCTTCAAAAAATATATTTATTTACATAAAAAATATCTGTACACCAATAAATTACCAAATAAGCTAAATGATGTGCAAAGTGTTTGTGCTGCAAATCAAGGAATATGAAAAGAATGGTTGAAAACAGTGTACAGAGGCTTTCCTGTAACTGCACAGAACCAGTGGAGGGATAAGATCAAATGAATGCGCAGCAATGAATGCTTGTCTTGAGTGAGTTGTGCAAAGAAAGAGGAATGAGAAGTTAATAACCCAATGAAATTATGCGATAATGCGATGGAAAAGAACGATAGGAAAATGTATGAAGTCGCTGTGTTTAGAGACAATTCTGCGAAGAAGAAGAAAGCTTGAAGGGTAAAAATATATTTATTTGTGGAAGGCTTTTGGCCAATCAAATGTAGCGTTGAGTACTGTGTCATCGTCATAGTTGTAGTTATAAAGGTTGTCTCGAACAAACTTCTCCTTGTTTTCAGGTTGTGGATAATAAGATGCCATACCTGCCAAAAACAAAATAATTTTAGTTATTTAATTTCATTCTCATTATTACAGATAATATTTTAGAGACTTAAATTTGAACCTTAAATGTAAAGAAATCATGTAAGGGTGCCTATTTTAAGGTGAAGTGTGTTGAACAGCTGTTATTGGAGCCTTAATTGTTAGTGACAATGACAATATTCAGCTAGCCATAGAATCAGCTGTTATCGATAGCCCAATGATCAAGACAGCTGGGTCCAGTTGTTCTTGTTTAATGAGCTTTTATTAAATAAATATATTTTTTTTAATAAATGGTCCTGCTGACTTGAGGTGTGTGGAGTATATAGTATGCAGTAGAGTATGGAGTATAATAGGGGTGTGGGCCAGACTTAGTTGACTTCACTGCATACCCGGCAGTAGCCATCCTGATACGTGACAAATATTGAGAAAGAAATAAAAACAACCACAGATTTTATAGTATAAGAAACCAATGACTAGAAAACCGTGTTTAAACATTCCTCACAAGGAAAGGCGGTGGCCTCCTCCAGGTATGCAGTAATGTCATAACTCAGTCAGTCCCACTTTTGCTGCACTGGATTGTCTTAACTAATGAAAAAAGCTCATTAACAAAGCCATATGGTGCTCAATTGCACATTCACTGGTGCAGTCCAGGTCTTTGGGAGATAGACATGCTATCAACAGGACAGTACTCAAAATATAATCTTTATTGTTGTGCTCATGCGCCAACTGTCCTTGCGACTTTTGAGAAGGGAGGTATTTGACTTATTTCTGTTCCTTGATTATTCTTTTTATTAAGATTGATTAAATTTTACAAACACCTTTTTTTACATTGATATAGTCGATTGGAGTACTAAAAAGCAGAGTAAACAATGGAAAATCAAGAAATGTGGCGATGGTCCTAGTAATGCAAGAACTAAATGTGGCTTGGCTTAAGGTCACTTTACACTGCACAAAAATGAAAAGTGGAATGGAGAACACAAGGTATTTCACTCTATTCTACACTCATATTTAGTGTAAAATAACCAGCATTGGGTTTTCGTCTCAATAGAGCTGGGTCTAGTTATTTCCTGTAATCAGAGGCTTCACAGAACCATAGATTTTTTTTTTTTGGGGGGGGGCCACATGCCAGTACTGAGCCAGGCTGAGGAGGTTGGAATACTTTCATTACAATTGGTATCAAAAGCTTGTGAGTAAAGTGATTTTTACTGTTGGTTGGCTAACAATATTTACAATTTTTTATGTTGAGGAGCAAGTGCCCCCCTCTACCTCCCACCTCCCCACCCCCACCATGGTGTGACACATATGCCTGTAATATTTCATGCATTTTCCGTATGAAGAAACAGTCTACTCTAGGTGTATCTCACTAAATTCAACATTCATTCTTATTTGGGTTCAAATATAGGCTACTCTGTAGCATCTCTCATCTTATAATTGTTAGGTAGGCCTAGTGAGTACCATTGTAAAGATTATTTAAATCTGCTGGTGCATCATGCCATTCTTTAACTGCAGTAATTCAAGCTACAGAGTTGATTAACAATCTTCCGTATAATTAATTCACTATGCACTTCCATTGTTTAATGAATGTCTTACTCTTGACTTTAGAGTTTTTATGAGGTTGCCTTATGAAGGTTATGAAGTAAGTATCAAGTAAGTAAGTAAGTAAGTTGCAAAACCGAGCCTTAAAGGTTTTTTTTTCAATTTGAGGAAGTTTGATCATATATCCACCTATCACAATCAGGCTAAACAATGTTTTCTACAAACTGTTATGATTTTTCCCAAGGACCTGTCTTACAATTTGAACCCTTATTTGAAAAGGAAACTTATGCAACAAACATTAGTTAGAAAGGCTTCATGAAATGTCTCTGTCATGTTTTACGTTTATAAGGCCAAATTAAAGCTAATAGTTTCATTCACCACATGTTGTACTGATTGTAATTATTGTTTGTGGCTTGAGTTGTCTTGATAACCAGTTATTACTGAAGACCGCTTTCAATAAAAGCATTATTTATCCATACAATACAGTTAAGTTTTATTTGGCAACAGCTACCAGGATAAGATTATGTCAAAATTAACTGTAAGATATGAGAACAAAAAGCAGTTTTTTATTTGTATTTTAAGTGTGCCTATCTACATTCTCTTGAGCTGAGGATACTTCTCATACCAAAATAATATTTAAGTTTTTATATGCACAGGGTGGAACGAATTTAGTGTTTAACATTTGTATGTGTTAAACTAAGTGTTACTGATAAAATGGCACCAATTTAAGTTTCCATACTCTCACAGGTAGGCAGTAACAGAAAAAATACGATTTTTTTCAAAATATTTGTATTTGCTTAGATAAAATGACCAAAAGTGCAATAAAAACTGCTTTTATTTCAATGTCATTGTCATTTTCAAAAACCTCACTAAATCGAAAATAGTTCAAAGTCATTGAGATCCAACATCTGTATAAGCACTTTACTCTCCAATGGAAGTTTGAATTTGTGATTTTTGAGAAATCATCATAAACTTTCACACAGTAATTTATATACTACTATGGACAATAGAGAGTGTCAAATAGTACTAAAATCTCCCTCAATCAATAATCTTTAAAATAATGTATAAAATTTACTGCTTCTTTGATTTTTCGATCTTAAATCTAAGAGTTTCTCATGAAAACTTGGAACGGCTAAAGCTGCATTTTATTAAAAATAATTCATTTCTAAAGGGAACTTTCCATATAACTAATGTTAAAAATACCTCAGCTGTACTTATTTGTATGTTATCCTTTGAATTTATTACCTTATTAAAATCAGGTGAGATTATTAGTTTGTGTTTGTATTGTTTGTATTTGTTTGTATTTTGTTTATTTCAGCTTTACTTAACCAATCAACAGTAAAGCCCGTGGGTAACGGCATATAAAAGAATTAAATATAGACTGTCAGGGATAATGCGGTTATCATGGTTACCATAGGTTCTGGCGCACACCGCTTGGAGCGCCGTGTAGTTACATAGCGTCATTGACTATTGTGTACGCCGTATCTACATGGCCCTCCCAGCTGTGTGCGCCAGAACATCTGGTAACCGCAGCACAGCTGACGGTCTATATTTAATTCTTTTTGTCTATGGTAACAGCTAGTTTATGATAACAGCTAATTTGAACTAATGAATACAAACCTGTATTCATTGTTTGAACCAAGCGGCAACATAAAGCGGTGGGAACTATCAAAGTGGGATTCTTTAATTGTTTACAGTTATTCTTATGTTTTTGATTTATAAATAATTTGTGATATTTTGCGAATATTTGGTAATTTACTCTTTTCTATTGTTTAGGTGCAGTGGTAGAACATTATTATGGCTATAGTAGATGTGTTATAGTATACCGTAAATTAAAAGAACCGAAGTTTCTCAAACCGAGTCATCCCCCATTGCAAACGCAAAGCACGAGTATAACTGCACTGCAGTAAGCATTTTATGCTTATTCGCCAGCCCCGCATGAAGGACGGGTATTTTGCCTCTCTGCTGCTGAAAGAGGGGGGGGGCTCTGTTGGCCTTACATAATAAAAATATGACTTTTAGACAATTTTTTTAGAAGGGTGACTTACAATTGAGGTCATCAAACCATATTTAATACATATTTTATCAAAATATGTACCTATTAAATATGTTTTCTCGTGTTAATCAGCATAAGAAGTGACAAAATTTGGTGCATTATACAGAGTGTCTCACGAAGTGAACCTTTTTATTATGAGATAACTTAACTTCTATCTATGAGTTAACTACTTTTGGGGACTCCCCTTATTTTTAATGATGTTTTTTGGGAAGTTTTCGAATTTTTTAAATATGGCTAACAACTTTGTTATTTATTATGAAACATCCTGTATGTTATGATTGTTTTAGAATTTAAATGCGATTTAAAAACGTTTTTATTCTTAAAATTGTATTCTAAAACTACTTCTTTAGGAGTTACAGCGTGTTACACCTAAGAAAAAATTGCTTGTGGTGTACTTTCTGCAAAGAATATAAAGTCATAAAATCGCATCTACATTCTTATAAAATATCGAGTGTTTCAATATTTAAGTTAGATATAATTTTTTAATCAATAGAATCAATATTTTAACCTATTTTATGATTTTATTAGAATGTAGATGCAATTTTAAGACATATTTCTTTGCATCTCTCTAAACTTACTCATTTATAAGCTACAAGGTGCAGAATGTACACCACAAGCCTGTTTTTTCTTAAATGTAACAATGCTTTAACTCCTAAACGAGTAGATTTAGAGAAAAAAATGTCAGAAATAAACATTTTTTTTACTTATTCCCATTCTAAAACAGTCATAAAATATGGGTGTTCCTAAAAAATAACAAAGTTTTCAGCTATACAGTAGAGTCCCGCAAACTCGGCCTAATGTGGACTGTAAGGATGCCGAGTTTGTGAAAAGCCGGGTTATCGGGAACTAGGGTTAAAAATAAGAACAGTACAACTTGTAAGCTTTTTACCGCCTTTTTTATTTATATTTATATTACAAGCCAGTATAAAGTCATCAGGTATAGTACAACGAGTCCTTGGTACAAGTTGTGAATGATTTACTTGAGCTGGCTTAAGTCCATTTTTAACTTGGACTAAAAAAATCACTGCTTTTCTGAGCCAGGTGATGGCCGAGTTATCCAGACTGCCGGGTTATCGAGTGCCGAGTTTGCGAGACTCTACTGTATTGGAAAATGGTGGACATGTTTTTAAAATTCTAAACCATTCCAAAAACATCTTAAAAAAGAAAGGGGAGTCCCCCATAAGAAGTTAACTCTAAGGCTCTTATTACAGGAGGTAGCCTGGGGAGGATGTCAGCAACCATAGCTGGCAACGCATTGGCTACCAAACCTAGTAGCCAGTTCAGTAGTCAGAATATTTCCGGTTTTATAGCCAGTAGCGACCTGAGTGGTGACGGGGCTCGGTTTAGCCAGCAGGTCACCAAAGTGTGGCTACGTCGTTGGCTACCCTAAGAATCATGTCCCATGACAATCTGAGCAGCCAGTTTTGTCGCTGGCTACGTTAGCTATTGGTTCACTTTAAGTGAGACACTCTGTATAATAAATTTTCACTCTACCCCTAGTTGTTATTGAGATGTAAAAAAGTATGCCTACTTTATGTTGTTGTTGTTGAAATTGTTGTTGAAATAAATATAAGTTGCCATTTTTGGTGATTTTAATCTGTAGAGTTATGTAGAGTTATCTGTAGATTTCTGGTTACAGTACTTATGTGATGTGTACACTGTACACCTTTGTTGCACTATCTGTATTGTTTCAAAAAAACAAATTGCGGAGAGTGCTATCTAGACCATTTCTAGGGACTAGGTGTGCTATGTTGCTATGAACTTGAAATTTGGCGCACTTCTTGGTGTTGGCCTTTTGGCCCCCCCCCCTAAATTTATAATTACCTCCCATTTTGTCATGGGGAATAAGTTCAAAAGTGGCTTACTATACTTTGGTATACTAATCTAAACGGTTTGGAAACGTGCTATCAACTTAAAATTTTCCAAGGATGTAGTAAGTAATTTAATGAAGCACTACCCACCCAAGTGGTAAGCCAAAGGTGAGTCTATGTAGGTATATATTGCTCCAATATACAATTCTCCAGACTTGATTCTTTGACGATTACCAACATTTTTACATTTATTTTACAATATTTTGTAGAAGACAACCTCACACAAAATTGTTGGTTATTTTTCTATTTTATTTTCTTTAGCTAATTGAGGATTTTTTTTTTTTATAGCAAAAAAGGAGGAAATGGATATATAAAGAACTGGAAGCTTTTTTAATGGCGGGAGTTTAGCAATATGCAAACAGAAAAATAAGACATTTCTGACATAGCCTGCACACTTGTGTGTACTTTAAAACCTCATGTTCTTGCATTTTGAGTAATTGAGATAAAGAAAAATACCCCTGCCATAGGAAATCTGCACATTAAGCGAATTTTTCCATTTGACTGATTAGATTTTCACTAAAATATCCCCAAATTTATATCCCTTCCCTATAACATATTAGTTTAACGAGTACTTAGGTTTGCTACTACAGGAAAGGTAACAAAGTGTGTTTTTTTAAAATTGAAATATTTAGAGTTGGCAGGAGTTAATAATTTTATCTCTCTTGACTACACCACTCCAAATAAGCCTGTGGTAATTCAGGGAAACACCAGATGCCAGGCGAAACAATGGTTGTCTGAGCGCCGATCAGAAAAAACATGCGTTCACGTTGAAGCATATTAATCATACACCGCTTAACTACTGAGCAGAAAATTGTATGTGATTTTTAAATATATTTTCCGTGTGAATTGTTTTTCGGATTTTTAAAATTTTAGTTTTAGAGGTTGAAGAAACCATATTTTATGTTTATGTTAATATATTTATGTAGTTTGACAAAATAATAACAATTAAGACTAAAAAGTAGATAGCAAATCACATCCGAGGTTTCAATGGCTTTAAAATGAGATATTTTTCTGCTTATTATCTTAATAAACATTGCCGTAATATGCTTCAACCATTAACATTGCCGTTAGGGGCATAAAATCAAACATAGCCGGCGGTCCTGCCGATAATAGCATCAGTATATGAAATAATAAAATTTCCAAATTTCATCAAAATATGTTCGTAAACAAGCAAACTACAAAAGTTTACTCATTCTCCTTAAGAATAACATTTTAGATTTACTGTTTTTTGGAATTTTGTCTTTAACCATTAAGTGCATAACAATGCTTAATTTTACTATACTTATGGTTTTGATAAGCTATACAATTAATATAGTAATTAATAGTTGATGATGTCCATAGTGTGATTGTTGGTATAGGTGTCTCCTGTCTTGCAAGCTTGCAGGTCAATAATTTAATAGAGGTTGCCTGGCCTATTGAATAAAATTAGCAGTTTGGAGTGACTTTTGGTGGTTTTAAAGATTTTACTAGTACTAAACTAAGTTAGGGTAAGTATGTAATAAACTGATAAACATCCTTGGTAAAACTATAACTGTCAAATGTTGGTCTTCAGGAGATGGCCACATTGGACTAACAAAAATACTCGCTAACGTTTTGGATACGGTACCTTGAAGCAACCTTTTTTGATCCGATTTAAAGCAAGCTAAAGTTCAACTCAGTTTCTGTGAAGATATATCGCTGTTACATTCTCAAAATGTCAGCCAGCTTAACTTAAAGACAATGAATTGGGGGTTCTAAAGGAGTTTTAAAATACTTGTTACAATACATTAAAGATAATACAGGCACCTCTAGCATTTACCATTCTAGTTATATACAATTGTTTATCATTGAATACCTTTGATTTCCATACCACTATGACACAAGCAAAATATAAGCTCCACCTTTTATGACCAAAGAGGCAAATATGGTTAAGTAGTCTAAATTCCCAAAAACTTACTTCTAAGATTAGAGAGCTTGTGCAGTTTGACAACCTGTATGATACAATATAATCAACAGTTTTCCTTCACCATTTTTTAGGTTAATCCTTAAAAATATACATCACGGGATTGTTTTTGCAAACATAGTTTGAGTTTGTTTATTAGGTAAAAAAAGAGTAGAATTGTTCAATAAATGATATAATCTTACATTTTATCTTTTACAACCTAATCAGTACAATAATTTGGTTTAAAATATCAGTTCAATAAAATTTTACTATGAGTTTATATGATTACAAAGGGCAAACGCCACTGTACAGGATTAAAACTTTAAAATTATTAGGAACTGAAAAAATCATGAGTGATCCATGATTACACAAAACATGTTCAAAATAAATTAAATAGCTACACAAAATATTCAACAATGCAATATGTTTGATCTCTGTGCAACAGAGGTCTTTCCAGAATATAAAAAATACTAAGTCAAAAGAATAAATACAATTTAGTCCGTCATCCACCCCATGCTTTTCCGGAGATACAATTATAGTAACACAGCCAACGTATTTACATCAACAATTTGTATTGTCTTAGCCTAGGCATGCACCAAGCCCCAACCCTTAGTTCTTAGGCCAAGGGTACGTGCAGGGTACGGCGGAACGGTATTCGGTATCGTAAAGTTGGCATTTAATAAAATGATCCTTGTCTTCTGGCTCGGGATATGTAAATGCCATTCCTGAAATCAACAACATGATTAAGAAACACATCCTAGTATTTGAGAATCATTATTGTTTGTAATTAGAAGGAACAAAATGTTAATTACAACTGTTTAGGGACAAACAAGAAGTGAGTTTGATTTACATATTTAGTTAGCTTGTGATGTAGCGCCTACCTATTTAAGTTGTGAATTATTGTTTAGTAACATTATTCAGTTATGAAATTAAATTGAGCTAAATCTAAATATTTTAGTAACGATGGTTAAGAAACACAACCTAGTGTTTGGAACCAATCAATATTATTTTGTAGTTAAAAGGAACAATATGGTAATTACAGATTGTGCAAACAAAAAGTGGGTTAGATTAATTTATTTAGCCTGTTGTTTTAAAGTTTTTGTATCAGTGATTAGTAAAATTAAATATTAGTCATATATTCTTTAATTATATTCAATCTACATTTTTTTTGTAACTAATTGTTCTAATTTTTTAAAAATCTTCAAATACAAATATAGGTTTTGAAGATTTTATCTCATATCATGTGCATTTTATTTTTCAGGACCTTTACAGGTTGGGAACTTTAAATAACAAGTTAATATTTTATTTACATTGACGTTTTTCAACCAGCATATCATACCAACCTCATTTTGTTGTCACAAAGAAAAATTTTTCATTTTCATTGTTGGTTAGAATTAGAAGATTAATAATCACCTCTTATATGATAATAGTTAGAAAATTAGTTAAATAATTAAACCATTATCTACTTCCATTAGTTAGTATCTATCTAAATTAGTAAGTTCAAAGCAAGAGTGCAAAAAAATTGGCATTTAATGTATGTTAAATTCTACTAAAGCTTAGGTGTTAGTGAGTTCTACAATACTTTTTTTGTCATACTGCAGCAAAACCGGTCGTTTTTAATGCATGCGTTGCAGGTCTAAAGTAGCATTTTTACTCTCTAGGGAGTAAAAATCATTTTAAGTCTAGGGAGTAAAATCAGCTATTGTAAACAGTTGTAAATTTCGATTGTGGCAATCGTATCAATCAAAACTTTTTATCGATTGATTAAAAGGTATGGTTTTATTTAGCCTATTGTTGTCGATTGCTCAACATGTCGATGGTATAATGTACTGTAACACAATCGTAATAGACGAAATGATTGAATAACTTACTAAACATCTGCTTAATTGCATTAGCAGAATTGAAAACAAGCTGGAAGTAGTTTTGAGAGTAGCTTTACATACAAATTATTTTGTTTTTTAGCTTGGTTTGTTAATTATTAATGCAAATTAACAAAAAAATATAGTTCACCACACAGGCAAAAAGTGACTTTTTAACCGCCGCTCATTTTCCGACGTAAAACTTGACCTCGTGTCAAAAAGAGTCACTTTAGGCCCTAGTAAAGAGATATACTATTTTAAAGCCTGAATTAGAACTGCAGTTGTGAAATTAGAAAAGAGCAATACTATATCTTTCTGTATCTAGGTATTATATCACTAAACCTCAACATATTTAATTGCATTTTAATATTATGTAGCAAACGACGAACTCTATTTCACTGTGAAATGTTAAAGGGTAATAAAGATTCTAATTCTTATTACTCAACTACCACAAAGGGTTACTTCAAGTGAAAGAAACTTTATCCTTTTTCTATGCAACCAATCCTAAATCCATCACATATAACTTCGTAAAAGTCCTTAGAATTACCTCCTTCCATAGTACCTCTTAAACAAAAATATGTAATTCAAAATGACCAATATTTGTAAAAGGAACATTTAAAATTTATAAAATCAAAAAGAAGTGAATAAAATGTATAGAAATAGTTAATGGCACAATACCTCTCTGGTAGGCAAATTCTGCCACCTTGGTAGCGACCTTGATGGAGATTTCCTTGATGTTTTGTAGTGGAGGGTAAAGACTGCCCTGCTCTAGGTCTGCTTCAGACACCATGTCAGCAAGGGCCTAGAGAAACAACCAATCAGTAGTTTAGTAGAAAATTAGCTTTTGAAGCAGATTCAAACCCTAATGTATGACTATTTAAATGTAAAAAATACCTAAGAAAAGTTCAACGAGACCACCTAAACGTTCTTTTACCATTGTGGCTATATGAATTGTTAGTGGTCGTCCAGTGGTTGAAAACTCGACCAAAAATATGTATTGCATAAGCTTCTCTATTTTCACCCCACGCTGTAAATAAAACATGTGATTGTAATTTCTTCCATTTGTTTGTTTTGATTTTCTGTTTATATTTTGTTGTTATTTTGTCACCAGCATAGCAACCCATAAGGCGTGTGTTAATTTAAAAAAAAAATTAAAATTAATTTTTTGTGCTTATTTTTGTGTACAATAAGTATGGATGGAATTTTGGAAACACAAATGGAAAACCACTATAGAAAAGGTGGAAAGTTCATAGCCCAAGAAATCTTGTTTATGGTCTGGGATTGGTAAGCAAATAAGGTACAATGTATAAAGGACAATGAATCCTTAGTAATTGTTGGAATCCATTGTTTGGGCCATTTACTAAAACTTACCAACAAATTACCACAACAACAAAAACTACCGATAACAATGAATCTAAAACAGAAATTAATTCTCTAAAAATAAATTTTTTAGAAATGTGCCATGCACTGAGCATTGTAAAGATACTTACGGAGGAAGCCATAAGGAACACCTCGTCGCTGATGTGTCTGATGCCCGCGCAGATAACACCCAGGGCTACTCCGGGGAAGATGTAGGCATTGTTACCTTGTCCTGGGACATACCTCTGGCCGTTGAAGGTGACGGGGGCGAAAGGAGAACCGCTGGCGAATACAGCAGTACCCTGCAGTACAGTAATGCATTTTATAATTGTGATTCATACCATGCAATTGAAAGAACAAAGTGTTTTCATTTCCATCACATACTTTGGTAATACTCTTTGAAAATGGAAACAAGTGCTCTCTAATCTTTTTCGATCATAATCGATTTATCCGTCTGTAAACAATATCTCTCACACTCTTGTGTTAGGATTCAAAATGTAAATTAATTTAACTTCCAAAAAGTGACTAAAAATAATAATCTGCATTTTTTAGTTCATAATTTAAGAACTAGTAAGAAATCATAAAAAAAATGATTGTTATATTTGAGCATCAAAGATAAATCAAATGTAACACAGTAAGAACTTCAGTAAAACATAATTGTGCAGCTCGATTACATTATAAACACCATAAACAATTTTTGCATATAGTCTAAGTCTGAGTTTAAACTTTAGACTTTTAGTGTTTTAGAGGATATTCAGTTATCCTTTCGTTTTTCACAATTTTGCTTGGTTATACAGTTTCCATATAGAAAATAAATTAGTAATTCACGTCAGTGTGTTGCTCAATTCAACTTAATTCATTTTTATTCTAAGATTGATTCCAACTTAAACATGAGAATAGAATGTCTATTTCCATAATATTGCCAAAAATTAAAAAGTTGAGCAAGCGATATAATTTTGAGGGAAAAAGGTCTCATAGTCATTGGAGATTGAAAAGTTTATAATTCTAACTATAATCCATCATAATATAACTATGCCATCCATCATGCAATTCTACTTAATTAACACATTGAGTGTGGGCGGCGAGAATTATCGTCCCGCCGTACCGGCACCACTGGCGTGGGGCGGGAAATGTCGTCCTCCTTGCATAACAACAACCTTGCTACAGTGTGAGCTCAGCCTGGCACGGGGAACACTGTTTCCGATTGCTGCTTATTGTGCCAGTTTTTTACTTCAATCCAGTATAATTTGTTTTCAGATACGACTATATTATCATTGGAAGGGATTGTTCCAAATTTAGTGTAGTGTGGGGGGCTTGGATTTAATGAAATGGAATGGAATTATGATAATAATTTACTGTAGTGTGAAGCATTGTGGAAGGAACCTAACCTCAAAATTGTGCTTGACACCTTTTTGCGATATTTTTGATGGTGTATCCGGATTTTTCGTCTCTGCTTTTTCCCTACATTTGGCAATACTGAGAACCTGCTGTTTAGTGCACTTCTTATATAGTGTTGGGTTCTTGTTGAACTATGTCCACAACGACTGAAACACAGTACATGTTATAATTATGCTTCTCCTATTGGATGAAACTAAATTTAAGTATTTTCACGCACTCTACAGCGCATTGACTGCTCCCGCCACCGGCCATCGTATGACCGCAGTGAACTTGTAAACTTTTAAAATTGTCTTTTAACAAGATTATAAATTACGTATTTGTAAATTTTGCCCATGAGGCCATAACTTACATTGGTGTAAGCATAGGCCTGTTCTGCAGTACACTCTGCCTTGCTGGTAGGGTTGCTGAGGGCAAAGATGATCGGCCTCTTGTTGTGTTGCGCCATGGTCTGGATAATCTCTGGGGTGAAGGCTCCAGCTACAGCGGCCGCTCCTGAACACACAGTAGAATTTTTAAACTTTGTTCCATGAATTATATGAATATTTGAGTTACTAGTGGTATAGCCAATATTGGCAATGGTTACTGTTTAAACTTATAAGCCTCAAGAACTTATTTAGCTTTATTCCTACTCATACAGTGCAAAAAGGTTTGCAGTAAAGATTTTTGGGATAAAATTTCAATTTCCTGGATTAAAGCAAAAGACACCAAATATCTTATTCGATTAAATTTAAATTATTTGAACTATTCTAAAAAAAAATCGATTGGCATGCATGAAAGGTTTTCACTGAAAACACAAAAAATCTTAAATTTCTTGTTTTATTCATTCTCGTGGTTTTACAATGAACTTCTTATTGGGTTGTATAATTTCAGGTCCAAATGAGTTTTATCTTAGATGAAACATACTTCCATAGTAGATTTTTCATCCTTATGGATCAGCTGTAGACAATGTTATTGTTAGTTCCGTCAGGTGCCGCTAGGATCGTGTTTTTGTTTACGATTTGTTTTTGTCATTTCAGTTATTTAAAACATTTTTATGGAAAGTAAATAAAAGAAACGTCATAACACTTAAAACATATATTGCTGTTACTCACAAGACGGTATACAAAAAAGATGGTAAGTGGTGATCGATTTCGATTGGACACTCCAATCATCATCAGACCCAATAGGCGAATGACAAGAATCTTGAAAGGCATCCCTACTTATACCTTATTGGCTACCAGAAGCACCGGCCAATACATATTTATAAGTAGAACTGGAGTAGAAACTTACTTGTTCATTAATCAGCTTATTTCTATCTTTAGTTTAAGCTAAAAAGCTTAACTCCTAGTCTAGTGAATAAAATAGCTGTTACAGTTGATTATGAGTTATTTTGATGCAGAATCCTTCGGTAATTTTAAATTTTTGAGGAACATTAGAATCTTGATTTATGATTATTCCATCCAAACCGGCATCAGAAAGGTCAAAATATGAGAACCTTTTACTTTAGGCAAAATAGGTTATCTAGACAAACCCATTACAGTGTGAAGTCATGCAACTACAATTGGTACCTGATGTCAAAGCACTCTTGAGTATTCAGGAGATCAGATACCTTGGGTAGTGGGGTATTGAGACTACTGTTCTGCGGTGTCAATATAATTGACAAAATAGCATTTCTCTAAATGAAGAAGATGTAGGGAAGATAAAAAAGAAAAGGTGTTGGAAAATGGATGAAACTAATAATTCCAGCTATTCATGGGAATTTCTAACGTACCAACAAGGATGTTAGGCTTGAGTACTTTGACAGCATCGCCCAGGGTGCGAATGGGGGGACGAGCGTGGGCGAAGTGAGTCTTGTGACCAGAGATGCCTCCCTCGGGGCGGTCCTTGACAATGAGACCCTTGGAGTCAACCAGCCAGATCTTGGAGCGAGCCTCGGACTCGGAAGTTCCCTCGGCCTTCATTGCCATCACACACAATTCAGCAATACCCAGTGATGCCTGCAGACAGATGTATCAGAATCAAATCAACAATCAAGATTATAAAGCTTTTTTTACTATCAGGTTTTATTTGATTTCAACTTGATAATTATGATTGATGAAATTCCATACTCAGGAGTAAAAAAATTGTAAAAATTAAATAATGTTGCTTGTAAAATAACAAAAATAATTTTTAGTTGAAACATTCCTGAGTATCACTTGATAGGAAGTGTTAAATGTTCAAGTAATAGCATGTGTACAACATATTTGATAGTATTTTGAATGATTAGCAACAACACAGATCTTAAATTATTTTACTTATAGGTAAGTTTACAGCATTGTTACTAATTTGAGCTACTTGTCTATGGATATATTAGTTAGTTGGGGACAGATTTTACTTATCAAAAAAAACTTCTCCTAACTAAACTATTTCATCTGGACTGTTTTTAAAACACCTGTAAGAAGTGGATCTAGGTGTGAACCTAAAAATTGAATACCTCCAGTGTTAAACCTCTTATATTTTCATCGCTGGGAGAGTACTTTAAACATATTTGTCCTAATACACTTCTTTTTAAAGAATTTCATAAAAAGTATGTTAAGCTCAAATTAAGAATATGATGCAGGTATTATCTGAAGGATGTAGTTTCACACTCAACAAGTCGGATCAACAATTGAAATTGCCAACTGATCAGCTGATCAGCTGATTAGTTTACGTTCGAAACATTACTATATTACTACTTTATCTCAATCCTTGAACCTCATTGGTCCGTTACCCGTGTTGTTATGAGAAAAACTATGCTGATATGAAAGTAAACAGCTTTTAAGTGCAAATTTTCAATTCTAAGAACTGAACTGAAATGGCTACCGGTACTTTAAAAAACGGTCGTAGGTAAAATTATTTTTTAATGGATGGTCCAAATTTACTGTTACTTATTAATTTTCTACAACGTCAAACGTTCGGTTAGGCATCTTGGTAATATGATAAATCAATGACAAATGCCATATGGGCCCGGAATGCTCTCTCGAAATTGAACCACAGCCTTTGAATTTATAGGCGAGCACCTCCAAAGAAAATCGTATTTAAAACACGTTTGGGTTTCCATTATATAGTCAATGGTTTCCACGCATTACACCTTACCAAATCATACTGCTGCAGTTTGCAATGGTACAGCGAGGTCGAATGATTGAATGTTAGGATGAACGCAAGATCCCGGATGGAACCACGGTTTATCCGGTCACGGAAACTATCGTCACGGTGTTAACAGGTGTAAAGGGCACGTTAAGGAATTGTGAAAAACAGAATTGACTGATGAATTACAACTGGATAATGCAGTAATCCTGGGGATTATGACTGTTAAATCACTAGAGTGACATATTTGTCATACGGTTTAGTTATACAGTAGGTCTACATAAAATACAATCTACCTCATCCTACCTTCATTCACTGTTCGCCTTCTAACTTGGAAAAACTTAAACCTTGTATGGAATACTTGATAAGTGCACATCGGAAATGAAGGAAGGCTCATTCCTTGAGCGGTGGGCTGATACATAAGATAATACTGTCTAGAGAGAAACTTTGCATTAAAATATACGTTAAACATATTTAATGACATAGGCAAAACGAACGTCAACGGTCTTTTACGGACAGTTTTCCAGTTGAAAAAAAATGAATACAGTGCTGTGATTTTTTGGTAAAAATAAATAAAAACACGTCTCTCGTTTAATTACCTTCTAATACCAGTTTCAAAAGATACGAAATTAAATACCTACACTAAAAACTTTAAGCAACACTTTCCTATAAATATACTTTAATAATAAAATACGGTTCTGAAAAAGTTTATTTTTCACCGTAACTTTACAACTACTAAGCAGTTGATGAATATGAAAAGTAATTTAATACCGATTCTGTAACCTGCATCAAACGCATTTTTGTACAACTATTATACAATGTGTACAATTTAGTATCAGTACAATAGCTTTCTAAGTCTATTCTATAAACTAGGTTTATCAGACAAAATACATCTAAACGGTTGTATTCTGCAGTTCAGCGAAATTCTCTTTCATTCTCGACTGACTATTTGCGAGTCAGCTTATAAATCTCTTTTGAGTCTCTACTGAATTCTTTTTTAAGCCAAACTTCAACACAAACCATCAATAGAATTGAGGAGAAAATTGGTGTTTGTTTGGATAGAAAAGTCTATTAAATCTATTATCTATTACATCGAAAAATATAAATAATGAACAGTCTACCACATACAGTGAGAATAGACAAAATATTGATACTCGATTATAGTAGCGAACAACTAAAACCTGTGACTTATAATTCATAACTAAATTATTATTTGATTGAAAAAGAAGTAACAGTAGTGACTTTAAACAACTGATGTTGGATTAGATAAAATATAATGGAGGTTTTATTTTGCCCCAGGCATCCACCGGAAAACAAACTAACTCACTATTCCTCGAATCAAGTATTTTTTAAATGCCAAGTAGACCATAGTAGATATTTTAAAGGATCCTCTCTCTTGTTATGGGCTCTTTTCTTCCTTTCTGTTTTTCCTTACAATGAGATTTATACAGATTTTCAAGTTAAGTTATAGTTTCAACGTGTTACTTTATGTTCGTCTCCCTTTATGTATTTTAAGCATAGCGTGCACTGATATTTTTTTGTGAAAGATAGATTTTTGAGAAGAAGATCCGTCTAAGTGTTAAAACTAGGCAACTATTATCGGGAAGCTTGCTAGTTTGAATTTACTAATAAGAAAGCTGTAAAACATAATGGATTATTCGTTGATCATTTACATTATTTTTTTTCTTTACCTCAGATACTAAACAAACTCGTTCACGCAAACTGACGTAACTCCTGAGATACGTCCGTGAGCGTGACATGTTATGAATAAAACTAGTTTAATCTTCATTGCAAATATACGTATCTCAAGTTACGTCAGTTTGCATGAACGAATATGCCTAATATCTGGGATACGCCAAAAGATTAATGCTATGTATCTCATAAACTAATAGGAATAGAGATACGCCTGTTCAAGGGTAACGTAGAGAGAGACTACTAAAAAAAAATCTCTACTAGGCCTAGTAGAGAAGCTCATTGCTGTCGTTTCATTAGAATGTCCATTTTTGACAAAAAACGTATTTTTTTCATATAGACGTATCTATAGTCTGTACGTATATATGATTTTATGGACGTATATGGTTAATTAGGCAGTTTTTTACTCACAGACCACATAGTTAATTAAACCTTTCATCGACTGGGTACTACAGTACCTACCTAAACTTATATTTCGTCTTTTGGATATTTCAATCTTCTATAGATATGATATTTTGGATGGTTCATGATATTATCTCATGAGAACTCAAAATTATAAGTTTACAATGAGTCACTCTTTAGGCTAGGCCTGGTTCTGGTTACAAAGTTAATCTAAACAAAAGATGCTATAGCACAGTCCGCTCGTTGGCTCGAACCAAGACTATTATTGTCTAAAAAAGCTACAACTTAAAGAACAAACCTTTCAATCCGAAACTGAACCTAATTCAATTCAAAGCATTGGGAAGTTTTTAAAAGTTATACAGTAATTCAAATCGACGTGAGAATAGAATATCAACTTCACAAGTGTATCTATGGTTAAAGATATACATAACAATCTACATTATTAAGGATTAGTTCAAAAAACCTTTCGCTGGTATTTTGAATGATTAGCAACAACACAGATCTTAAATTATTTTACTTATAGGTAAGTTTACAGCATTGTTACTAATTTGAGCTACTTGTCTATGGATATATTAGTTAGTTGGGGACAGATTTTACTTATCAAAAAAAACTTCTCCTAACTAAACTATTTCATCTGGACTGTTTTTAAAACACCTGTAAGAAGTGGATCTAGGTGTGAACCTAAAAATTGAATACCTCCAGTGTTAAACCTCTTATATTTTCATCGCTGGGAGAGTACTTTAAACATATTTGTCCTAATACACTTCTTTTTAAAGAATTTCATAAAAAGTATGTTAAGCTCAAATTAAGAATATGATGCAGGTATTATCTGAAGGATGTAGTTTCAATTTGTTGTCTGTAAGATGTTTCTGTAAAAAATAAAATATGTTATAGGTTTAAGAGGTGCACAATGCAAAAGCAAAAATACTCCAAAATAAAATAACAGATTAGTTTGAATAGGTACAAAATTAACCTTTTAAAACCAATATGAATTATTGTTGAAAGAACTTTTAACAAGCTGCTACTCTGTGAGTAAAATCATTCAGCTGACTTACCTCTCCAGCTCCCTGGAACAGGATGATGTTGTCGGACAATCGAGTCTTGGTGATACGCAGGGACGCCAACATACCTGCGAGAGCAACAGACGCAGTGCCTTGGATGTCGTCATTGAACGTGCAGTACTTGTTTCTGTATTTGTCTAGGAACCTGAATGCATTGTGGTTGCCAAAGTCCTCAAACTGTAAATTACAAAAATTCTAGTCAAACATCAACCAAGTGATAAATCTACTAAGATGAACTAATCACAAAAGAGTTAGAGTGATTAATGATGTGTTGAGATAGGCCTACCAGAAAAACTTGCATAGGTGTGTATTTTAAAATTAATTTGCTTGGGTAATAATTTAATATACATTAGTAAATATAAAGAAGTAAGATTTACTCAGGTTCATTAATTTATATTCCATATAAACTAATGTGGATTGTGACCAAACAAATAATCCATAGATAGAAAGTATGGTCTTTAAGGTGTTACAGCCTCACATAGTCAATAATCAGGTTGTTGTGTAGGAAGCAAATTTTGACATTAAAAGATTATGAAGATGACTTGAAAAGGGGGATTTAAAGAGGAGGTTAAGAAATGTGTGTGTCTGGAATTTACCATACCAACATGAAATCACCAGTATCTTTTGGAAGGAGCTCTCCAGTACCTTCCAGAAAAAGTTCTCCTCAGCTGAAAACCCCCTTAACCCCCTCTGCCCCTCAGGGCAGACCTACACTCTTATCAAAAGATCAGCTGTAACCAAATTGTCCATAAAACTGGATAAATTGTGAATCACTAACACCTTATATACCAGGTTATTCATTGTTGTGATTGGCGAGTTTACATTTTGTGGAAAATTTCTACTCATCGCACGAAACAATCTTGTTAAATTTTGTAGTTAAATCATCAGGCTGTTGTATTAAATAAAAACTTATTAGATTATATTTGCAAGGAGTTTTTAATTCTTGTACTTAGTTTTCTTTATTTGAAAACAACAGGTGTGTTGTTAACAAATTAATACCGTTTGTATATACGACTGCCACAGAATATGGTTTTACTAAACTTCTACCCTCCCTAAAAATATATTTTCTTCAGTTAAAAGTATGACCAATACATTCAATTTGAATACATAACCTTTGTATCAAAGACCTCAGGTCCGCAGTTTGCATGGGCCCGAGAGAAGGTGCTCTCTCTACCAACCTTGTTGGGGAATTTTTCTCTTTCTTGTGCCCCCTACAAACATAAAACCTCTTGCGCCCCTGAGCCCAGGCCTACTGGGCCTATTTATAGAAGCCTTAACAGACCTACCTGAATAAGAGTGTTTTGTCCGTAACGGTGGACCACAGCTTGCATGAACTCATCAATGAAGTCGTCATATTCCTTGCCTGTGACTCTCTTCTGTCTAAGACCAATGTAAAGAGGGTCGTCTAGTAGTTGCTGAAACATTGGTTTACCTGCGTTAAAACTGAGATATAATTTCAAGATTTTTATGACTTTAAATTTAAATATTTATTTTTGAATTTAACTGCAATAAATCTTGTTAAGAATTTTAATATTGTATTAGCAACCTAGATATTTGTTTCCGTTGTGCTATGCGTATTTAATCCTTAATATTCATTTCAGAGCCAAGTCCTCTGTTGGTTACCTGCTTGTAGTCGAGTTCTAGTTAAGTGGTTGCAAAAGAGGAAGAAAACAACAAAAGATATAGGAAAAACAAATATAAAAAGAACCTAAGGAAGAGGCAATGAAAGCCAAAGGATTGGGTGGCATTGGTGTATTTAGCTCATCAAAAACTATTAGAAAAGGCAAATGTAAAAACAAAAGCTTGAACAAAACCACCTGAATATACAAGGCCAATTCTTAGCCGTAAGAATTGGAATGTGTTCCTTAAATACTTAATTGATGTTTGTGTTGTTTACACATTTAATAGTTTACATGGAAGTTTACCTGAGTGTTAGTGCCAACATCTAGGGTGATGGGCAGACACTGATGAGGTTTGATGCCTGCCAAGGCAGTGTACAGAGCCAGCTTGCCCACAGGAATGCCCATTCCATATGCACCAAGATCTCCAAGACCTAGGATACGCTCTCCGTCTGTCACGACGATAGCTCTGACATCAGGTTCTGGCCTGGGAATCAAAATGGTAGGTAAAAATCAAAGCTTAAAATATTTTTCCTTTGCAAATAATATAGCTTGGTAATAATAATAATCTGTTATTGTTATTCAGCAACATAAAATTACAATAGACAACGTCAGGAGTCAAGCCAGAAATATGACTTCATGTTTAAATTTATCATTTCATGAAGCACATAAAACATTTGTTACATAAACAAAACATAATATCTGTATATTTAATTCCGTAAGCGAACCGGTCCCCACAAAATATCTCGAGCTAGGAAAAAGGTAGCATGGCTGTTGAGGATTCATTCTAAAGCTTAAGGTCCAAGGACGGCAGGAAAAATATCAGAAGTTCCAAAAAATTACCTCTCTTCTGCCCCAAAAGATCAGGTAATTGTCTATTGGAAGTGCTTATAACAGTGTTTCTTTAAGCAGTTTTAAATATACCAGCTTATGTAAACATTGCGTAATTGTATGTTTATTGATTTTAGTGTTATCTGTATTTAGGTTAGGATGGTAATGCAGTGTTGAAATCAAAATCAATCGTGTTGGGGAGAACTAAATGTGTAAAAAAAGTATTTATTTTTATTTGTATAAAAAACTAAAACACAATTATTGCTGCTATATGGTCCCCTAGTTTAAACTTTAAATTCTAAGACATGCTATAATTTTTTTAAGTAAATAATTCTTCAAAACTAAACAATAAACGTGTAAATATTCAAGGAATTTAGTAAAAAGACATTTGGTCATGCAGGCTGCTTACTGTAGTGGCCAATAGTGTTAAGAATTAACAGCAACTTATGTTAAAAAATTTGTCTATAGAAAAAGTCATGGCCATTTTGATAATCTTGATTTGAAAAAAGTTGTATGTTTTCAATTTCTCTAAATGGAATGAGAAGTTTATTAGAGAGTTTTAATTTTAAATATTTATGGCTTTTAGGAATTTTGATAGTATAACTGGTGGGATGTACATATTGTTTGATTGTCTAGTTGTGTAGTTATGGATTGAGTGAAATTTAATAAAATTTGTAATAATTTGTTTAACATAAAATAAATTATTAAAAATATAAATTCAACAATACAATACAAAAGGTGAGGAGGGTTCTCTTCACACTCACGTGTTTAATATTAGAACATAAATAAGTTCTGAGGATTAAGAGATTTTAAAAGAAATTCAATAAAAGAATATTTACTTATGTGATAAAAAATAGTTGACCTCATTGTACAAAAATATTCATACTCAAAAGTCTGCAATTTTTACGCTTCAGTTAATATTTATTAATACCTTCTATCCATATCACCTACCAGTTCCTCAGGACCTCAAAGACATGTCCTTTGTCGTGGATGGAGATGAACAGTCCGCGGGGACGTCGGTAGATCATTCCGTATTTCTGACAAGCCAGACCTACGGTGGGTGTGTAGACAATGGGCATCAACTGTTCTACATTCTCTGAGAGGAAGCGGTAGAACAATCGCTCATTTCGGTCCTTAACAACAAACACATAAGAATTAGTAGAATAAATTGGAAAAGTAATTTTTAAATGTGCACTGGTAATGGAATTATGCGATAACAAGTATTTTTTAATCAAGCTCCCATTATAATGTGTTAATCAAATTGTAGTCAAGGTAAAACCATGTCATATTGTTGAAAACTTGAACTGAAATTATGGCTTTGTTGCAGATAGCTATCTTCAGAGTAGTATCGGAGCATTACTACTGGTGTTGGCTTCAGATTTCAGTTCAGATTTTTGAGAAGGAATCCAGTTTAGGGAGCAGCTTAAGTATAAGCCTCCGATCAGATGTTTATTCATAATGTAAGCATTTCAAAAGCTAATTTATGCACTTTTTTTTTTGTCCTAAGGACGCTAGGCACGAGCCTGGGATTGTTTTTCACATTACTTCAGGCTAGACCTAGGGGTTGCGGCATTATCACTTAGATAAAATCCATTGGTGACTTGGCGGGGATCGAACCCGGGACCTCAAGGACTGAAGTCCCGCGCTCTAACCACTACGCCAGCTCGCTCATAATTTATGCACATAAACTATATTTAAGTTGAAACTTAAAAACATCCACAGTATTTATTGTCTATACTCGTCTTCTGAGTTTGATTGTGTTGTAGAACTATGTTTGAAAGCAGACGTTCATACGTTGCAGTACCCCATCATCCATCAAAGATAGTTAAGGAATAGTTTGTTTACTACCTTTACTACTGGATTTATGCCCTGATCTTGATGTTGGAGGACTACAATGTTTCTGAAACGTCAGTATTGCAGTAAAGCTAGACGACACAGTCCAACCCAGAAGACAATGAGTATTCAGAATACCGGTACACAAATTTCAAAAATCTTAGTTGGAAGATTATGTGGCTTGAAGAATAGTGCAGTATGATGATAGTGTTGATGAGACAGGCAAAGTGACCTACCTGCAGACCCATGAGGTAGATGTATTTGTTGAGGTCTTCTCCGTATCTCTCCACACTCAGTTTACACAGCTCAAGCTGCTCCTCTTGGCTCTTGAAGCGGGGAGGGATCAGTCCATGGATGCCGAGGACTTGACGCTCCTCCAGCGTGAAGGCCATGCCCTGCAAAAAAACATAAACTTACAACTTAACAGTCACTAATTCTTTAAATAAACATGGTAATGAATCAAAACACATATCCTATAGGCTAAAATACAGCTGACGTTTATTTTGAAGGGAATATCACTTGTTTTAGCAATATGTTAAGAAAGAAGGAATCCACATATCTTAGAAAAGAGTTCCAGACAATCAATGGTGCACAGCAAGTTCATAACACAATTGATGTGATACACTTCATCCCTTAAACCCATTCAAAGAAACCTCTTCAAGATGAAGAACCAGGATGCCTGATTCCCCTATTTCCTTCTAGTGATTCTATTTTTAGTGATAGTTTTTGTTAGTATGTAGTATTAAAATTATTATCATCACCGTGACTTTGGTCGAGATTCCAGTCTAATATAATGACGTTAGAACATTTTTTGAAACCCTAGCGTGTTACATCTAAGCTAGCATTGATTATAGTTAGTTCAAATTTGGTCCAGGATTACGAAGCGTTTAATTTCCAACAGGCATTAACTCGTACAGTCTGTCTGACATTAACGCATTGTACTTACGACAATCTACAATGACCGGTTGCATGTTCAAGGTGCCTTTCGCCACGGCCCCACCCTCGCAATGCATTATCACATATCCGCCGGTGCAGCAGCCGAGCCGCTGTCTGCCTTACTCGGTGCGTCAACTTTCCCGCCAAATTAGTTTCCAGTTCCCTCCAAATTGCGTCCCCTGTTCCCTTTAACGTTCACTATCCCCACAAAATTACGTACCCAGTTAATATGATGAACAAAGGTGAATCTGCAAGAGTCTCGGTTTTTACTCGGACCATAAGAGATGGAGTAGTCAACTACAATCAAAACCAAGATAGCATTGAATATCGTGATTAGCATCTCGAAATTTCCATGCAAATTGAAGTCGCCTGAAGAAGGTCATTTGTAAGCAACTAGATTTTGGGGTTAGTGGGCGTAGAGTTAACACTCCCTTCCATCGTTGAGGCGAATTTCCGTCAATCTAATTAAAAATATTTATCAATAGATATTGACGGCATATCTATGAGAAATCCGAAGAAATTTATAGGTGGCATTTCTATAGTAAATTATAAATTAAATTATAATAGTTTTGTAAAAATAGTATATTTTTAGCGCTTATAGCTTGAGTTTTTCGAGTTTCAATATTCGTGTAAACTCATAGTCTAATGTTAGCTTTTTTAAAGCAAAATTAAGTACGCATGGTAAGTAATAAAAATATATCTAGTAAAGTAGGTTTTTAACTGTGGTTAAAGAATATTTACGAATTAAAATTTAACTTACCACAACGTTAACATTTTAGACACAATCTTTAATAGAGTAACACCAAAATCTAAAACCGAACCATTCACAATCTGGTCGGTGTCTGATAAGAATCTTAGAAAATGTTGAAATTGCACTTTCGTCGATCGTTCAATCAGTAGGATATAATGTACGTTTTCACTTGATAGTATAAACAAGTCAAAGTTGCATAAACACGTAAATGTAAACTATGACGTAAATTTGATTTGTATTAAGTAAAGTTTCTGTCATATACGAGTACTTCACCGTAAAATGCAATGATACAAATAGTAGCAGAATATCTATTTCAATTTGCCCACAACAGCGTAACGTTGCAGTAGCGCGGTGCGATGATTCATGTTGTCCAGGGTCAGGACACCCAAGGTCATCTAGGTGAGGTGCTGCGGGGGCCAACAGTGGATAATTGCTCTACTTCGACGTAGTTTATTATTTAGAGGACGGAACTAGCCTCTAGTCCCGAGGAAGGTCCAGTAATCGGAGTGACACGACAATCGGAACTGCGTCAACAACAACCTCAACAACAGATTAGGAAAACACTTCTTAGTCAACATTGATTATTCCACTAGATTAGTCAGTAATCATGTTGTAGGTCTTTTGTAGAAGTCAAGCTTTAACACAATTACACATCAGACAGTGTTCATGGAAGTGCTATTGAACAATTTTTGTACGTGCTACTTTGATAATACCTTGAAATTACGAAAACGTGTATTAAAATGATATTTCCGAGCAATTTAGTGTAGTCAAGGAATTTTGGACTGTTTCGAACATTGGTTACTTATTTTGACATTGTTCCACCATCCGCGTAACTGAAGGAGACAGTAAGTTACAAAAGGTGGAAATTTAAATTTAAATATACCTCCTTGCCTCCGTTGCGGGAGTCTAACTCTAGAATAAGCGAAGATCACTTTTAAGAGAGGCGGGGAAGAATTATCTCTTTCGTATAAAATGACACATTTCAGAACCATCACAGCGGAAGCTAAAGACTCAGGTACGCAACTCCGGTGAGTAGATAGATAGGCTACAGTAGGTGAACCCTTTTGAGGATGCGCAACTCCGGTAAACCAGGGCTATAGTTACCCACTGGGATTGCAGACGCTCAGCCACCCTTGAAGTATTTCTTAATCGCCAGAAAAGGTTCCGACCTGGTTCCCCGCGGGAGCAAGATTTAGAGGTCCGTACGTCAAGGAAAGTCCGACTCTTTCCCGTCTCGATTGCGTGCGTCATCTTACTCGTTACAAAATGGCTTTCAAAGGAAGAGTTGGTATTTTTATATGACGTATACAATAGTGCATTATTTAAAATTATGCATATTGCATAACTGTGCAAAAGTAGCACAGCCTAGTTGGTGAAAATAGGAATACGGCAGGAAAAAGCAACCTTTATTATGTAATACTACAAATAGGATTCATAAAACTACAGTATCATTCCTCCGATTTCTATGGAAGCATATTTTACTTTTACAGTATGACGTCTGTAGGAATATCATATGAGAGCTGTGTGCTTACAATGTCAATAGAAAAGAGCGTACTTCAGTATCCAATAGTCAATGTACATTAAGGTTCGTACAGTGACGGTATCTACCTAAATATATAGCTGTACACAACAAAAATTTTGCGAAGCCAAAGTATATAAACAACGAAGGGATACACACACCGATGAACTATGCGTATTGATAACACTTATCACAACGGTGTATTTGCATGGGATCCGTGTTTCATCCATATTTATGAGGATTCACTCTTCAACAAACCATATCCATCGAGATGGTTATTTACCAAGAGTTGCGAGATTATTACAACAAATATTAAACCGAAGTGAAGAAAGTATAAATCTAACACTGGAAGACTGAATAATTAGTTTAAAATTTTCCCATGCTCAAACAAAATTGTTACCCCTTTTTAAAATCAGTCCTAACCGTCATGAGGTTCTGTAAATATAACAAACATAAACGAGAAGGTAAGCTTTCATTACCAAAGCATCTCGAATCTTCGTTATCGGGAGATGACGACTTCATTGAATTGTCAAAATACATGTACTGGCTAACATGTCGGAGGCGATGCAGCAATCTTCAATGGTTGTATACCATTAACAACTTGGATTGTACTGATTATGGTGCATAGTCTGGATTTTTCAGCCACAGCAGCACAACATATTTTATCTTCCAAACGCACCTTTACGAGAAAAAGGACGATTGCTAAGGTTAATTGAGGAAAATTCGTGATATTTTGTCTGACAACTTTTACCATTGCTCGGATTCTCGTAACACGTAATTGCCTCGGACGGTCACGACTTGAGTATGACGTGTGTGTGTGAGGGAGGTCGAAGCCCCCTTATCTGCAACTGCACCACACACCACACACTACAGAATTGGGAAACTTTTACACACGCGTGCAGAGGTGTCAGCCCAAATCGTATTACGTTTAATGATAGCGTTTCTGAACTCGCACCGCTCACGATTTCACCGGGTTTTGCTAGATTCCTGTGATTACCGGAGAATAATAAGGGATTGACGTGAACACCCCACGGCGGGCATTGTCTGTATATCCCGGGGCTGGCCCAACTGGTTGCCTCACGACATCAAATCTGATTTCGAATTGGAGTGGAGGGGTTGTTTCTAGAAATATACACATTTTAAGGGGTGCGGTATTTAAAAAAAATACTCTTTGGATATTATGTACATTGATTTGAATAGTCCCTCAAATTGGGGGTTAAATTTTTCCTCAAATTAGAGCTACTATCAATTTTTATCATGGACACAGAGGCTATAGTACCATAATGAAAAATGTTCACTCATGTTCCAGCTATTTTTATTCTTGCAAAGTATACAATTTGTATCAAGTTATTGAAGAGGAAGAATATGTCTGTCGTTTGTCAGTATCTGAAAGTTTATTTGTTTTGATAAAAGTCACATGAATATGACACGCCTATATGTTTAAATATGTACCTAATCTCCCTTGTTTCATACACATCTTATTTCAACTTCGGATACAAACATACAAATCGTCTTATGTAAAATTTCATCATGTATTACATGAATACGCTAAACACTACTAATTAGTTATAGGTTCTAGGTTTTAGTGAATCTTCGGTAAATGAGTACGATTCAATGCCTACACACACACGATACTCATAACTTGATTTACATTTACTTCAATATGATGAAGACAAAAATGGTGATATATCAATAGAACTATCAATTTTCAAGATCTACTATAAGACAAAGGGATGGGAAAGGTTTGTGACAAATCTCAGATTGAAGAGATGAAAAGTTCTACTACGTAAGATTTCCTTTAGGATGATGAAACCCTAACCTACAGTACAAAGTCAGCTCTACGATATGTGGATTGATTTCTGACAAATCTTTCACAAATATGGCTGAGCACGATTTGACTTTCAAATCTAAATGCGTGCTTCCAAAACTGCTTAGTTGAAAGCATTTATGTAAAACTACGACTGAATATTTTAGTTTCGGATACTTCCATTAATAAAGTGGGTTTCGTGTCCGTCGTATCACCAATTTAAATTTCATAAGATAATGAAAGGATGTTAATTGACATCTATTATATATTTTTAAATGTCAGTTCAATATTGTTAATGCAATGTTGAGAAAAAATTGTTAATGCACTGGTCAGTATGGTACTGTTATTTCTCGTATATGTACTTATATTAAATAACAGATTTTGTATGAAACAATGTATTGTCAAATCGGAATCAAATATATATATTTTAGCCTGTGAGTAATCAATAACCTACTTTAATAGTAAGTAGGTTATTGATTTTCTGCATTTCTGCAGGAAGATTTTTTTTACTTTTATAATCAATTTTACTGAAAGAAAATATTTGAAATATAAAATACATGCGAATATTTTTGATTGTTGAACAAGGTCAATAGTTATTTGAGGTTATTTAAAACGATGTTCTACTATAATAGAGTATAGTCATTGGCTTTTGAATATTGAAGAAGACATCTTCTACACGGAGCATCCGTTATCAATTTTTTATTCAAATAGAACGTAGGTGAATTAGCTGCTCCAAGAATGTGCCTTTGTCAACAGTAGTTGTTATCCCTTATTTTTCTTATGGTATTTCAAAAAAATTGAACTTTTAGTTTTGCTTGGTTTACAAATCGGCTCACTCAACGGTAATCTGTAACTCAGGGCACTCTGTGGGTGAATCAATCCAACTACGTTATTTTTTATTATTTAACTGACTGAAACTGTAATATGACAATATGATTTCTGTCAGTAGTTGAATGTTTAGAGGGTTAGTAAAAAGTCTGGAGACCCCCTGTTAACTTTTTTAACGGCCCATACTAGAAAAACTAAACTCGGCACAACTTTATGGCATGTTATACAGTACTTTTTGGGCACAACCGCCACTTTGTGTGTATCCCCAAAATGGGGGATTTTGGAGGAAACTCAAAATTTTACAATGTTAAGCCCCATCGCGTGACCCCTCATTTTGAAGGTCGTGATAAAATAAAACTAACAACGCAAACTAGAGGTCTCTATCTCAATCCAATAAAAAATGGCAGCCAATTGAAATTCTCAGAAGTGAAATTTAACTTACAGCTTTTTAAGTCTGGAGACCCCCTGTAAATTTTGTAACGTTTCACACTAGATAAATTAAACTCTGCACACATTTATGGTATGTAAGTACTTTTTGGGCATAACCACCACTTCGTGTATATCCCCAAAATGGGGGATTTTGGGGGAAACTCAAAATTTTACAATCCCATCGCGTGACCCCTCATTTTGAAGGTCGTGATAAAATAAAACTAACAACGCAAACTAGAGGTCTCTATCTAAACCCAGTAAAATATGGCAGTCAATTAAAATCTTTAGAATTCAGAATTGACTTACAATTAAAAACTAAAAGTACTTCATAACATGCCATAAAGTTGTGCCGAGTTTAGTTTTTCTCGTATGGGCCGTTAAAAAATTAACAGGGGGTCTCCATACTTTTTACTAACCCTGTATACAGCTGATGTATCAAAGGCGACGCACATTACGGTCGTTGTTTCACGAACCGGTTCTTAGAGATAAATATAAATCAAGTGCGGTTTACTTGACGGGGTTGAATGAACTAGTAACCACACAAATGAGGGAGTGGGTCTCAGTATGCCAAGGCGACCTAGGCCACGTGACCTTGGGATCAGCTGATTGAATTGATTACTCGCCCAGATTGTGCACCATTGTTGCCGACAATGCCGCAAACTTTCCCCGGTTACACTGCTAATCCGTGACCAACCTAACAAAACAAATTACCCGCGAAAACACTTGTTTGTAGAGAGAGATTAGTTTTCATTGAATTGGTTTAATTAAAGTAGATTGACTAACTCTCTAGTCATAGTTATAAATTAATTTTAACATTGTGTAAATATCTGGGTTTTTCTAAATATACACAGTTATAGTCCACTTAAAGCTCTTTACTTATTTTTTATTTTAAGTTTATTTCAACGCAACGCAGTTACCTAACATTTTGGTCCGTTCAGAAGCCGAATACGATATTGTGAAGAATTTATTACCTATGATAGATTATTACACAAAGAAAATTTGGTGAATTTCATGGACTAAATTTCTAACAAGACTCTCTACCTAAATTTGGATTCACATTTTTTTCACGTTATATGGATTAATCAATCTTCAATTGAAAATAAGTATTAACAATGAAAATGCATTGAAACTTCTCTGTGTAATAATTTACCATAGGTAATAAATTCTTGACAACATCGTATCCGGCTCGAAGGACCAAAATGTTAGGTAACTGCGTTGCGTTGAAATAAACTTCTAATAAAAAATAAGTAAAGAGCTTTAAATGGGCTATGACTGAGTATATTTAGAAAAACAATGAATATAACAGATGTTAATTAAATCATTCCAAATACAAATGTCATAGATGAAACAAGCAATCATGGGAGTATGGCAAAGAGTATAAAACAATCTGCTTAATTGTTACTCTTAAAATTGCATCCAGCGACTAGTTTAGGCTATGTTAAATGTTTTAAATGTGACTTTTTTCTCCAGAAAGTAACTTAAGCAAGGCACGCAACAGCAAGTAATATCATAGATAAAAGGAGTGGTAATATGTGATGATGTCCATGTATAGCCTGAAATCGGCTAAGTTTTGGTACCGAAACAAATAGCTGGAGGCAATTTTTAGGATTACTATAGGCAGGTACACATTTTTAAGATATCGCGTAAAAAATTAAATGGATAACATTCTAGCTCATTTGGGGTGATTATTTTAATCGTATAGTTTGTACAATTTATTCCAGAGTAAAGGAATAGTTCATATTTCACAATATATTAATTTTAAAACAATATTTTCGCTCATACATTCTTTTTTTTTATGAAATTGTTTAGTTGTAAAATTAATTATAATTCATTGTTATAGCCCCAGGATTGCGTAATATGACTAATAATGGTTAAAAACGTACCTTGTCAGACAATCCTTGACATGTTTTATAGTGTCGAAAATAAACTTGCTACATGTTTCGGTGGTTATTAATTTCCACCATCGTCAGGCACACAAAATTTTGTGTTTGTGTTAAATGTATGTAACAACTCTGACGACACCTCAAGAAGTGGATCCTTTTGTGTGCCTGACGATGGTGGAATTTAATAACCACCGAAACATGTAGCAAGTTTATTTTCGACACTATAAAACATGTCAAGGATTGTCTGACAAGGTACGTTTTTAACCATTATTAGTGTAAAACTAATATTTAATTTTAAGGATATAACGCTAATTGCACTTTTATATTAAAGCTTAAAAAATTATTCCGAAATAAACATAACAGAATATGAGATAGAATGTAGAACGTAGAATTGTATCAACTGAACCTTCAAGATCAGCCCGTAAATTAAAACACGTGTTGTGGGTTTAAATGCTGCCTTAGAGGACGTTTGCGAGATTTAAAGGGAATGTCACATCTAGGTCTGGGTCGCAGTGATGTGAATGGATGCTGGAATTTCTCATTTGCATTTCCAGTGCTTTATGTTGCACGTTTTCATCTTCTCCCCTTACATGAAACATCGAACATAATGGATAAATAGCTTTAAAATATATTGTACGGATTTAACAAGTTTTTATTTACTCAAAAATAAAATTGTCAAGTACGTAAAACAATATAATTCAAGTATGTACAGTATAACTCATTTCAGGCACAGCAAAAATTACGTTATTTTCAGATTATTGGTACATTAGTCAAATTTAGGTCAATTATCAATTATCAATTAAGATGGGGACGCCACTATGTGCGTATTTTAACCCAAATATGAGTGAAGGATTAGTGTAGGATGAGTGGCGCGATCTTGTAGTCTGGTTAGTGACTAAGGCCGACATGTTCCTTAGACACAGCTGTTAATTAATAGCCCATACAGCTAATGGCAACTAAGGGACCTACAGTTTATAGTGGAATCCGAACCACATTTTTTCCTTGTAATTTACGAATTGGTCTAATTATCAGGATAGTACTGCGGATAGTCGTAGTACTCACTATAGTGCGAACGTTAATCCACACCAGGGAGCATCGCATCCACAGTGCATCCCTATAAATATCCACAATTCGTGACCTCCTAGTAGCTGGATTACAAGACGACGCCACCCGTCCCAGTCTTATTAAGGTCTTATTAAGCAGAATACTGTAACAGCTTAAGGCTAAAATTACGGTTAAACTTTATTTTCATACGATAGTTAATTAACAATTTTTGAAACTTGTTTAACCCATTTTTGATTTATAAAAGTTTACTTAAAACTCAAATTTTACGAGTCATGAGAATCAATAATTTGGAAAGAGTTTATAATTAAAAGAACCAGGTGCAAGAGTTTCACAGGACGTCTGTTTGCACGTTTATTAGCAACTTTTCCAATTTAACCCGTTTAAGCTTCTCACTCGCTTTACAGTTCCGGCGTTTAAATCTGTAAATTCAAATCTAGTAGAAACGTCTTTAACGTAGGAACACTATACAATATCAACTTCTTTCTAATTAGATAAAAATTTGTATTTCTGTCGATACAGGGTTTCCTTAAACAGTTTTAAAACAATTTTTGATTGTATTTTAATTGAGTAACGATTCTCTCTCAAAAATATATTTGTATGTTGGAGTCAGTGTTTTCCTCTGGAGATTCATAATAATTGTATTAAATATAAAACAAATTAGTAAATCAAATTTCGTTGGTGAAATATATGTTGTTAAATTTTAAATGAGCTAATATGTTTTTTAATTGTTTGTGGGATCGTCATATGGCTTAAACACATGTTTCGCATCAAGACTGAATTAAAATTTAAACAAAAAATATCATCAATAATGATTAAATTTTTTCACCACAATTCATAACTTAAATTGTGTCGATACAGATTTCCAGGGTTCTACCATTGATTATACTCAGGCAGGGTTAGGCTCGTGACAAAAATAAACTATTCTAAAAGTTTGTAAAATGAAGATAAAGTACTTAGTAAAAATACCTCTACACATCTGGTTGTTCCCACATCTATTTGTATGTTTTCAAAGTCAATTTAAAATAATTAGTCCCAAAAAGAGTCAGTTATCCACGGTAAAATATACAACTGTATTAAAACAACAAATAATTTAACGAAAGCTAAAAATGGAGAAGTGCTGGCATGTTTCAGTTACATAAATCGATTCAATACAGCTGACATCTTCTGGCACCACCCCCTCTATATTATGTAGGATTGAGTTAAAATTTAAAACGTAGACTATTGGTTTTTTTTGTGGACTAAGCTGAGAAAAAATCTTAAAATTTTATTGGGTTAATCAGATATCCTAGGGGTTACCATCCTTTATATTATGTTCTGGTCTAATTATACATTTTTTCATCTAAACATTTTTACTTTTAACTAATGATTCATTGAAGTTGGTAGTTCGCTCTAATGTACTTCAGTAAACCATCATACGACGTGAGGGAATTTTTCCAAATTCCCAAGAGGGTGATATGGTTGCTGAGCTTTACGATTTTCCAAAGCAGCTGCCAAGTCGGCAAACAAGTGTATACGCATTGCATCCAGAAACCTGTATCTTATAGCCGAATCTAGCCAGCGATTTGGAATAAAACACATCGAGAACTTATCATAACGTAGTTTTTCTCACTTTGGAGTTTACTGTTGTTTAAACGCTTTATATGGTAATTTCTCATTACTAATTAGTAAAACACAACGTTGGTAATAAAGATGTGATCAAATTTAGGATCCCGAAGGATCTTGTTTTCGTTTATATTACTTTAATTATATTTTAATCGGTTAAGTGTATTTGCAGTTTAATTTTCTGTAATAAAATGTATGTATGCAAAATTAAATACTGTTTCTAAAAGAAATGAATAAATTATGTAAGTATAAATAGTTTAGAACTAATTCAATGAATCAATTTGAGTTGATATTATATTGGTTGACTCTGGTTGATGATGCCAGGGATGGTTATTATCGATTAGAGGCTCTTAAATAGTCAATAGGTAGCAACGAACCTTCTCGACCGTCAAACGGTCATGAATTGTGCAAGCTACACTATCTACAATCCTAAATTATTGTTTTGTGACTTTACACTTCTTTAAAATGATGGCTTTGGAAACAAAATCAAAACATTAAAATATCCCAACAGTTAAACTCAGTATAAACTAGTATGAACTTAAAAATTTGTTTACTCGCTCAGTTCATAAAAAAGCGCCTGCAAGACTATGCTGTAATATTGATACAGAATGTAATTTGCATCCCTGCCTAGTCAGGCGTTCCCTAGGAGTATCGTGTGTTGTTCAATAATTAGGAATGTGTCTGCAAAATAGTTTTTTTGCAATATTTGTGACATAGGAAAGGTTTTATTATAAAGGGTTCTGATTTCGTATTTCCTAGTTACACGATAGGATTTATTTAAATATTTTAATCTGGTATACACCTAACTTAAGTTAAAAAATATACTAAAACTTGCATTAGTATTTGTTAAATAAAGCACAGTTGAATTAAGGTACTTCTACAAACAAAAACAATAATTACAAGAAAATGTGTTTTGTTTATTCAGAAAATACGTTCACAAATTGAAAGTGTTTTGAGCTCACAAAGACATAACTAGAGTCTTTACCCAAGTCTTTATCGTGATTAAATAATGAACTTCTAAGAGCGGAAGTGCTTTCTCTTGAGTATTGTTAACAAGTTTGTTAATTATCAAAGTGCGTGCACCGTGCATCACGATCGCCAGAAAACGATTAACACTTTAACGGATATAAACACATGAGTTTAACATTCTGGAATCAACACTCCTATTATAAAAAGGACAAGAGTTTAATTTAAAGACTATTAACCAATCTGAGACATTAAACTTTTTTATTTACTAAATATACAATCAATACTACCATGGCCTTTGATATATGGCCACACGTAAAACATGTTAAATAATTAAATAAAAAAATACATTTTCCAGTTTTTTCTGACCTTACCTAAATTGCCCTTGTCAATCTTAATCAAACTAACAATTTAATGGCGCTACCGTGCAAAAATTAAATTATTTAACTAACCTACTAACGGAAACATATTATGGGGAGGAAGCAATAAAAATATAAATACTAAACGCATTTTTTACTACAAAATTAAGCAAATAAATAATTATTAGTAAAATAAACTAAGTAAAGTACTATTTAACCTTTGTGCTAAGATTATCACTCTTCATATTTTCATTTTTCAATCGGTGAACAATTTAACTTACATTGCACGATCTATTTTCTTCCAAACGCAACGTGTTCTGTAAATACTTATCATTCTAACCACATCTTGTAAATCATAGTAAAACTAATAAAGGGGCTTAATCCAAAACTACTATACAGCAAAAACAAAATAATTTGACACAATCATAAAAAACAGACCTGAAATAAAGATAAAACCACAAAACCATACATACGTGAGAATTAAATCAGACTCAGTATTAGTGGCTACCTCAGTACCTTAGACCCCCCTATATTTACCATAGCATCGACAGCGGCCAGGTTGTCGGGCACGGGGGGCACAAAGCTAGGGGGCGTGCGGCGGGGGGCCCCGAACTCCCACCAGTCCCCTTCCATGGGGGACGCGCGACTGAGCTGGGGTCGATACACAGAGGGTAGCAGAGTAGCAATGGCGTGTCAGCCCCATGGATACGGTTGTTTGGAGCATCAGTTTCAACCTTTCATGTCCCCCGTTTAGATTTATGAATACCAAGTTTGGGGTAACAAGATTATGGGCTGAGTATGGAGGGATGTTTTATTGTTTCCTATTGAACAGACTATACATTGTAATTGTATTGTTCGATGGAGTTTAATTTGCTAGGCTGGAAAGGGCTTATGGATTTTATAGCTTGAAAGGGATTTTTTAAAGTATATCTTCGGTTTAATTTAGTGTCTGGAAGGTTTTTAAATAGAACTAATCGACGATTTTGATTTTCCTACATAGGAATACTTTTTAGCGAATTTCCCTATAGGGAAGTAGCTATTACCGTAGGTGGCACGGTAAGACCTAGACCCGGGACCGATTTACTTTTTCATTTTGATGTCCCCAGAGGCCAAAAACACTATTCGTTCAAATTTTTATAAATTTATATATATATATATATATATATAGACTTTTATATATATATATATATTACTAAGCAAATCAAAATACCACAGTACCCTAAAAACATTTTATTTTATATTACTTACATGTTTCGGACATTAATGCCATGATCACAGTATAGTATATAACCTATAACATGGCATTAATGTCCGAAACATGTAAGTAATATAAAATAAAATGTTTTTAGGGTACTGTGGTATTTTGATTTGCTTAGTAACATTTAAAGTAGCCCTCATTGATGTATACAATAACAATATATATATATATATATATATATATACGTCCGTGAACGCGATAACTTGAGTAATTTTTGTCCGATTTTGATTAAACTTGGTTTAAAGTTGTAAAGCGGGATAAACTTGAATGAGTTCGCGAACCAGCACGATCGGACCATGGGAACGGGGCTTTACGGGGGGTTTTATGGGGTAAAAATTGGTTTTTCTCACTTTTGACCCTCAAAACACAAAATTTCCCAATTTCTCTTTAGACCTTTTTAAAGAGCTTAAAAAAACAAATAATTTAGTATATAAAAGTATTTTTGTTCGATTATTAGTAACGGAGAAAATTAAAAAAATTGTAAATTTAAAATTCCCATGTTATTCTTATGGAGAATATTGTCAAATGTTGTAGTTTGCTTGTTTATGAATATATTTTGATCAAACTTGGCAAATTTATTTATTTTGTACTAAGCTATCAATATTTTACTCAAAAACACACTTTATTAGTTTCCTTGTAGCAGCAAACCTAGGTACTCGTTAAACCTAATGTTATTAAAATATATTTAACTGAAAATCAATTCAGACAAATGGAAATTCGCTTAGTCGGCAGGTTTGCTGCGGCGGGGGTATTTTAACAGTTAGCCTAATCCAACAAAAAATAACGCTACGTTATAAGACTAATCCTATCTTGTCATCTTTAATACACATGGTTGAACAAATATTCCACTGCCTCCTACAGGAATTACAAATCTAAGATTGAAATTGTCCTTCAACTCTTACCCAGCGTAGTTAACATGCCATATTTACTACCAATGTTTGAACGGAGCACACACGTTCTAATGAATAATGACTGAGTAAGTTAATTAATGAATGTATTTCCATGAAAAATTACAAAATAAAAACAATATTATTGTTGGAAATACTAACTGACCACTTTAACATGCTGTGTGGTAGCAGAAAAAACTCTTAACTGCTTAAATTTAACAATACACTAGCCAAGCTCAACATAAAAATAATACTTGATATCTGTGATGTTTTTTACCTACAATTTTTACTTTATTATCGACTGAATGAGAACTATTACAAAACCTATTTACATTAGGCAAAATAAATTTGTATAGAAAACAAAGAACATATAATTTTTCTTGCTGCTACAAAGGTTTTTTACAATAACTGTGAAACCCACGACAGCCTTTGACTAAGAAGAGTATCCAAAAATCAATGCTATATAACAGAAAAGGCTAACTGAACTAAATAATTTATTCGCCATTTTTCCATAAACCAATCGTAAATATATTGCTTCACATATTAACACGAAGAAATGAAAATACGTGTTGATTATACTCGATCATATCAACAAACGAGACTGAAATTTAATTCTTGCTAAACGATAGCTTCACCTCACTTGCCAATTACCTTTTAATAGGCTGGTTTACTCCTTGTTACTTCCAAGTGATAAAATATCAGCGGCAAAGTGCAGGAAGTCGTTATCTGTAACAGGGAATCGCTCCAAGTTTGTTGTTAAGTCGGAGATTGGTTTGTAATGCCTTGGGAAATGCATCCACGGTGGTTTACTTAACTTTCACTTACAGTAACTGACTGACTCACTCCACAGGTAAGTGACGGTACGAGCAAGTGTCGAGGTAGGAGGAAGTGAATTGAATTATCAAGTACCTAATTCGTTTGAGAGGGCTTATGTTTTAGTGGTATAAAAAGTGTTATTAGAGGTGTCGTTGAGATCAAAAAAGATTCTGAAATGCATTTGAATTCAGAAGCGATTAAAATAGTTTTTATAATTTTTTGTGTTTACGTCAGTGGTAGTTTTTAGGTGAACGGATGGATCACAAATCTTAACAATAACAATACCAAATATCTCATGATTAGCTGGTTATACAGGGTTATTCTATAGTTATTATGTAGCCTAAATTTGGCTTAAAATAAAAAAAGTGAGAAATTTAATGTTTGCTATGTTTATTGTCTACATTGAAGACGGGAATTTTCAATTTCTTTTATTTTAAAGCAATTTTTGGTACCTTTCTTGAGTATTTTCAAAAAATGCCTAATAGTAGATTGTAGGAAATTTTATTCTCTTTCGGAATATTACCTTCCACTTTGGTCGATTTCCTCACCATTTAAAAGTTATTTGCAAAATCGTCAAGTAACCTCCAAATTTCTAGTGGTAAAAAATGTTGGAGATTACTTTTTAACTTTGTACAATTAAATCTACAGTTCTGTTGGATCGATTTTGTTAAATGATGTGTCTTTGGAAGGCATAAACTCTTTGAGTTGCTTTTTCGTTTGATGTGTATTTTATAGCGGTAAGTTTAATAGTATAAAAATTATAAAGCATTAAAAATGGGTCCATCGTTTAGAATAACCCTGTATTTCTATCCCAAAATGTTGCCTTCTTCGTTTACCCACACTCTACACTTAGGTATACGTAACCAGTTCTATTGTAAGTGAAAAGACCCCTTGATATGTTAACCGGTCTTATAGTTTTTATGTCGTTGTATACATTTTACTTCAGCTGTAAGATTTGTCAATATTCCTCTAATGTCTCACAAGAGAATAACAAAATTGGAGTATAAATGATGAATGGTTTGTTAACTTATTAAAAGCTGAAAATCCTTTTCAGGACGAGACGATCAAAACCTCTTTCCAAACAAAAAGTATGTTCGTTATCGATCGTAATGTATACCAGTGCTCGAGCATAATAAGTGCAACCACTGATGAGCAAGAGTACTCAAAGGCGATATAACGTGTTATCAGGAGCAGGTCGCGCGCTATCAGCTGTCAAGGACGCTGCGTGACCTTGACACTGATTGCCAAACCGCTCAAGGTCAAACAAACTGATTACTCCTACTGTTGCACGCTGGTTCTATTTCCACTGGTAAACTTTAATATTTTTCACTAGGTAGCTGTTCATGTATAGCCTAAGAGTTATGCTTAAACAAATAGGGGGATTTGATTCCACATTGTATGAATTTAACTTCAAAACCATACGGACTACAATGCGACCTTTGACATAAATTGTGATATTCGTAGGTGTCAGCACAATTTATTCAGTTTCCATGATAAAAATCAACTTATTTCTTTATTGCATACTTATTCATATTCGTTACTTATTTATCTTTCTGCACGGTAATACTTACTAACTTATAAAACAGTGGGTTCTGAAGGTAGTTTAGTAGAAATTCTTAAGTTGTGTGTTTTTGCAGCTCCATAATATTTTAATTATTTTTAAATGGAAGGTCCAAATTTACTGTTACTTATTAATTTTCTACAACGTCGAAGGTTCGGTTAGGCATCTTGATAATATGATAAATCAATGACAAATGGCATATGGACCCGGAATGCTCTCTCAAAATTGAACCACAGCCTTCGAATTTGTTGGCGAGCAGCTTCGTCACAGAAAATCATATTAAAACACGTTTGGGTTTCCACGCACACCTTACTAAATCATACTGCTGCAGTTTGTAATGGTACAGCGAGGTCGAATGATTGAATGTTCGGATGAACGCAAGATCCCGGATGGAACCACGGTTTATCCGGTCACGGAAACTGTCGTCACGGTGTTAACAGGTGTAAAGGGCACGTTAAGGAATTGTGAAAAACAAAATTGATTGATTGATTTACAACTGGATAATGCAGTAATCCTGGGAGTATGTCTGTTAAATCACTAGAGTGACATAATTTGACCAGATACGAAATTAAATACACAACACTTGAAGCAATATTTTTCTATATAATATATACTTTGATAATAAAAGACAGTTCTGAAAAAGTGTATTTTTACCTGTAACTTTACAACTACTAAAAAGTTGATTAATATGAAAAGTAATATAATACCGATTCTGTATCCTGCATCAAACGCATTTTTGTACAACTATTATACAATGTGTACAATTTAGTATTAGTACAATAGTTTTCTAAGTCTATTATGTAAACTAGGTCTATCAGAAAAAATACGTCAAAACGGTTGTATTCTGCAGTTCAGTGAAATTCTCTTTCATTCTCGACTGACTATTTGCGAGTCAGCTTATAAATCTCTTTTGAGTCTCTACTGAATTCATTTTAAGCCAAACTTCAACACAAAACATCAATAGAATTGAGGAGAAAATTGGTGTTTGTTTGGATAGAACAGTCTATTAAATCTATTATCTATTACATCGAAAAATATAAATAATGAACAGTCTACCACAATGTACAGTGTGAATAGACAAAATATTGATACTCCATTATAGCAATGAACAACTAAAACCTGTGACTTATAATTCATAACTAAATTATTATTTGATTGACAAAGAAGTAACAGTAGTGACTTTAAACAACTGATGTTGGATGAGATAAAATATAATAGAAGTTTTATTTTGCCCCAGGCATCCATCGGAAAACAAACTCTCTATTCCTCGAATCAAGTATTTTTTAAATGCCAAGTAGACCATTGTAGGTATTTAAAAGGATCCTCTTTCTTGTTCTGGACTCTTTCTTCCTTTCTGTTTTTCCTTACAATGAGATTTATACAGATTTTCAAGTTAAGTTTTAGTTTCAAAGTGTTACTTTATGTTCGTCTCCCTTTATGTATTTTACCTACGACCGTTTTTTAAAGTAGCCATTTCAGTTCAGTTCTTAGAATTGAAAAGTTTCACTTAACAGCTGTTTACTTCCATAACAGCATAATTTCATTTCATAACAGCATAGTTCTTCTCATAACAACACGGGTAACGGACCAATGAGGTTCAAGGATTGAGAGAAAAGAAGTACAATTGTAATGCTTCGAACGTCAACTAATCAGCTGATCAGTTGACAATTTTAATTGTTGATCTTACTTGTTCCTGTTGATACTCGCGTATTCTTAACCTAAGTTGGTGGAAGTTAAATGAAGGTTGATTTTAAAATATCAGTTAGTGAAAGTGATGTTTATTGGATTATTCTTTGATCATTTACATTTTTTTTTTCTTTACCTCAGATACTAAACAAACTCGTTCACGCAAACTGACGTAACTCCGTAAGTCCGTGAACGTGACATGTTATGAATAAAACTAGTTTAATCTTCATTGCAAATATACGTATCTCAAGTTACGTCAGTTTAACTGAACAAATTTTTCCTAATATCTGAGATACGCCAAAAGATTAATGCTATGTAACTCATAAAATAATAGGAATAGAGGACACGCCTGTTCAAGGGAAACGTAGAGAGACTAGAGAAGCTCATTACTGTCGTTTCATTAGAATGTCTATTTTTGACATAAAGACGTATTTTTTACATATAGACGTATCTATACGTCTATATGACTTGATGGACGTATATGGTTAATTAGGCAGTTTTTCACTCACAGACCACATAGTTAATTAAGCATTTCATCGACTGGGTACTACAGTACCGTACCTACTAAACTTATGTTTCGTCTTTTGGATATTTCAATCTCATATAGATATGATATTTTGGATGGTTCATGATATTATCTCATGAGAACTCAAAATTATGCTTAAGTTTACAATGAGTCACTCTTTAGGCTAGGCCTGGTTCTGGTTACAAAGTTAATCTAAACAAAAGATGCTATAGCACAGTCTGTTCGATGGCTCGAACCAAGCTATTATTGTCTAAAAAAACTACAACTTAATCAACCAACTTTTCAATCCGAAACTGAACCTAATTCAATTCAAAGCATTGGGAAGTTTTTAAAAGTTATAATTCAAATCGACGAGAGAACAGAATATCAACTTCACGAGTGTGTCTATCGTTAAATATATACATAACAATCTACATTATTAAGGATTAGGTCAAAAAACCTTTCGCTGTCACCTTAATTTGAACAGGTTGGAAAGTTTTGGTTCCGTTACATTAGGATGTAATGTTGAATTATTTTCTTCCTTCCTCAAAGAAAACCACTCCCAAGGTTTTGAAATGCCACTGGAAATGCCAAATTTAATGGCGTCTTCTTAATGTAATTGCAATTTTGCTGGAAGTGCGGGAATTGCCTCTAGACGATAGATAACTGCTTCTGCTGATCGGTTATACATTTAAACCGCGAATAATGAGAATTACATTGTTTTTTCACTCGAGTATATTACCGAACGAAATATAGTTTAACCTTAATCCTATCAAAAAGTTAAACAGTTAAATAATAAAATTTAAAACTAAAAAACATAAATCGGGAATAGGTTTGAGTCCACAAAATACAACTTTTCACATTATACAAGGTTTATCTTACTGATATACAGTATCAGTATATCACGCTATTCAGTAACGTGCCACACTTAAATTTTTAGGTTGACAATAAATTATTGGAGTTGAGATTCAGTGGTCTACTACATGACGGGATCATCTGTTGCCAAATATGTATTGTAAATTATGTAACTCACATTAAGTCAGGGTTAAATGCGTATTTTGTTTCATTCTCCTGATTGCCTAAACTTGGACTTTTCTTCACATATGATACAAAGGACTAATTTAGCGTAACACATAATTTAATAGTGATAACACTCATAATGGTCATTGCATTATTTGTGATAAAAATATCCTTTTACTCTAGTTAAAAAAAAAAAAAAAAAAAAAAAAAAAACTATATACATAAACTCAAATACCATTCACTTGCTCATCACGAAATCTCAGAAACCATAAGACCTAGGAACCTGAAACTTGGCAGGCTTCTTCCTTTTGGGTAGTAGACGCTCACTAAGACTAAGAAAGAATTTTACCCTCCGACCTCTGGGCCCCACCCCAGTGGCTCTGGAGTTTCCCATGTTAACCTTATGAGTACTCATATTTAAATGGAATTAATGAATCTTAACAGCTGTTTCAATTAAACAGGTTGGTTCTGTTCTATGATGTTCAATAGCATTAAAGTTACAAGGATTACCAACAGGGTGCAGCACTATTATTTCTTTTACATTTATGACAACAGCTTAATTTGCAACCAAAAGGTGAGTGAGCGTAGCGAATGAAATTCAACCAGGACGTCAGGACGTGATTGAGCCATGCGAACGAGATCATCTTGAAAATTAAGAAGTTAAACGGGGTAAAGCCCGCGGGTTACAGCTAGTAACATTATATACAGCAAAATTATACACATAACCCCACAACACTTTGAAATAGTATTCGAATGCGATTTAAGACCTAGTTTCATCTTGTTATGTAAAGTTCAAATTCGTAAAAGCTGTTAACTCCTCAACTCTTAAAATACACAATTCATTCTACTAATGAAAACCCAGTCATTGTGTTGTTGTTTGTTCCTTGAGAAACTGTCATTTCACAATAACTATTACGGACGAATAAACAAAATGGAAAACCGACCGCAGGAAGAGCATATTAAAAGTCACAGCTTTCACACTGCAGCGGAAGGTTCTAGGCTGATGGCGAGAAAACATAATTTGGATAGAAAGGAAGGGGAGTTTCGTGAGAGGAAATTGTTATGTTATTAGACTCTGACACCGACGGACGGTGGGATGACTTCAGAGGACAATTTAAGCTAATGTCTGCCCCCAGGTGTTTGGGAGTTCCAGTTAATGTTTACCAGATGTTTGGAAACAGCTGACGGCGCAGCTCGTGTTTTCATTGTTGTTTCCACGAAGATGATTCTAACTACTTTAATGCCAAAATGATTCGCGATTCATTTAGTTCTATTAAACCAATTAAGAACGTTAATTAATGTATTTTTTCCAAAACTGTTATATTGCTGGCGTAGGTTGCTAAAAGTACCAAAGTATGTATCATTCCATTCGGTCTAAAAATATTAGAGAGCGAATCGAAATACACTAGCAGCCCATAGCAGCAATTGCTGCCCTTCACCTCCGTTGTAAGCTGTGCACCTTTCCTAAATACTCTCCTTCGTAGGCAAGTTCTTCCCCTAACACGATAAGTTTCAGCACTGTATTACCATTCTAACTTAAACAGAACACTAAAATCAATAAACAAACAAATACGAAATGTTTACATCAGCTGGGTTACGTAAAACAGTTAAAAAAAAACACTGTAGCAGCAAGGCTTGCTGTAGCAGTACTTCCATTAGAAAATGACTGGATCTTTAACGGCCTGTGGGGCAGAGCAGGGGTAGTTTTTTACACTTCTGATTATTTTTCCCGCCGTCCTTGGACCTTAAGTTTTTAAATTAATCCTCAACAGCCATGCTACGTTTTACCTAGCTCAAGATATTTCTTGGGAACGGACCGATTCGCCTAACGGAATTAAATATATAGCAGAAGATTGTAAAATAAACTTCTGTAAATAAAACTAAATGTAAACAAAATATTTTTGAAAGCGATTACCCCCTTAGCAATTGATAATTGATGAAAATCAATACATGTGAAGTAAACATTCCAATTCCACGTTACATAATTTATTCAGCATTCTTTAACATAAAAACGTAATTAACAATTGAGGTTAAGGACAATTGTGGGTTTTATAATTGAGCGAAAAAGAGTGTGTGTACGTACAGTATAGTTTTTTTCAGCGTTAAGTTTATGATAGTGTCAATTGATATGTTAAGTGCGTTATTTACTTAGTCTGGAATCATTATAAAGTCTAAACATTTAAATGTTCTCGAAATCAATTATAAAATGTATTCTTGATGACGTCACACAGGATTCCCAGCATTACGTCACTCCACATCCGATATCAATCAAGAACTAACCACAACTGCGGCGCGCTCTTTGGCCAGTTTGTTTTTTCTCTGTAATAACACCAATGTGGATTTATTGGTCAATTACAAGATTCGAATCACCTGTAATTTCTGTGGTTAATATCATTCGGTTGGTATACCTAGTATTCCACACTTCCTTTGATTTTCACGGGCGTGTCCATCCGGTATTTTTTGTCAGGCATATTTTTCGAAAACGCGATTTGTCTTTAAATACGAACATTTTAAAATCACTTCTTCGTCAGAACATTTTTAGCATTATTTACGGAACTAGAGTAAGTAGAAATCCTATAAATACAAAACAGTTACACCATTTAAAAAATCAAAGATAACATAATTGAATGAGCTCCGTCGAAAGTTTCCAATATTTTAAGTTCTCCTTATTTATTATCTAATTCAGTTTCCATACTAAAAGAAGTGACAGAGGTAAAATAACATACAATTTGCAATATATTGTTTTTCAGGGTGTTATGTTCAAATTTCCTAAGTACAGAAAAAAACAGTAAATTACAACAGAGCAACTTCGGAGGCTATATTTGACTTTTATTTGGAACTATTCTATCCCAAACGGTTTACAATTTTAACATGGATCTGTAAAATCTACTTCACAGAAGTGAATATATAAATACAAAGGTATCATTTTTACTTTTACCTGTGTTAATTCAAAGAACGTAACAGACAGTAAAGTGTTTCTAAATCAGGGACAAAGAATAGAGAATGAGCTAAGCACGCATGAAATACGCTGTACGAGAAATACGTCAGGTTAATTCACCTGACAAATGCAGTTACCGAGACAATAGTCACGGCCTTGGCCCAAATCGAGGTCATATTTGCAGTTAGATTCATCTGAATAAAATATAAACCTCCGTTCGTAACAATTGACACTACACTTACGCTGTACCATGTATTTATTTCTTAAAGGTTTGTTATAAAGTGGTTAGGGCGGTCATAAAATGATCCATAGTGAATAATATATACATATTGTGACATGAGCGAAAGAGAAATGTTTTACAATGTCTTACTTCGGATTTTTGTTCCACGAAACCACGTATTTAAAACTTCTAACTTTTAAACTTTATCTTAGAGGAAATAATAATTTCAAACCACTAGTCTTCAAAAGTTTTGTCCTTGACACAGGTATAAACAAAAATGTTTTTTATCTTAACTGTGTGAACGTAAAACCTCTACACGAATGAGGGTCTTTGCAGCAGATCACTGTACTTTCTTAAAACTCCCTATAAGCTTGATACGGGCATTTATAATCTACTAATCACACAATTTCTATTGTTTCATAATCAGCCCCAGGTACAGTAACCCTGTTCTGTTGTCAGGCCGCGCCTTAGTCTAGATTATTATCTCTACTATACTGCAGGTGCAGAGCCTATATACAGTTACTCAACCTGCTATTAAACTGTCAAACTGTACATTTGGATTGCTACTAGCTAGTGAATGGCTGTTGTCTTGTCGCACTGGTACACTGTATGCTCGATCTAAGCTCTGTGGTGCCGGTGGCCTTTCGTTAAACAATTCCCACTAAAGAGAGGGTTAGTGTGAATTGTGTTTAAGATATTTAGTCTAGGCTTAAAATAACGAATAAAAAGTCATTTTGTGACAATTTAGGGGTTTTGATTATTTTACTGGTAAATGACAAATCAGTTCTCGTTGTCACAAATGCGTGAGCCGAAATTTTATTTCTATTGTTGTAAAGGCGATCAGCACGAACACAAACCATTTGGATTGCGGTACAGTAATAATTCAAAAATATACTACTCTAAGGACAATTTATATCTTATTTAAATTGAGAACATTCAAAGTTGTGGAAACTGATAATCATTTAGTTAAAATATTATATAACTGCAACTATATAACCGTTTACATGCATGATTTGATCAAGTGATATATGAATAATGTGTTTATTTATTTCATACCATGACGATTATTTTATTTTCTCTCTCCAGCTCAGAAAATTTCTTTCTTTGATAAATTTTGAAATGTTATGAGCGATTTTTTCCTACAATTTAAAAAAAACACTACCATAACTCCAACAACCCATTACAAGCGGATAACAGTGTGATGCAATGGGCCTGATCTGACGACCAGCTGTTAGTTTCGCCTCACAACGTGTTATTTGAGTTAACACGTTCGCTAATATAACTACGATGAACACGTGTTATCAGATAGTTGCCGTGTTATCGAGTTAGCGCGGTCGGACCTACTTTATACGACTCGCGTCAGATATCTAATCTAAATCGTGATTCGTTTACGCAACTACAATGCAATAGAACGTGTCACAAATTGAGTGGACCATTTGCCAAGGCGTAAAATGATATGATACACGAAATTGGACACAGATACATTTGAAAACGATATGATTAGGCAGTACAAAAAAATTCTTCGGAAAACTAATTGGTTTAGAAAGCATTTTATACCTCATTTAATCATGCATTTATAATACTCACGGAACTCATGAATTTTTGTTGCTGCAATACAACAATCTCCCTCTAAATTACAACTGTGCTTCATACTCTTTTCATTATTTAAACTGTATTACAAATTTATTATAAAATAGTTCCTAATTATTTAACTTTCTAGCAATAAATATTCTTTTTAATTAACTGAATTGCATTGGTAGTGTTAACGAGCTTGTTATAAATTCTTATCATTAATTAATTGAATTATTGGTTAACTTTCAATGGAGAAAGAGAGAGACAGCTCTCCTACTCGGGAAATGTTTTCTTCGCTTGGGATTCCAAATGTCCTATACGGGTGGATCTAGCTGGTATGGCCCGAGTTACCAGGTAATCGTGTGTATCATAGTAGTTTAATGCCAATCCAGGGGCGCCGCGTGAAAAAATTATTGGTGGGGGAGAAACTTGAAATTTTCCAACTATTTTACGCGGATTTGTTAACTATATTACTCAAATTTCTCACCTATATTACTCAAATTTCTCACCTATATTACACGGATTTCCCAACAAATTAATATTAAGCTTTAACAGTAAAGATATAGCCTATTTACCTATTTACTATAGCCTATAACCTACTTATAGCCTATTTACTAACCTATTTTACCAGCCTCTTTATAGCTACATACACACAAGAAATGAAGGTGTCTCTTACATTATTGATTTTACTGTCAATCTTCATTTTTTATTGTGTCTATAATAATTACTCAAAAGATGAAATTTCCAACACTTTTTTACTTCGATGATCAATTTATACATAGATATCTGATTAGTTTGAAAATAAACGTTTAAGTCTTCAGTTTAACGACAGTTTCAAATCAATAAAAGGTTACGGTACCCGCAGACTGCCTTGTGGGTTTTGTTAATCCAGTAGGATTACGTACGTTTCGGCAAATATATTGACATCATCAGATCCAGAACTTGAAGCTTAAAATCTTGATTTTTCGACACACATGGTCACGTCAGAGTTTAAAATAGAAAACATACACAAAACGAACATTAAATACATGTAGGCCTACTATTAAAACACCGAACAGGATATAATATGATGCAAGCATCTCTCTTGCCGAGTCTCGACTGCAAAGCAGAGAGATGCTTGCATCATATTATATCCTGTTCGGTGTTTTAATAGTAGGCCTACATGTATTTAATGTTCGTTTTGTGTATGTGTTCTATTTTAAACTCTGACGTGACCATGTGTGTCGAAAAATCAAGATTTTAAGCTTCAAGTTCTGGATCTGATGATGGCAATATATTTGCCGAAACGGACGTAATCCTACTGGATTAACAAAACCCACAAGGCAGTCTGCAGGTACTGTTAAGGCCTGTTCACACCGGCGTAGCCCGACGTCTGCAGACGTATTCGGTGTATTAATACGTCGCCCGTGCACTGTTCACACCGCAGCCACGGCTGACGGCTACGTAGCCGGTGAGCGGGCTGTTGTTTGTTTATTTTATTATATTATTTTATATTTGGTAATTTTATTGTTTATTTTTATTAGCGTTTTATGGATTTCAGTTAAGATTGTCACGGTTCAATTGCAGCTTGTATGTATAGTACCCTGAAAAGTCTGTTGATTAATTAGTTAATGTTGACAAAAATGTTTCACTCTAATTTTAGGCCGTATATAGTAGACTATAAGACTTGTGCTATATTATAATATAAAATAAATATTATCAGAAAACATGCAATAATTTTGCTCATCCATGGATTACATGATAAAATATTCTATGGTGTAAGTAAGACGTAGGGAGTGTAGGAGTTTTGCCAACGGGTATCAGGTAGAAAGGGTCCCCCTCCATGAATTCCACATACTGCGGAGTTTTGACAACGGTTGTGGGTTGAGCGATAGCGATTACACGTGACCGTGAGAATGGCTTCCACTAGGGGTGGACAAACCAGGCAGGATGCTGACTGTATTCAAAGTAATGGAGTTATGCACCTCTGACTGTGAAAGGAAATGTATTGCAATGTATTTTTTTTTTTTTTTGGAAATGTATTTTTAACCTAACCTAACCTAACCTAACCCACTGCGACAAGCGCATAATTGCTAAGCGTAGACAAAGACAACCCTGACAATCGCTCTCCCTCCCTCCGTCACACTCTTTCTCCCACCACCACCGTTGGCAAATCTCCGCTCCAAGAGGTGGCCGAAGGCATCCCCCCCATCTACCTGACACCCGTTGGCAAAACTCCGGTTCCCAGACGGAGTCCTATGTCTAAAAATAATTCATTAATGTTTCATAAATATCAGCCCACAATATGAACCATAATAGACCATATTAAGAGAGACGACTTTTTTGATAAGGAGATTTACAAGCAAAATATTAGTGAACATTAGGTACTCGTATGATGAAGTATTATTATATTGATCATATAAAGTTTTCTTAAGGTTGTTATGTTATAGTGATTTAATGATTTTTTTAAGTGATTCTTAATTTGTGTGTTATAATCCAACATTAACCGCTTAATAAATTAATTATAAGGTGGAGGGAGGGTAGCGGTGACAGCCCGGTGTGCTAGTGCGCATGCGCGTATTCGGCTATGCGAGCTACGCGTAGCTAGCCGGCGTAGCGGCAGCGCCGTAGCTTCCGTAGCTCACGTATTAATACGCCGGTGTGAACACTCTCTATGAATTACATTAGGAGCTACGTCAGCTACGTATTCCGAAAAAGTATTAATACGTCTGGCTACGCCGGTGTGAACAGTCCTTAACCTTTTATTGATTAGCTAACGTGGTTTAGAAAAACAACTACATTATGACAGTTTCAAAACCTCCAAAAAGGTATGAGTTGGAGTTACCAAAATTCCCAACTTTGACACTTTTCAAGGATGATTGGGGTGGCTCCCCCCCCCTCCCTTGATTGACGCCCCCGATTTGTAAGACAGGAATGTCTTGAAAGACAAAGATTAAACCACTGAACCAGAATCCCACAAGTTCCAATCTCAAACAAATTATAACTAACGTGGATGAATTTTTAAGCAAGGTAATGTTCTAATAACAGCTTGAAAGTTAAATAAAGTAATTAATCAACGTAACGTTACATATCCCCGAGCGGAGTCATACGATTCACATAGCAAATAATTAATCGCTAATTAATTAACTCTATTGAAATCGGTTGTTTTGCAATTGAATAGTTTAGTTTTGCTCATAACTAAACCGTTCCCATTTAATAAAATAACACACAAAGCATTGTAAGAGAAGATTTGTGGTTTCAATTTCATCTCTGGCATCTGTTGAATAACACTGTAAGAGATGGTTTATATTGGTTTACAGCGCAAGTATTCTCCGACCGAAGCACGTAATGCTAGATAAGTCTAGTCGAAACTATATCAACCAAGGATTATGGTTTATAAACAGTGGTTTGTTTTTTTACGAATGTAATCTTACATCACAAAGAGTGTTGAGTAAAGCTGAATGACTAGTGTTAATGGTTTATTTCAAGTCATCATAACTAAAGAAACGATAAATCGAAATCGTATTACTAATGTACGGTATTGATTTTTTTTTATCAAACGTTTTATTTTGGTTTATTATGAAGTTTTGTAGAGAAAGCAAAATAATTTTACAGTTTCAATTAATTACCTCAGACGAAAACACTAGTTTAAGGACAAATTATCATTAAAATACGATGTCACCCAGAACAATTTCCCAATCAAGGTTTGAACAGATTACTATGGTTAAATTCTGATAGTCTTGCTAATTAATTAAGCTACATATTAGTGAAGTTTCAGCAGCAGCTTATTTATAATATAATCACCAAGCAAGATGCGTCCTGTTTCTTTTAAAAGAACTTTATTGCATGATTATAAATTCATCTGGCTTCCAAACACATCAAAATACCAATCTGCCAGTACAGGAAAATAATCGTGCTGCCTTAAAGGCAATATAGAAACCCGTCCGAAATCATCAGCAGTTATTTTTCATTCCCCTAAATTTTGTCCGGAATCACTGGTTGAAATTTGATTTCAACACTGCTGTGTTTACCAAAAAGCTTATTCTAAATTAAGTCATAACTCTCACAACCGATGGTTAGGTGAGTCACTGTATCAACAGATGCAAGGTCCCGCGTAAACACAGACATTTCCCGCCGAAACTGCGCGATATTACTGTGATCTGAGGCAATGATTGGCTGATGTGGCAATCCCATAATCCTTCTCGCGTTAGGCGAGGCAATGGTCGCGACCATTCAACACAAGGTACATTAGGAACAACTCGTGGTAACTCTGTCTGCAACAAGGACAAGACAATTAGGCTGAATCAGCTGATGACGATGCGATCAGCTGTTGCTGCTGTTGGTGTAGGGCAAGGTGTGAAATAGGTTAGATTTGGGTCAGACTTGTGACGTCACTGCAACAGTCAGCTTGATCTTAGATCACTCACTGTACTGATACGTAACAATGTAATGGAGAAATGAACCAATAAGACGATTCCTATTAGACGTTGTATTATGTATTATCTAACTGTGGATGTTTGGTTCACACTTTCAACAGGCGTCTTGTGGTTAATTGAAGGCATTTTGCAAACGCAATTGTGAGTTTTGACAAGACTCAGTACACGCAGTGTATGGAGTTGATAGTTTATTTGAACATTGTTCGGATATAGAAAGCTTGGAATTTGTGACTTATTTGTGATGAACTTCGTGGAGTAGAGAACGCATGCTGATAATTGGTTGCTAACGTGTAAGTATAGTGAATTATACTAGGAGAACTGTACAAACAAAAAAACGTAATGACTACTTTGATAATACAATGAAACTTGATGTTAGCAATGTAAGGGTCTTCAATGTCATCCAGTATACACAAACTAAGTTCTTTAAAAGTGTATTATTGAATCTATTCGTACAACTAAAAGATAATACCAAGATGGAATGACTGTCAAATGTATGGTATGTTGAACATTAGGGTGTATTTCTCATCAAATACTTAATGAAACGAAGTACACCACTAATGACCAATTTTCATTAAGTCCATTTCAACCTGTCCCAGTGACAAAGCTACAATACTGTACAGACAGATCTATCACGGTTGGTTTATTTCTGCATGCACTCAACCCAAAATGCCGCTAAAATGTCATTGCACGAGCAGATAGAGAATTTACGAAGGGAAAATATGTTGTTCAACTCAATTCGTACAGTAATGTAGGTCATAACCAGAATACCTTTTGCTTTGAATCAAACACAGTCCGGTTGAACAATGCTATTTAATTGATTCCATGTGGACACGTTACTTGCAAACTATGTTTATAGGAACTGTCTCATTAAAAAACTATTAAGTGAAAAAAAAACTCATAGAGACATGTAAGGCTATAGAAAACCTACTGATCTAGCTTTCTCGAATGCTACTTCATGGTGAGTTTAATGAGCAAACACTTTACGAATAGTTTAACAACTGAAGGAGTAGTTTTCTAATACTAAGCGTACTGACTTGTATTCTAACTTATGAAATAATGAATGGTAAATAAGTAAACTCAATTCTGATAAATTGATTTCTTTCTGAACATATTGCTTGTTTTATGTGACAATAACGAAGGTACAGACGTGTCTCCACTCAGAACGAAGAGCACTTGAGAGGATTGGCTCTTATCACGAGATAACTCTTCTTGCCAACGTCACGTCATTTCCGAGATCGTCCAAATAACATTTTAAGTTCTTTTTATTTCGTTTAATGATAAATCAAATTCATTTGTTTGGTTGGTATATCAAGCTAATATTCAGAAAATTTAAAGAATTGCACGATTGCATGATATAACATTATTTTTTTGATAATTCTATCGTGAGAAGTTGTTTTACTACACAGATTTTATTTATCACATATTTTTTTTTGTAAGTTTATCTGTTAGCAAATCGTAGACAATTGTACGGCTTTAGGATTGGTTATACGATCTTGCCGCAAGAAAAAGCCGTCTCCCCGGAGAGCCCATTTTAGGCCTATTAGAGATAAAAACGAGTATGTGTTAGAGTGTACCGCAAACGTTTCAAACAAAAAATAATCCATAGGCAGCATAATCATAATCTAGAATACATTCATAATTAATTACTATCGTTGTAAAGGAGTTATAAATTCGTCATTAAGTATATTTGGAAAATGCTTAAGAAGTTATCAAAATGAAGTTTCTAAAAACACATTTTTTAGCGAATTTCCCATATAGGCCTAGGGAATAAGCTATTACCGTAGTACTCATGGTAAGACCTGGACCCGAGACCGATTTAATTTTTCATTTTGAGGTCCCTAGAGGCCAAAAACACCATCCGTTCAAATTTATATATATATATATATATATATATATTTATTTATATATATATTTATATATATATATTTATATATATATATATATTTATATATATATATATTTATATATATATTTATTTATATATTTATATATATATATGTGTGTCCGTTAGCGCGATAACTCGAGCAAAAATGATCCGATTTTGATGAAATTTGGTACAAACGTGTAAACCTACGTTTATTCGAACGAGTTCGCGATCCAGCATAATCAGACCATGGGAACGGGGGTTTATGGGGGGTTTTATGGGGTATAAATGGGTTTTTCCCATTTTCGAACCTAAAAACAAAAGATTTTGCGATTTCTTTCTCAACCGTTTTGTAGAGCTTAAAAAAAGAAATAATTTAGTATATTGAAGCGCTGTTGTATGCCTAACGGTCACGGAGAAAATTCAAAAATAGTGTAATTCAAAATTCCCATGTTATTCTTATGGAGAAAATGAAAATTGTTGTAGTTTACTTGTTTATGGGTATATATTGATAAAATTTGGCAAATTTATTTATTTCATCCTATACTATTGACGTATGGTCAAAAAACACTTTTTACCTTCCCCGTAGCAGCAAACCTAAGCACTCGTTAAATCTAATGTTATTTAAATAGGGAATAATATGTCTTATTTATGGAAATATTTTAGTAAAAATGTAATCAGACGAGTTGAAATTCGCTTAGTCTGCAGGTTTGCTGCGGCGGGGGTATTATACTGTTGCTACAACATTTGCGAGTAACATTTTCTTACATTCCAAACAGACAATTAAACAATAATATTGTAACTGTAAGTGAAGTAGCACCACAACTGTAACTAATATAACAGCTGGCCCTTACAACAGTTCATCGTAACCGTGACACAACGATATATCTGATCAGCTGATAAACTGAACAACAGCTGTAAATGTTATACCTCAACAATTACGGCAGTGATTGATTGGTCCACTACCAGGTGACAGGTGATAGATGCGGTCGCTACAACAGCTGATCATAACCATGTCACGGTGTGGCGATAAATTAGATCAGCTGATCGAACAGCAGAGCGCACAGTCGTAAAAAGAGGTGTGTAACTGTGTGACGGCGCTGGTTATTGTGCTAGCTACACTTTTATACATATTAAAAGCATTTTTTGTGTTATTTGTTTAGAATGTCGACATCTAACGGTAAAAAAATCTACATATTTTTGTTTGAATCAAAGTAGAAAATATAAAAAAACCTTCTTCATCGTATCATGGGAACTTTGCAGACACAAGAATTGTATTCGATGCACACCGTTAGTTACGAATACCATCCGATGTAATCCAATCCATTGACTATAAACAAAATTGACACGATGAAACTGTTTAGGAATGTGTCGAAACTGCATTACACAAAAGTAAAACCACGCCGTAGTGTAGATGCATAAACATAAATATGTATTTGTTATTGTTACCAACCTGACGTGATGTCTTTTTATGTGAAGCTTTCTTAGACAATTTCAAACGCTTTACAGGAAGTGAGTTCATTTTGCATTTTGCATCTCTAACTTTCGAATATGAATGAGCTAAAGTGCTACAAAACCTATTTTGTACCATTTATTTTTCAATAATTAGTGTCATCTGATAAGTATACCACCAATGTTAAACAATTGTAACTAGGTACTCAGGACTTACGTAACTGACTTGCTGATTTAGCTACGTAAGAATGTACTGACTAGCAAAATGACATTGATTGCACAACAATGACGCGATCTGAAATAATCATATACCTTGGATACTCTTCCATTGTTTTTAATTATTGTTTACGAAGAAAACCATGAGTTAAACGATTGACTTTGGATACTTCATTAGATATAAATGATATAAACCCACATTAGCCAAATAGCTGTTCACTCAAAGGAACATAGTTGGTTAAAGAGCCTCATAGTGTGTTAGCTTTGACTATTAATAGTATCCAATAGTCATAGTGTTAGTGAAGCTATGTTTTAGTTTGTATTTAGTTAAAAAAAACAGGTACTGAGATTGTTGATAAGTACGTAAATTATTTAGCCCTGAAAAAATACAAGACAGATTTTCGTGGAAATATTACGTTCCAGCCTATTTTAATGCACATGGCACATGGTAGGTTACATCCATCCATCCACATGTCATTAATGGATGGATATATTTTATGTTATTTTGAATAGGCCTAATTATTTTCATACAACTTAGCCCGGTCCTTAATTGGAGGTGAGTACCAAAATAAAACTGTTAAAGAAAATAACAATATTCGAAAGTATTGAATATTGGACTAAATGCGAAAATTAAAATCCATAATAAAATCTGTGCGCGGAACAGGATTGTTAAAAGTAACCCAGATCTTAATGAAAATTAACTGCTATTTAAAAATTGTAACAGCCTATTTGACAGGCTCGGCGAACGTAAGGCTGCGGAAAAGCGGCAAACTTGATAAACGACTCGGTATCAGGTTGAGTGACGGGTAATGTTTCATTGTTGGCAAAAACCTGCCGCAACCGATACAGACTTTGACACCGTTCCGAACCCATTGGGCTTGGAGACATTTCATAGTGTAACAAAACCATTATATCATCAATATTTGCTTTTAGCGAATTTCCCTATAGGGAATAAGCTATTACCGTAGTACCTATGGTAAGACATGGACCCGGGACCGATTTACTTTTTCGTTCTGAGGTCCCTAGAGGCCAAAACACCATTGTCCGTTAGCGCGATAGCTCGAGCAAAAATCATCCAATGTTGATGAAATTTGGTACAAACGTGTAAACCTACGTTTATTCGAAAGAGTTCGCGAACCAGCATGATCGGACTATGGGAACAGGGGTTTATGGGGGGTTTTATGGGGTAAAAATTGGTTTTTCCCATTTTTGACCCTAAAAACTTAAAATTTAGCATTTTCTTTCCAAACTATTTTGTAGAGCTTAAAAAAACAAATAATTTAGTATATTGAAGCGTTATTATGTGCCTAATGGTTACGGAGAAAATTCCAAAAAATTGTAAATTTAAAATTCCCATGTTATTCTTATGGAGAATAAGTAAACTAGTAAACTGTTGTAGTTTGCTTGTTTATGAACATATTTTGATCAAATTTGGAAAATGCATTCATTTGATACTAAACCATTAACATTTTACAAAAAAACACCCCTTTTTACCCTCCCTGTTGCAGCAAACCTAAGTACTTATTAAACTAATGTAATTTAAATTGGGAATAAATGTGATATTTTTAAGGAGACATTTTAGTGTAAATCCAATCAGGCAAATAGAAATTCGCTTAGTCTGCAGGTATTATCTAAAAATCATGTCCCTAAGTTTTTTTTTTATTTAATAAAAACCGTATGAGCACATTGACTGAAGAGATAAAAGGAAGATTTACCAAAAAGAAATGAGTAGAGGCATTGATGATGAAATGTAAATATGTATAAATGTGGCAAGTGTTAGCAGCGACAACGCATGGCTGGCGGATGTGGTTGTGTAATCGTGTGCAGTATGATGTCACTACAACATTTATGTCACCAGAACCTAGGAATAGATATATATATAGGAGTCATCATAATGCAAAGTTTAGAATAGTTTATTTTCCAACCTTACTAATAATATTATAAATGTGAAAGTTTGTGTGTTTGTTTGTTTGTTTGTTTGTTTGTTTGTGTGTTTGAAGTTCAATCACGCATAAACCACTGGACGGATTGGGCTGAAATTTGGCATGATGATAGCTCACATTCCCAATTAACATTAAAGCATATTCTTATCTCAAAAATCCTTTCTGGCTTCGCCCCAGTGGCTCTGTATTTCCCCATGTTAACCTTATATCAGCATACATGCGCTAGTTATGTAAATATGATTTTTCATATTTAAAAGGAATTTTAATGAATCTTAACAGCTGTTTCAATTAAACAAGTTGGTTCTGTTCTATGATGTTCAATAGCATAAAAGTTAGGTACAAGGATTACCAACAATGTGCGGCCCTATTTTAATATATATTTTTTTAATTTATGACAACAGCTAATTTCCAACCAAAAGGTGAGTGAGCGTAGCGAACGAACTTCAACCTGGAGGCGAGTTAGCGTAGCGAACGAGCTAACCTGAAGCACAGAAAACGTACTACTAGTACGTTTTCTGTGCCTGAAGGCAAGTGAGCGCAGCGAACGAGCTCCAACCCAAAGGTGAGTGAGCGTAGCGACCGAACTTCAACCAGGACGTGAATGAGCCATGCGAATACTTATGAAGTTAAACGGGGCAAAGCCCGCGGGTACAGCTAATTAAAATCTCTTTGTATGTAAAACATGATAAGTTCCTAAATTAGTTCAATAAAGACACCCATGATTCTAACTATAATATACTATGTTTTTAACCTGGTTTTGAGTGTGCCAGGCTAAATGTACTGAAGCATACTGTTTACTGCAAACTGGAATATTTTTAGTGAATTCTTCGGTCCTCTTGGGACTGAGTTGTTACGCGTTGTGCGTAGTAATACAATTAACAAAGTGATAACACATCGACGGACATGCATTTGTGATTATTGTTTTAATTCATAACTTGTATTAACGATTTGCATCGCGTCTTTATATTTACTAAATTTTGAACAGGTTGTAGCAGTAACTAGCGCTAAATTGTACAATGTATAATAATAGTTTACGCGTGCTAATTTAGAGCTTCCATACTACATAGTACCAACCTTGACTTTGCCCAGTATTTTTTTAATATTGGATTTCACCATACTTATTTCTAGGAACTAAATTAATACAATTGTACAGAAATTAATATGACGTTTTAAAAATACCATGGGGAACCTTTGAAATCTATTTTCATAAAAAGGAAGTCCAAAAATGCTCGGTAAAACTATTATTCCGATATTCCCCTTTACAACATAATACAGCTTATTGTTGTTTGCAAACTAAATTTAGAGCAGACAGTAGGACCACCACCGCATGATCACGTGATATTGATCTTACTGCCGCCCTTACCTAACCCACCAACCAAATATAGAGCGTGTAGTAAACACGTGGTGTCTGTATGACCTAAATAACCTATTCACGACGGCAATTCTATAACTGTGAATTTATTTATACGTAAGTGACTCTAACTGTCCTTCCCTATTTGGTAAAAATCTCTAGTTTGGTTCGGATTGAATGGGCGAAAAAACAGAACCTTAATTCAATTACGATATTCTCCAAGTGGAGAGTTTCTTGATTATAATACTTTTTGAGACGTATTGATTTATTTATATAGGATTGCAAAATATACTAAACCTTTGATTAAACGCACACGTAATAGTAATAAGATGTTTTAATCCCCTAAATAATTAGATTTTGAAATAGTAGTTTACGCAACAATTGCGTAAAGATAGTGTTAACGACACGAGTAGAAAATTTAAGGTACGAGCCTTGGCGAGTGCCTTAAAAACTTCTACGAGTGTCGTTAACTCTATTTACGCGAGTTGCGTACACTACTTTACCTACGACATTGTTTTAATTACTAAAAATCACTATTCATAATTTCTAAAGGAGGTTATGTTTTCGTTTATAACCTCTCATTGCCACTGACAGTGATGCAACGAAACACACTAATTGCACCAATCAACAATTAAATTGGCCTGAACAGCTGATTAGTTGAATTTTGAATCATTACAATTTTACTTCTCCTCTCTCAATCCTTGAACCTCATTGGTCAGTTACCCGTGTTGTTATGAGTAAAACTATGCTGTTATGAAAGTAAACAATGCTGTTATGAGATACTTGTCAATTCTAAGAACTGTACTGAAACGGCTACTTTAAAAAACGGTCGTAGGTAAACATTATTTTTATTTTCCAACTGACGCTTTTAAGATTGTAATCTCTTTTAAAACGAATGTGTTTACTTTTCACTTGTCTATGATTGCATTGACAAACCTAATCCAACCAAAGATCTAATTGGTGAATTTTTTTAATATCATTAACACTTGAAGGGCGAGTCAACCTTAATTAAGTACGTTTAGTTGGTCGTAACAAAACCTAATGGGGCAGTTACAAGCGAACGTGATGCCGAAGCAGATTTCGGTTCAACCATTTGCCTAATAGAGCTTTACACAGCATGAAAACGACCGAATTCTTATAAATTGTATGGATTTTAGTTGGAGAGAATTCTCTAATACAGATTATAAGGTTCATCTATAGAAAACTAAGATATTTCTGACAAGAAGAAATAGCTTTTGCTATACTGAAAGACATACGATAAGGATAATTAGATGAAGAGTTATTAAAAAATAAATATACATACTGAAAACAAAAGAAATCGCATTGACTCAAAAACATATGACGGCGATAGGAAACAACGAAACTCACATAAATTACTGAACTATCGATAAACTCGAAAATACAGTAGTAAGAACGTTTAATTTTCTAACGTCACTTTCCGCATGTACAAACTATATTTGTAAAAAAGAAATATGTTCACGAGTCAGATATGCAATTTTTCCTTGTCACCATAAACTACAATTTGTCCCCTGAGGCATGCGGTTACGAGTTGTCTTGTTTCCTCAAACTTTTCCACATTTTTACTCGTTTGTGGAGTTTAACATTATAATGCTGAGGTTGAAGTCAAGTTATTTATGCCAAGAAACTGAATTCTGAGTAAGTTATGTGCATAACGTTATGTTGAATGTGCTTGTCCATTAACTTTAACATAATTCCTTAATGCAAATACAAACTTATATCTCCGTAAACTTTTTTCATACGAGGAACGTTTATACAGTATCCAAATATTCGTTTTATATGGGAGATCACTTTATACAAAACTGTTTGAGCATATATTATGGAATTTAATAAATTACAAATTAAATCCGATACATAGGAAATTTAAAAAAATCCTATACTCTAATACGAGCAATGTTTGCTTGTATGTATGTATGTATGTATGCTTGCTTGCTTGCTTGCTTGCTTGCACCAAGATCTCGAAAACGGCTCCGACGATTTTCTTCAAATGTTGTAAATAGATTATTTTTGGCCTAAAAACGAGTTTACTACAGTTACAACTGCCAACAAAAATCTAATTACGTAGAAAAATGAAACTGAAAGTCACATTTTTTTAACATTAGTCTTATGGGTTGCTAAGTAACCATGTTGGAAGAATTAAATAACAAGGAAAAAGTAAACAAAAGACTTGTAAGTTAAAACATGTGTTCATAAAGGCATCTACCCACAGTATACTAGAAATTACAAAATACAGTACAAAAGCAAAAACATCAGTTGTTACTATTAAGCAAAGATTATGCTGAAGATTACTGGATACAATGTTTGTAGTAAAGGCTAGCAGTGCGGAGTGTAGGAAGCGTCTGCGGCAGTTGGATTAATGTATCTAAAATACTCAAATGCTACGGGTAGATTTCCCATCCTTATGGAACAGCTGAAGCCAATTTTATTGGTAGTTCTGTCCGGTTTTCTGTAGATGTCGTTTTTGTCTACAATCTGTTTCTATTATTTTAGGGTTAGTTTCTCATTATTTGTGTCTCACTGTTTGGTTATATAGCTAATGGACGAGTTATTGTTTATGATTAGATAGTTTTATTTGGTTAAACTAGGGTTTAAATTACTGAAATAACAAGAAACAAATTGTAAACCAAACACGACATCTACAGAAAACCGGGCGGAACTAACAATAAAATTGGCTTCAGCTGTTCCATAAGGATGGGAAATCTACTAAGGGACTATGTTTTATCATGTTCTATCCATGCTTAAATCCTAAGAAAAGGGTAAAATATTTATGTAGTATGAAATTATGGAAAAGTGGTAGGCCTATGTCAATTATTGTATGAGCTTTATGCAAGCACATACTTTGGTAACTATATATCTCAACTCTAGAACGGTAAAAAGTGTATTACTACATCACTAGCTCGAAAAAAAGTCGAATATATTTTATTCTTATTGTGGCCAACTTTGTTTAAAATCTAGAGTCGACTCAATCCGATTGGATTGTATTATGTCATTATGCATTATGGCAAAACTTATACTGAAATAAATAATTACAAAACTAATACTGAAATAAAAATTTTGCATTATGCACATGTGGTTAAAAGTCACATGTTTGTGATTAACGTATCAACAATAGAGTTTTGTTTGTAAACATCTTGCCTCAAAAAATTCGTTACTAGATGGAAATGTACTCAACAAAAAATCTGAAATCATGAAAAGAGGACGACCACCAAATAGAAGTTTGAAGAAGTTGGGGAATTTCTTTAAAAGTCACAAAGCTGATGAAGACCAGGTAAGTTATAAAATATATACCTTTACTAATTTAATTACATACATTAAATCCGTGTGATATGTCATTACTAGCTTACACCACGAATACAGAAATTGGAATAGAGTTGCTTATTTTATATTTCTCTATAGCTCATTGTGTGAGGTACATTAAAAAGTTAGATGACAATTTACAATTTTGTGAACATCATTACATTGAAATAGTTATATTTTGTTTAGGATGGATTAAAACAATTCTATAAAGGTAGGATAACTAAGGAATAAACTTATTTGTTTAATTAAAAAATTTGAATTCTTAACTTTTGTCCAATTTACTGGTCATTATGGTTAAATAAATATAATGATGTCAGTTTCTCTAATAAATTTTAGTAGTTAGGCAAGCTCATGAGGAGTTTAAGGTAAGTTTTCAATACTTCAAAACCTGTAGATAAGAATGGTTTTGTATGAGCTAGCATCCAATTATAAATTTGTAAAATCTAATATCATTCAGGAATTTGTTCTATTGAAATAGCAAGAGTGTTTCAAGCAGAAAGTTTGTGCCTTTTTCACCCAAACAATAGAGAAGCAGGCTGTAAGTTGAATGTGACATGGTGGGGAGACCGTCTTGAGCATTGTCCTACACACAAATATCTTAGTGTAGTGTAGTCTTACTTCGGTCCAAAAAGAGCTTCATATCACGGACACGAGTTCTGGATGGATCACTCTCAGAGCAATCGGATGGAAAGGTGGGAGGCCAACCCTCCCATACCAGCCAGGGAGGAACTGGCTCCTGGTGGATGCCTTCATTACACGGTGTGGAAGACTCAAGACCGAATCAGGGTCGAGGTACCAAAATGCAAGACAAACATGCAGAAATGGGTCTCTTACAAGACGAAGAAAACGTCTTGTGTGCGTGTGGTGTTGTTCAGGATCCCGGCCATGTACTGATGTCCATGCCTAGACCACATTAGATTACCTTTTACAAGCGAATGACAAAGCCATATTGGTAGCTAATTTCTGGAAAAGCGAAGTCTGATTTCCGGACACGGAAAGTAAGTAAGTAGCATTGTGGAGGAAGAGGTAGGCTATAGGGTTAGTTACAATTTTTTACGACCTTTAGAAAGGAGCTTAAATTTTCTTTCTTTGATCAAACATTTTTTTTTTATTTCAGGCTGCAAAAGAACCTGATCCTGAAGGACCTGAGGGGTCTGGTGTATGTGTCTTAGAAGTTCAATCTGAACAAAATGTGAGTCTTTATTATCATCTCAACCGTATTATTAATGTAAAATTATTCAAAAGTATTAATTTATTTAGTTTATAAATATTATTTTGTGATAAATTAATAATACCAATAACTAATAAAGTAGGTAAGTAATCAGTCACCAATTTTACGATCTTTGAAAAATAGCTTACACTTAGATACAATTAAAATTACCTTTCAACAAGCATAAAAGACAAATATTTAAATTTCAGGTCACAAATGGACTGCGCATGTTACCAGATCAATCAGATGAAAATGTGAGTATGAGTAACTATACCTAAACCGCATTGCCACAGTAGGCTAAATAATTTTAAAAAGTTGAACCATTCTTTTTGTGGTTAATTCATATTTGAAATTACATTTAATGTACTGTAGAAAAGTATGAGTTTGGTTCAAACAGAAAATTTAAAAAAATATTCTAATCACGCAAAAAAATCTGTCATTATTGTTATTGTATGCGGTTAAAAATTGCATTACTCGATTTTTGGACAGTGTAAATGCCTTATGTACCTAAAGACCGGAATAGAAAAGATAACTTTTGCAAAAAGTAACCATTAATGGTGGATATAGGTTAGAGGATCATCATATATTTTCATGAGTCTTTACTGTTGCTAGTAAACAAATAGACCTACTGGTATTGTTTGTTGAAGTTGTTATACATTTATTTTTATTTTCCATTATGATAAATTATTATTCTTATTCTGGTATTGGAGTATGCCAAGAGTAAGTATAACGCAACAAGTGTAGATAGGAATATATTCTAAAATTGGCCAGGTGATGCTTCAATTTTTACTCTCAGTAGACTAGGATACAAATGTTGCAGTATTACAAATTAACACAACCTTAATACAGATTTTTTATTTGTACAGCTGATGACTTCCAACAAACCCATTAGATGTGCAAAGATAAGGGCTCTGGAGATAATTTCTGATGTAAGTGCTCAAATAAGTCAATCTATGGTGGAAGAAAAGGTAAATTATTTTGAGCAAAGAAGAATGTCAGAAGACAGCCAGGCTCGTGCCACTCGCCTTGAGGAACAGCGACAAAGAGACGCCAACCGCAGGGCTGCCGAGGAGGAGGACAAGCGAGCACGACGCCTCGAAGAACAGCGGCAAAGAGACGTCAACCGCAGGGCTGCCGAGGAGGAGGACAAGCGAGCACGACGTCTCGAAGAACAGCGGCAAAGAGACGTCAACCGCAGGGCTGCTGAGGAGGAGGAGAATCGAGCACGACGCCTCGAAGAACAGCGACAAAGAGACGTCAACCGCAGGGCTGCCGAGGAGGAGGACAAGCAAGCACGACGCCTTGAAGAACAGCGGCAAAGAGACGTCAACCGCAGGGCTGCCGAGGAGGAGGACATGCGAGCACGACGCCTCGAAGAACAGCGGCAAAGAGACGTCAACCGCAGGGCTGCCGAGGAGGAGGACAAGCGAGCACGACGCCTTGAAGAACTCCGACAAGCAGCCACTATCCGCAGAGCCGCCGAAGAAGAAGACGAGCGTGTTCGACGGCTTGAAGAACTGCGGCAAGCAGCCGCTATCCGCAGAGCCGCCGAGGACGAAGACGAGCATGTTCGACGTCTTGAAGAACTGCGGCAAGCAGCCGCTATCCGCAGAGCCGCCGAAGAAGAAGACGAGCGTGTTCGACGGCTTGAAGAACTGCGGCAAGCAGCCGCTATCCGCAGAGCCGCCGAAGAAGAAGACGAGCGTGTTCGACGGCTTGAAGAACTGCGGCAAGCAGCCGCTATCCGCAGAGCCGCCGAGGACGATGACGAGCGTGTTCGACGTCTTGAAGAACAGAGGCAATCCTTACTATCCTATATATAATACGAGTAAAGTTTGAATACTTGTCCACTCGATCTGGGAATCGGCCCTAACAAAATCGTTTATATTTACGGAATAACTAAGTTCTGTGCCAAAAATAAGTTCTAGACCAGTGGTATAGCCAGGAAAAATCTATTTTCGCCATAATATGAGTGCAAACTTTTGAAAATTTAACATGGGCCTTATGAGAAAACATTCCGCCATTGTTGTCATTTTGTTTACATTTTAAGACATAACATGACGTTCTGTACCCACGGGCACCTCAGCTTGCCCATGCTATTTGTAGCATATGTTTACACAGACCAAAAGGAAATAACAATGTGTGTATACAGAGCAAAGGAAATTAACATTCAGATTATACCATTGAGCATATTATACTATAACTGAAAAACCAATTTCTGTCAATGTCGAGTGCGGTAGTTAAATTAATGAGAGGATGGAATAATCTTTAATTAGCTTTAACTTATACACCTCCTTTTATATTTATTGGGTAGTAGATTTCTGCTAAATTTATTTCAACTTAACTATTATTTCACGTGCAATTTCACTACATTCCCTATTGTAATGAATCTTCTAATATAAGTCATGCAGTAAATGATCACAACACTCATGAAGGCTTACCGTATTATTGCCCATAAGCTGAATACTGAAGGTAATTCTTTCTCATAGTATCAATAACAATAACATACAATTACTTTTGATCAACTGATTCTATGGCTTAAATTTCAATTCTAACATTGGAAGCGCACTTGACTTAGGCTTCACATAAGTTCTAAAATATGATAAACTAACCCATACTAATTATGTACAGAATTGAAAATGCTAACTTATTATTAAATTAAATATTTAGCATTTGTTACTGTAACTCATTAGTAGATTACTTGACCATAAACTTTATTAACATTGTGAAACGTTTATATTTTTTAATGTCATTTATGATAATTGTAAAATTAGAGTGTATAATTGTTCAAATTTTATTAAATATAAGTGTGAAGCAAAATAAAAATAAAAAATATGCAATGAATATTATAACAAATTAAAATAAGAGAAAGCATTAGACTAAAATAAATTATACTACATGTTTTAATACTTATGATTTTGTAAAAAGTGAACTCAAAATAATTATTTATTTCAGGCCGAAACTTCCAATTTTGGGTGGAAAACTATGGTATGGATGACATTCAGAATTTTCAAGACGAGGGAAATGAAGAAACCCACAATGTCAGCGAATTAGAAGCCATTGGTCGCAGACAATATAGCAATTTGAATAACGAACAAAAAGACTTTGTTGATGCTGTTATGGAAGCAATAGAAGACCCGATGAGTTGCATCCCCAAGTGTTTTTTCCTCGATGGACCAGGAGGTACAGGGAAGACATACGTGTACAATACCCTCTACCATCTAATTCTTGGAAAAAATCTTAATGTAAAATGCATGGCATATACCGGCATTGCATCAATCTTGCTACCTGAAGGACGTACTACCCATAGGACTTTTGGTCTAAAAGTTCCATTGACTAGCGATTCTAAATCATCAATTCAGCCAGGCACTCAGAAGGCCCAAGAACTGGCAGAAGTAGACGTATTTATGATGGACGAAGCACCAATGCTACCAAAATATGGCCTAAGTTGTATTGACGGACTCCTGCGAAGCTTAGGAAACAGAAACTTGCCTTTTGGAGGAAAAACTATGATCCTAGGAGGAGACTTCCGCCAATGCCTTCCAGTCCAGCCTAGAGCAAATCGATCTGAGCTGATCGACCTTTCTGTAAAACGTTGCAGTATTTGGAAGTTTTTCAAGCTCTTCTCTCTTCATCAAAACATGAGAGTCAATCTCGATGAAAGTGCATTTGCTGGATATCTCCTTCAACTTGGAAATGGAGATTTGCCCACCAACAATGACTGTGAAATAAATATTCCCGATGACATTATTTCAAATGGAAATATTGTTGAACAAATATATGGCGATTGCCTAGCCAACAGAGATTACAATGCTATGAGAGATAGAGCCATCCTTGCACCTTTAAATAGAGATGTTGATAATATCAATAACGAGATCATCCAAATTATCCCTGGACAAGAAACAATTTATAAAAGTTTTGATTCAGTAAAAGATGAACCTGATGGAGCTCTCAAATTCCCAACTGAGTTTTTAAACTCAATTGAAATATCAGATTTACCACCTCATGAACTCCGACTAAAAAACAACGTCGTTATAATGTTACTCAGAAACCTAGACGTGACGGAGGGTTTATGCAATGGCACAAGACTGATTGTCACGGAGTTGTGTCCGAACATTATTAAGGCTAAAATAATTACTGGCAGTCATTCTGGTCGAGATGTCCACATTCCAAGAGTCACTCTGGATTCGAGCAAGTGTCAACTCGGATGTTCGCTGCAAAGACATCAGTTTCCAGTTCGACCAGCTTTTGCTATGACCATCCATAAGTCTCAAGGCCAAACCTTTCAGTCTGTTGGTGTTGTGTTAAACAACCCCGTATTCATGCATGGGATGCTCTATGTAGCTTTCTCCAGAGTACGAACAAGAAACTCTTTAAAAGTTGTTTTGCCATCTAGAGACAGAAAATTAACTAAAAACGTTGTTTGGATGGAAATATTCAGATGAACAATATTGAAAATGTTAGTTCATTTTGGTCTATGTAATTAATATTTAAATTTGTACCATAATAACTAGCTTACCTTACTTGAAATTATTTAGCTTGGATTAAATAGTTTGTTGACTTAATTGTCGATAATCTGAAGAATATAGTCAAATTAGAATCTAGAGCAGAGGTAAAATATGTAATTGTATTATATCCTATTTTACCACAGTTGAATGCTTATCACCATTACATTTTTATAGTTTAAAATTGGTTTAAAACTGACTAATTTGAATTCTTATGTGTTTGTTATGTTATTTGTTTCAGTCTATAAAAAACAATCGTATAAACAATTTGTAGTTTTCATGTTTTTACAATAAATGCAGCCTCAGTCTGTAATATTAATTGTAACTACTGTGATATTTTTCTTTGTTTGTTTAAGAAAACTATTTGGAAAAGTGAATTGAGATGCTTACAGTTCTTGTGTGAAAATCCTTAGAACTTAAATTGCAATATTATAGCATGCCATGTTGTCTATACTCAACTACAATGTAGCCAAATTAGGATGTTTTTATTTTTTTGAAAAATAAATCACAATATTTTATTGTTTAAAGATGGAATAAATTACTATATTAATTTACATGAGAATCATCAATTTTGCTTAAAAAACAAAGTCAACTACAATATTACTATTATAACAGACTGATAAACAATTATGTTTTTGATAGATGACATTGAACAAATATTTCTCTCAGAGTAAATACTAATGATTTCCCGAGCAAAGCTCGGTCCCCAGGTACTACAGAACATAAATCGAGGTTTCATTTTGATGCAAGAAAACGTTATAACTCTTTAAATGTTGGTAAGTATTTAACCTACGACCGTTTTTTAAAATAGCCATTTTAGTACAGTACTTAGAATTGAAAAGTTTCACTTAAAAGCTGTTTACTTTCATAACAGCATAGTTTCATTTCATAACAGCATAGTTTTTCTCATAACAACACGGGTTAACGAACCAAAGAGGTTCAAGGATTGAGAGAAAAGAAGTACAATTGTAATACTTCAAACGTCAACTAATCAGCTGATCAGTTGACAATTTTAATTGTTGATCCGGCTTGTTCCTGTTGATACTTGCGTATTCTTAACCTAAGTTGGTGGTTGTTAAATGAAGGTTGATTTTAAAATATCAGTTTGTGAAAGTGATGTTGACGAGATGGAAATGAGCACAAACTGTTTGCGCTAATCTTTTGCCACCAAAATCAAAACAAAGGTATGCAATTACATACCAGCAATTCATTAAATGGACGAAACAAAATAAGGTTAAATTGATAAATGTTCTTCTGGTTTATTTTGAAAACCTCTTAACCACTTTTTCACCCAACTCGTTGTGGACCACATATTCGATGCTGAGATCTAACTGTAAATTAACTGTTTCACTATATTATTCAGTTGTCCAAAAATATATGCAATATTTATTTCCCTAATTGTACCTGATACAGTATTTATGGTAAGAATGCTGCTAGCAGAACCTATTGACGGAAAAAGTAACGAATTATTTAACAAAGTTTTACAAACACGTAATTACATGAAATCAGCTAATTATACAATAAGTCGTTGCATCACTTTCAGTGACAATGACAATGAACGAAAACATAACCTCTCTAGGAAGTTATGAGTAGTGATTGTTAGTAATAAAAAACCAGATTTTTAGTAATTAAAAAACGGTCGTAGGTAAAGTGTACGCAACTCGCGTTAATAGTCTTTACGACACTCGTAGAAGTTTTTAAGGCACTCGCCAAGGCTCGTGCCTTAAATTTTCTACTCGTGTCGTTAACACTATCTTTACGCAATCGTTGCGTAAACTACTATTTCTTTAAGCTTTAAGTTTTAATAGTTGAATCTGGTCACGAATACCTAACGTAACTCAATTTACGTCATAAGAAAACACTTGACTAAAATTATAGGCCTATAGTTATGGTAGGCAGATCGTAACGTATCTTATTCTAAGGTTTTGAGTTACAAGTCACGGACCACCGGGCTTCAACAGGATCTTCACAACACACAAGCCACGTGACAGTTACGTAATGTCTGTGATTTGATCAGCTGATGACATGGACAGTTAGTTGTTAGTTGTATTTAGATTAACGCCGGAAATCAACAGTGTTCTTAATCTTTGAAAATATTACACAACCTTTCTTTTCCAACTACGAGGGTATTCCGTAACATAACAGTTTCTGAATCATGAGTATAACAGTGGCGTCTATCGTAGTAACAATACTTGAGGAAGTAAGTGGGTTTCAGCCTTAACTGTTATAAGGAAGCCGAGATGCCTCGAAATGACTGTACGCCGAATGATTAGATTCACCATATACTTGGCTTTAAATTAGCCAAGAAGAATTTACGATTATCCAAATTTTAATTTTAATCCACGAAAAAGTTTATTGGTAGCATCAAGTTATATTCACCCATATTAGATACTAATCCAATAAAATGAATTCAATACGGGTTGGTTTGGATTTAATGTACAAATTTAAACAAAGTAATAAATTTGTTTTGGACCGACTTTAAGGACTCGCCTCACTGCGGAGACGACATGAATCAAAGGTTTAAAGCTGAAAAAGTGAAAACATCGCGAACGTTGACAGATGTTGCTTATCTTTCAGGCTACCGTCTCCAGGCGTCTTTACCTCTTGTGGCTATATTTAGTTTAATTATATTATGTGTTTTACGTCTTAAAAAAAAACAGTTGTTGAGTGCAATGAAGCTTAATTATAGTACAGCATTACTTGTGGTTAGGATTTATATATCTTATCTTACTAATATTATAAATCTGAAAGTTTGCGAGTTGTGTGTTTGTTGCTCAATCACGCATAAACTACTGGACGGATTTGGCTGAAATTTGGCATAATGATAGCTCACATTCCCGATTAACATTAAGGCATACTTTTATCTCAAAAATCCTTTTGGGCTCCGCCCCAGTGGCTATGTAGTTCCCCATGTTAATCTTACGAGTATTCATATTTAAAGGGAATTAAAAAGAATTTAGTCAGCTTTTTAACTTTACAAGATGGTTCTATAATATGCAATAGCATTGAAAAGTTATATGGTTTCCCAACAGGGTGCAGCACTATTATTATTTTGTTTTTGCATATACGACAACAGCTAATTTGAACTAAGCAGCAACAAAAAGCTGTGATACACAATGAGAACTGTCAAAGTAAGATTGTTTACAGTTAGGTTTGAGTTTTTAATTTAATGAATAATTTGTGATATTGTGCGAATGTTTGATAATTTATTTTTTTTCTAAATTTGCGAGGGCCATAGATTGCAAAAATGTGATCACATTTTACAAATCTTAATGAAAACGCTTAAGTCGTGGAGAGTTCAGTGATGACTACTGCGAAATAAATGCGGAGTGCTCGTGCACCAAACACAAACATAACGCACGCCATCCGCGTCGGCGTAGTGTAGTGAGGGCAATTAAGTAAGAGGTCAGTAATGGAGAGAAGTAGCAAACCGGTGAACTGGTTGTAGAAAGACACAAGATCGGCGAAAGATAGCATGTGTGGTGTGGTGAAAGGAGTTTAACCAGATCGCACGGCCTTGCATCTTGCAGACCGGACTGCGATGCGGGTGGGTTGTATATGAACTGTTTATGCAAGTCCAAGCTCCAAGCCACACATTTCAACCTTTAGTTTTCCATCGTGAACATAAGAATGCTGTCCATTGAATATGAGTAGATCTTAACAATTAAAAGACAATCTTTGACTGAAAAAATATTCATAGGCCTTCTATGAGTGAAATTGATGCTTGAGAAAGATAAAGATAATTTAAAGCTGTTGTTCAGTCCAGCAATTTTCTCAGTCGTCCAAACTTTTTTAAACACAATGTCACAATATTTTGTTTTGAGAACATTTTTTCAGCTTCCTCGATTTTCAGAAAAAACAGTGTTCCATTTATCCAGTACCTAACCTTAATTCCCGAAAGGAACACCGTTACAAAATAAACCAAGTTTTCGCTTTTCAAAGAATTTTCCATTGACGACAATTAATTCTTATCTTCAATCGGTGCCTTTAAACAACCTAAGTCCGACACTCTTCTCTTCTAGTTAAAACTAATTACGAGTATAGATTAAATCTGTCAATTTTAGTTTTTTACTTAATCTCGAATTTTGTTGTTTGCTAGAACATATTCATACTATAATCTCAGAGCAGCAGTTAATCTTATAGCTTTTAAAGAAATTTTAAATTTCCAATATGCAATTGCCACAGACTATTGTAGAAACCATTGCCAGTCAAATCTGCATTTTTGAAACACACGTCGAACTTACAAGACAACTCAAGACTTGGCCACGCAATTCCCTCGATAGTTACTGTAGTTGGTGCAAAATGTTGGGATGATACTACATCATATTTATGAACAAATTGAGAGAAATTAAATCAATTTGAGGAGTAAATAATGAATGATGAGAGGTTTCAGGGACGTTTATCAACATTATTGCATTATTCATAAATTGCCTCAGATGGGTTTTTACCATCATCAAACGAAATCTTATGTGGTCGTTGGTTTTTACGAAATTTGACTCACTGTTAAGTGAAGTGTTGAAGTGATATAAACATAAAATGTATACTAATTCCCCCTTTATTACTCGTTCTAAACTATAGCTTTGACAGGTCGTTGTTACGTTTGAGCATAGTTAGAGGGCCTTCGATATCTGATTTTCTACCCGTACCTACGAGTTTCTACAAAATTACACCCAACAATGTAATGACTAGGCCTCGACCCTAGACTACCACAGAACTAGCTGGGAGCGACGCTACAGTAGTAGAACTGAAGTAGAAAGTAGCTACGCGGAAATGTTCAATTGAAAAATTGTTTTGAAAGAGTTTAGAGGTTTTCTACTGAAACACCACTGAAATATCTGGAGGAAAATGCAAATAAAATCACTATATACATATAGAGAACGAAAGCGCACGTTGAGTGTGTCCTTGTTTAATTAAAAAAAGAATGTTTGATCCCCTAAAGTAAAAATGTTACCTATAATGAATTGTTCCTTTGCTAAACTGCGTGCGATGAAAATTGTTTGTTCGTCATTCATCCGGATTTTAATGAATTTATATGAAATGCTTCTTTAATTTTAATTATAAAATCTCAGTAACAATGCTAAATCATGAAATCGGGCGAACTGAATATGTCTGATATTGTGGTATAATCAGGGTATATTTGGTCATAATTGATTTACAAATCCGAAAAAAATAATTAATCCATTAATCGAATAGAAGACACTCGTGTTTGGTTTTGTTAAATAGTTTGAAAACCACATTATTCAAGATTTTGATAGTAAAGAAACAAATTATAAATACCTCCTCTATTGTAATTTATAATATTAAAAGAATTTGTTGGGTTTCATTCGCGACATCGGAGCGTACTCCTAGTACACTTTTGTTTACATCCATACAAAAAGGGGGTTATGTAGTTGGTGATGTTTTAGTGAATTTAAGTAAAAGATTGTAATGTTTTTTGTTTACAATGTAAAGAAGACATTTTGTGTTTTCATAGTATGTTTCATTAGTATTTGTAATTTTACCAAGATGCCTTTTTAACGGACGAAGAGATCGCGCACGCAGTGAAAATAATACGGATGTGATGAGAAATAATCGTTTTTCGCCCTTCAACTATATATCAAACTAGTGGCTTGTAGGGGCAATAGCCCCTATATTCTATAGTAATTACTTTTACAAATTATTAGTCTCATGGGTTACCCTACCTACCTTGAATTATCATTTAACTTTTTTTATTATGATATGTATAATAGTTATTACATACCTGCAAAATGCGTTTTGATGTCTGCTCTATTTAAAATACAAAATTCCAAAGGACATGTGGTGTGTTTATAATATAAACTTTCAAATCATAATACAACTAAGGAACATTTTCCAATAACATTCTTCATGACTATTAAATAAATATATATAGATTTCTTTAAATATAGACAAATTCACTTAGAAAAACACATATAGAGATAATGTCATCATCCAAATTGTAAAATGCTAATTCATCTAACAAAATCTCTCTGAAAAAACATTTGTTGTATAGTATCCATTTTGATCTGTTAGTACTATAAGGGAGTATGTTTTATCTATGGTACTATTAACATCATCCACGCTCTTTACCCATCTAAAAGCAACATAAAGTTAACCATGGGTAAACACTGAGATTTTCAAATTAATGCCAACTTTTGTGAAGGTTCGGCCTTCCGCCACAATTTCACCAAATCAAATTGCGCAATGCACTACAATGAATGCACCCATAGTTCATTGGCCCTACGCTGTGTAATGCAATCTCACATAAAAGTGGTAATCTATACACAGGAATAACTTCATGGTTATCCGATGCTCATTTATTCTTCTTCCATTAATATCGTGCCAAATCTGGCGCCTCTAGTTCTCATTTCGAGGAACAATACCTCTGAGTGGTAGTCTTCTGACATTATACATTGTTACTGTGCAAGCCATTTAAGTTTACAGTTTTAAGTTTTGTGGTTATATTTTTTCAATTTATATAATCACAGCTGTGTTTGCACTAAATAAAAATACATAAAATTAGATTCCCATGCTATTTAAATGTGAATTGTTTTTATTCCGTAACAACCTTTTTGTGCATAATTAAGAAAAATGAATAATTTTCCCAAAATTTCATGCCCAGACCTTTAAAATGAGACCTCTTCCAGCTTTCTACCGCCTCCCGTTCGCTCACAATTTCATTGTAAAATTTTGGGCTTACGGAATTAGATATATAGATATATCACAGATTTTGAAGTCACGAAAGTGACGCAGGCCGCTAGTATCTTTTAACCTAGACTTGGCCAACTTGATCTTATTCGTATGTTAATCTGGCTAAATTAACAAACTTCTGAAATTTAAGGGAGAAGATTATCCAACTTAAAATGATTTTTTACGTTTATCTAAAACAATATATAGACTAGTAAAACAGGCTGGGGAAAGCTCTAACGTTACATTAAACCATCGGTTTGAACCTACTATTACAAATACACAAAGTACAGACTTTAAATCCAATAAAAGTTAACCAAAGTCGGTTGGAAAGACAGTGTAGTTAGGGTAGATTGATCGTATGCAGGAAGACGGGCGAAAGGTCGAGTAGAGACTATTACCTGATGACGATGCGTTTTTTCAATGGAATCTCTCCACGGGCAAGTCTATTGGACTACCGTAACATTGCCGTACTTGGTGTAGTCATTCTACACTCCAGTTGATGTTACTTGGTGGTTAAAAGCAATACAGACAGGAAGTGGGGTAAAGCAAAGCAGTCTCTATCTAATAACGTGACGTTTCTGTAATGTAATCTCTCCACGGGCAAGTCTAAAGACTACCTAACATTGCCGTACTTGGTGTAGTCATTCTACACTCCAGTTGATGTTACTTGGTGGTTAAAAGCAATACAGACAGGAAGTGGGGTAAAGCAAAGCAGTCTCTATTATCTAATAACGTGACGTTTCTGTAGTGGATTCTCTCCACGGGCAAGTCTATTGGACTACCGTAACATTGCCGTACTTGGTGTAGTCATTCTACACTCCAGTTGATGTTACTTGGTGGTTAAAAGCAATACAGACAGGAAGTGGGGTAAAGCAAAGCAGTCTCTATTATCTAATAACGTGACGTTTCTGTAGTGGATTCTCTCCACGGGCAAGTCTATTGGACTACCGTAACATTGCCGTACTTGGTGTAGTCATTCTACACTCCAGTTGATGTTACTTGGTGGTTAAAAGCAATACAGACAGGAAGTGGGGTAAAGCAAAGCAGTCTCTATTATCTAATAACGTGACGTTTCTGTAGTGGATTCTCTCCACGGGCAAGTCTATTAGACTACCGTAACATTGCCGTACTTGGTGTAGTCATTCTACAATCCAGTTGGTGTTACTTGGTGGTTAAAAGCAATACAGACAGGAAGTGGGGTAAAGCAAAGCAGTGTCTATTATCTAATAACGTGACGTTTCTGTAGTGGAATCTCTCCACGGGCAGGTCTATTAGACTACCGTATTGCCGTACTTGGTGTAGTCATTCTACAATCCAGTTGGTGTTACTTGGTGGTTAAAAGCAATACAGACAGGAAGTGGGGTAAAGCAAAGCAGTGTCTATTATCTAATAACGTGACGTTTCTGTAGTGGATTCTCTCCACGGGCAAGTCTATTAGACTACCGTAACATTGCCGTACTTGGTGTAGTCATTCTACAATCCAGTTGGTGTTACTTGGTGGTTAAAAGCAATACAGACAGGAAGTGGGGTAAAGCAAAGCAGTGTCTATTATCTAATAACGTGACGTTTCTGTAGTGGATTCTCTCCACGGGCAAGTCTATAGACTACCTAACATTGCCGTACTTGGTGTAGTCATTCTACACTCCAGTTGATGTTACTTGGTGGTTAAAAGCAATACAGACAGGAAGTGGGGTAAAGCAAAGTAGTCTCTATTATCTAATAACGTGACGTTTCTGTAGTAGATTCTCTCCACGGTCAAGTCTATGGACTACCTAACATTGCCGTACTTGGTGTAGTCATTCTACACTCCAGTTGATGTTACTTGGTGGTTAAAAGCAATACAGACAGGAAGTGTGGTAAAGCAAAGCAGTCTCTATTATCTAATAACGTGACGTTTCTGTAGTGGATTCTCTCCACGGTCAAGTCTATTAGACTACCGTAACATTGCCGTACTTGGTGTAGTCATTCTACACTCCAGTTGATGTTACTTGGTGGTTAAAAGCAATACAGACAGGAAGTGGGGTAAAGCAAAGTTGTCTCTATTATCTAATAACGTGACGTTTCTGTAGTGGATTCTCTCCACGGTCAAGTCTATAGACTACCTAACATTGCCGTACTTGGTGTAGTCAAAAATACACTTATTTATTTATACACTTATAACAATACATTTATTGCAGGAGTTACTCTCGACTCTGATGCATTCCTCTCGATATGTCACGGTACTGTGGTAGGCTATATCCCTCGAGGAATCACATTCGAGAAGTACATTCGAGAAATGTCTATTTAGTAGGTACGCATGGAAGGTATTGGAGTTGCTTTATTTTAGCCATCGTATCAGTAGGAACTTGATTACACGATGTAACGTCTTAAAAATGATAAAATACTGTTGATACTGTTCAATGAAATGGCGACCATACATAGTATCTATCCCAAACATCCTGGTTCCTGTTGTTTTTGTAAATTTTAAACAAGTGAGCTGTAAATAATTACCATTACATAAGACAATCTATCCACCTACGTATGCATTGTGGGTCACAATACTAACAAATTTAGAATATTTCGGTAAGTAATCTGACAAAGAAATCGTAGAAAGTCATTTAGACCGCGATTGGTCAATAACGTTGTGGATATCTGTTTGTGATTTTCATGTTGTGGATGCGAGGTAGACTCTGTACGACCTTCAACTTGATAACAACCTCACTGATAACAGAGACTCGACATGCAAGGAGGCGGCCATTGCTCTCTCTGCCATTGTTTTCTGATAAGATGGCATAGAGGACCGATTCCTACGGCACCGAATGCAACTGTTAATGCCAGAGCACCGTATCATTTATTCCCATCTTATCTTATTCCGAACGATTATCCCTCCTAACATTCATACCGTAACTTGATGTTTTTTTTTTTTTTTTTTTTTAGATTTGGCTATGAATCTAAAGTTGAATTTTTAGCAAGGTTTTTAGCAAAGTAATGTGTTGTCGTTTGCTTAGAATCACAAAAAATATGAAACCCTAATACTTAAGGTTAACCCATCCGCATAACAATGGCTATCACAGATGGGTGAGGTTGAAAATCCGGAGACGAGTTAGCAATGTGTACTGAATACATGTAAAATAGCCTTTAACATGTAATATAATTCTGGAATTACGCAAGAATGGTTGAATTATGTATGTGTAAACTTATTTTAAGTTGCAATTTAGTTCGTATTGATTGTAATTAGTAGCCTACACTACTGCTTAGTTAAAAATAAAGGAATCTCAAAACCTTTCACCCGGTTACGACTATGTATATGCGAATCGGTCGTTTATATAGAGAAAAACTTTGCAATCACTTTAAAAACATCTTGACAATTTGTTCTCGTTTTTGAGGGGTGAAAAGAACGCAACTTGTCATAACATCGATACCATTTAAAATCCCTATAGTATCGATATCCAAAAACAACCATCGACTTTGGTGGTCATGAAGACAGCCCCAAATTTTAGTTGTACTTTGTTCATATTCGTAATGTAAAAAAACTGGATTGCCGTAAGTAGACTAGTAGAGTATTCGGATTACGAAAACTACGCGTACCACTACGAGGGAGCTCTAGCGCTTACTCATCTTGCGCGTTTCGTGCATGTTAATACGCAGCTTACGTCACCGCCGAGTTTACCTATAAAACAGAAACGAGGGCGAATTCCCCGCTAATAGCAACCTTGGGAGATGCTCGGTCATCAATCAACATTCCCGCGTAAAGTGTGGACTGTACAACACATGGGCGCAAAAAGGCGGTAAAGTAGTAATCAAGAAAAAGTCGGAACCTTGGATTTGAAACCGTCGGAACTTTGGATGTTGACATTCGCATGAAGCTCTTCAATGATAAGCGCCATTTAATTTCTCATGCGTATCTCTTATCACTGTTATCACCCCTGTTGAAATCCTTATCACCTTTCCTGTCCTTGACGAGTTAAAGGTCGGTTACTGTATTTTCTAGCTTCAACTTTTTCGCGCTTTGGTGAAACAAACATTATTTTTGCAATAAGAGTCTTGTTTAAAAAATCCCCTTTCAGTTTGTAACGCTATAATCTAGGTTAAGTGTAACTTGTCAACAAATTAAAATTGTCAACAAATTAAAATTGCTCAGCTATTTCTTGTATTCAAAGTACCTTTCCAAATTTCTATGCTAAACTTGTCACTCAACGCTCAACCGTTTTACTTGCAGCCCACACAGAATCGCTTACTGCAATCTATTATGAGAAAGTCACGTTAAGACTAATATCACTCCCATTAAAGATCCCACTGATATGGTTGATATTTCATCATCTATATCGGCTACCTGTCTATTTATGGCCCCCGTATCAGCACAAGGTCACAATTAGATAGTTTGTGGGTAAAATTAGACCGCATTAAAGTAATTATGGGACTAAGGTGGGCGCTGATTTACTTTATAGCCCTGGAGTTTTGGGTGTGGTGCATAAACTATGCAGGTGTAAAGGGGATCAGGAACTAATTGAGTAAGAATTATTAATCACCCAGTTTGAAATACTTCAAACAAATCCTAGTAATATTTTAAAAAAGTAATAGTTTTTCACTTTAGTTTGATTGCTAAGCAAAAGAGTTTTTTTCTGGGGGGGGGGGGGGGTTCTGTCTAGCCTATATCGGGTCGTCGATACAACTATTTTCATTTATTAAGAAAAGTGTCCATCCATACTCTTTAGCTAAATTTATATTAAGACTACAAGTTCCAATAAAAATCCTTGCAAATCTGAAAACTTTAAAAACATGTATTGCAACGCTTTTATTATTAGGACAAATTTTATTTTATGTGAGTGGGCTATATCAGCCAGTTTGCACAAAAGGCATAGTCAACTAGTGCAGAATACTATAAATATATTAAGAATATCTCATTGGGACACAGCACAGTTATTATAGTAAAAATGTTTATAAATGTGAAATGTGGAAAAACAAAAATACATACTGTAGTCTAAAAACACTTGTAATAATAGGTATATATTTACACTTATACTGTTGACTAACAAAACGGTAAATACATGTAAAAGATGGTAAGTGGCTTCTACGTAATATATTTACTGGCTTGTTATAATCCCAAGTTTTAGCGTAATATAAGACCTGTTAAAATAATTAAAATCCGCTGTTTGAATCAATATTATTAATTAGTGAGTGGGTACCTAATATGTATACAATTTCAGAGTAAATAAAAATAATAGTCTATATTAATTGTCGGTTATTTGTTTTAGTTAAAATATTTCAGTTACAAATTTAATTATATTTAAAAAAGTATAAAATATTGCCGTTACGAATTTCAGAAATACAAAAACAAAAGACGTAATTTGCTTGTTCGAGAGCATTGTTGCAGTCCACAATGAATTCTCCAACTACTCCATTGAAATAAAGTTACATGCTGATTCCATTGTTGGATCAGCCGGACGATGTTATAAGAAACTCCAACCAAGGACAAAGGAGTATTTCTCGTCTGTTCTCTAAAGATGCAAAATTTCATTGTTGCAGTTTGCATTGAAACTACTTTACGTTTGCATGATGCAGTCCCACACTTATGGAAAGTCCTTAAAATAGTTAAACTGTATACTTAAATCACGATCAGCTGATTGTTCAGTTGCAGCTGAAATAGTAAAATAAAATCAATCAGCTGACTTCACTGTTGCAATTTTCTAAATTATGTAAATAATAATACAACTAAAATGCATAATTAGTGCATTAAATATTTTTAAGAATATGAAACACTGTATCATTCTGACGTAAAATCAATCAGCTGATCGCATTGTTGCACTTTGAGGTTATGTCCTGACCTTGTTCAGCCTGGGGTCCCTCATGTGGTCCAGGCCCCGGATGAGGTTGGTTGATAATGTCCCCTTGCTGCCATCGCTGTATGTCCACTGTCCCAGACGATCCCGTTCCATCTTCTTGCTGCTCGTACTCACTTGTCTCGCACTGACGGTCGCGGCGACTGTGGTAGAGCCGACGCCGCCATCGCTATTTGTGTCGGCCGACCTGCGCACAATCACCACTTTGTCACTTTGCGCATCCAGCGACATAGGGCCCGCCGCACACTGCCCGATGACGATCGCCACCGCCACACATACATACATTGTGTATAGTGTGATCGTGAACGATGTCTAACGTGTTGTAATTATAGCTATCTAGCTATTAATCTGAGTTTGATAGGTGAATTGGAGATTAGCAAATTGTCGTTATGTAAATAAATAGTGAATTAGGTTTACAGAGTACTTGTATGCTATGGGATATTTTCGTAAACTGTTTTTATTGTCTCCTTAAACATCGTGTTATGTTATATACTTTTTTGTGTCATTGTAGATTTAAGGAGTAGGTCTACTCTTAAATCTGTGTTGTCATGTCGAATTTTAATGATAATTGGTGATAATTTAAGATTTTAAACAAACTAAATAAGAAATAATTAAAAAAAACTTTAGCAACTGATTTTGGAACCTATAAATTATTTTGAAAAAGTCTGTTATTTTTAGTTTGATTGTTTTAGTTTATATTTGAGTCTAGACATGTTGAGTTTGGAACTCGTGCTATAACGCAGTGGCAAGTCTGTCCGTCTGTTAAGTGGGTGAAAATGTCATTGAGTAGAAGATACATTCAGGCAATGAGAGGGCTCAACAATAATTCGTGCAGTAAGTGACATGAAACTGGTCTGAGTTGGCATTTCACCACGTCTACCTTCACATTATTAGGTCACAGAAGCTTGATTCACTCAATGAAAAATATGTGAATACTTTAGTAAAATATAAGGAGTTGTGCATGCATTACTTAAAATTGTAAACTTAAATTGATTTTAGCAAAGGATGCTGTTATAAAGAGATACGAGAAGGCCGGTGTTCAAATCACGCAAATCACAAATAGTCTCTAGCTAAGTAGGCCTAACAATGGTGGTTCGAATCCCATCTTAAGCTGAAGAACCCACCATCTAGAGAAAAATATGTTTTTTAGTTGAAGAGGAACTGACTGTTTTGGAGATCACTCCCTCTACAAATAGCCATACTTTTTATATGCAGGAAATACTAAGAAAAAAAACTATTTGTGGCTAAAGAATGCATTATCATCAGTTCAATTATTTTTCAGATGTTATTCCTAAGAACAAACTTTACATAAACCCCCATTAAAACACACGTTACTCATCTTATATCTGCCACATCAGGTTATTTGTATATAAAAATGTACATAATTTAAAATGTTAGTTACTCAATCCAACCTGATGTGGTCGGTTTAACGGATCACCAAAAACACAAAACCAATCAAATGTGTTGACACTGTTAGGTACCTTTCCACTCACAGGAACCTAGGGCGTAGCCATACAGAAGAAAATATTCTATAGATTCAAAGAAAAATCAGGTTATTTTAAAATTAAGAAGTCTTGAATAATTTTAGTTGATACATCTATTATAGTTATAAATACAACACAAAACTGACGACAATATTTTTTGTGGACGATTCCCTCAGAACGATTTTTCAGTAGCATCCGAATCATTCACCAGTTTACCTCATAACTACAGTTCGTGTTCAAAAATAGTACGAGTGAAATTTGAACTGTGTAATATAACAGTAGCATACTAAGTTTAATTCACTCAATGTGTAAAGATTTGCTTGAACCTAAGCTTTATTTATAACCATTTGTTGATCGATATAACAGACTCTACTTCTACACATGTAAATGAAAAATGTATTCAACGAATGCGATTTAAATGCTTTCTGATTTTACACTTGAATACAGTAGGCCTACTGTACTTTCACTAATGTTACTATTTACTGCTACAGTTATATATTTACTTAATTACGTTGATAGAAGCAGTCCACAGGTATCCGGGGAAAGGCCGTTCCGCTTGTTTAACATTAAATACTGTATAGCTTCAATAAAATCGCCAAATATTTAGAAATAAACAATCTTCAATGCAAACCTACACAGACTACATCAGGAATGTTTATGCGGTCCAAAAAATTATTTAAAAATCAAAATATATCAAAAGACAGACATTTAGCAAAATTGTTATTTAAGTTTTAACATTGCAATGATTTTAAAACCATTATTAGTATTGTTTATTTGCAGATTAAATGCTATAGATCAGCTGAAAATAATATGGAACATCTCTGTCCAGTATTTATTGTGGGTGTTTAATGTTTACGATTTACAATGTCTTGTAATTTTACCCACGAATATTACAACTTCAACTGTATGTATCAGAAACGTAAACAAATGACGTCACTGATTCGAATGTCATATACAAATAGTCGTAACAGCTGGTTTGACAGTTCCATTTAAATTAGGCCCTGATAAAAACAATTTTACCTTCGGGACAGTGATATAATATGTTTATGTTTATGATACCTGCTGTTTCTGTTCTTATAATCGTGATTTACCTTAAAAACGTATATTATATTATTGTTAGAATATTATTACGATGGAATTTATTGAATACAAATGAATTATTTATTTATAAATTGTTTCCTGTTCTCTGATTTTATTTCCAAAAGGTCAAGCCCCCTTTGAAAATGTGCCCTATGTATGTGAGTAGGAAAGATAGTGTTCCTGAACGTAAACTGTGAATTAAACCGGCTTCAGGCTGTACAATATTTGTGTTGCATAGACTTGCTATTAGTAATGTTTACGGTGATACCGCCTTAGACACATACTTCTTCATATTACCATTTGATATTGCGTAAAGTAGTTAAATAATAAAATATTAGTATTAAATGTAAACCCTGTATTATCTATCCGACTCAGAGAAGGAAGGTACTTCTCTGTGTGGCCAAATCTCTATGGTGTACGAGTTATTTGAGTGGGGGTTATTTATTCTATGGCTATACTATGATTGGTAAACCCTGCCGTGTGGCGCCGCGCCGTCTTGTATTTCACGTTTTCTCCAACACATGTGTGCATCTACTTTAGTATCATGGTTACTGAAGGGGCTTGCAGACGGAGTTTGAAATCCGTGTTTGTATCATTATTTTATATCATGAGAAAGAAGAAAGGGAACCTAATAGCATTGAAAAAGATACTACTAGTCATTCATATAGTATACTTCATCTTATATTGTATAGTATGTTTTAATTTGTTAATATTTGGCAAGCTGCGGCTTATGGCGACTGAAAACTCTGGGGAAATTTTTCAAAGTATACCCTATTTTGGGGGTATAATTTACTTGCTATCATTACCTATTCTAATATGGCCTATTATGATCCATTTTAATCAACTGCAAGACTTAATAATATTCTTATGGCAAAACACAACAAACCGGGATAGTGTGGAGGCCAGGTTGGAGACAGCTCTAATACTCTTGCTACCGGACCTTACAACTTGCACAAGTCCGTCCATTGGCTTTCACTTCTAAACTGCAACAACATGTAAAACAAAAAGTTAAGTAGCAGTATAAAATAAATCTATAACTAAAACAACTGTAGCTGTAGACCAGTATAACCACTCGGCTAGATCAAGGCTTCGATATAAGAGCCAGGTGCTGAGGGACGTAGCAGTTCTCTATTGGGAACCAACCCCAAGAGAGAGAGCAGTGGAGAGGCATCGTTGGCCCCCGCCACAGCAAACCTGCAGACTAAGAGAATTTCCATTTCCCTGATTTACACTAATGTCTCCTTAAAAATATCACATTAAAATTCCTTATTTAAATATCATTACTTTAACGGGGACTAAGATTTGCTGCAAAAGGGAGGGTAAAAGTGTTTTTTGTTGTTGTTGTAAAATGTGAATAGTTTAGTAAGAAATAAATGCTTTTTCCAAATTTGTTTAAAATATGTTCACAAACAAGAAAACTACAACAGTTTACTTATTCTCCATAAGAATAACATGGAAATTTTAAATTCAATTTTTTTTCTTTTCTCCGTAACCATTAGGTGCATAACAACGCTTCAACACACTTAATTACTGTATTTGATTTCTTAAGCTCTACAAAATAGTTTGAAAAGAAATTGCTAAATTTTTTGTATTTGGGTAGAAAATGGGAAAAACCAATTTTTACCCCATAAACCCCCGTTCCCATAGTCCGATCATGCTGGTTCGAGAACTAGTTCAAATAAATGTAGGTTTACACGTTTATACAAAATTTTATCAAAAGCAGATAATTTTTGCTCGAGTTATCGTGCTAATGGACACATACAGGGTGAAGACATCCCATTTAATATCTTTCTAAGTAAACCAAAGTTTGCTATAAACTCTATCCAAATTGTAGCCCGTCAAATGTTATGGAAAATAATGGTAATATTGGTTTGTAATGGTAGTATTGGCTACCATTTTGGATAGAGTAGAGATAGCAATAAACTCTGGTTTTTAACACTAATCTCCATTCATACTTGGCTTAAAATACCTACCTTCTATGGTCGCCATTTAATAAGAAAGTTTTAAAGTATTTACCAATCTTTAAGTTTTTGTAAACACTTTAAAATGAGATGTCAATTGAAGGGGGTTTACATTGAAGTATTTTGAGTTGCCCCCAAAATCCACCCTTTTGGGGGGACACTCCAAATTTTCAAAATCATAAAATGAAACTTCCTTACAAGGCAGTATGACCACCCAAAGGATTACTCTGTAATATTTACTTAGGAACAAATTAGAGGGAGGAAAATTACTTTTTATTACACAATAAAATAAATGTAACAGTAACGTCATTAAACCTTGTACGGGCTACCATTTTGGATAGAGAAGAGATAGCGATCTCTGGTTTTCACCAATCTTTAAGTTTTTGTAAACACTTCAAAATAAGGTGTCACTTGATGGGGGTTTACCTTTAAAATTTTTGAGTTGCCCCCAAAATCCCCCCTTTTGGGGGAAACTTAAAAATTTTTAAATAATAAAATGAAACTTCCTGCTAAGATTGCACGACCACCAATAGGATATCTCTGTTAGAAAATTATTAGAAATTACTTAGAAAAATATTAGAGAGAGGGGTTTTATATATATATATATATATATATATATATGGCCTCTAGGGACCTCAAAACGAAAAACTAAATTGTAAATCGGTCACGGGTCCAGGTCTTATCATGAGTACTATGGTAATAGCTTATTCCATATATGGGAAATTCGCTAAAAATGATCTACAATATATTTCAAATGAGGATGGTAATCTTGTTTTAGTCTTGTTAAAGTGAACAGTTTACAGAGTTATAATCGATTAAAAATGGCCATTTTTGAAACAGCATTAAAATTCTCTGGATGGATAAATAAATATTTAAAGAAATAATAAAGATAATTTAAAACACTATTCACTATATACGCTACCTCCTCAGGGGTACGCCTACTAGGAGTCACAATAAAGGTTTAAGGACAGTATAGGTGATATGCACATCAAATTAACGGTATTTTTGTTAAAATACAATGCTGTAAACCCGAACTCAAATGGACAACCAAAGCAAAATTTGCAGCCAAAATGAACGATTTCTCGATTTTGCAATTTGGGGCGCCTGCTAGAAGTAATTATGATAACCATAAATCAAATTAATGGTCTTTATTAGCTAAATACAATACCACAAACCCAACAAACAAATTAAAAATCTTTCAAGAGTCAGAAGTTAGCTTTCACTTTGGAATCTGAGGTTTAGGTCTAATTTTGTACCGTGTTATTTGAGGTGATTTGCCTAAAGAAACTATATTTGGAAAATACATAAATATAGTGGCTACTAAATAAACATTTCAAAAAACTATGAGGGCCTAAAAATGTACCTACAAAGTAAGGTGATACTTTGTTTGAAATGTCTGTGAAAATGGGTAAATACTTAATCTTTCTGTATGATTGATTCTATTACAATCTTTCTATCATAAATGAACATTCAAAGAGACTGTGGTCTAAGAACCATCCACTGTTATAAGATAAAAATACTTGTTTAATTTGATGCAAAATGACTTAGGAATTACACAGTCAAAAAGAAAATGGAAACATACCTAATTAACAGCAATTAATAATTTATATGATAAATAAATTTATTTATTTATTTTTATGTAAACAATCACAAGCTAGTTAACCTTACCTTATTAAGCAGACTGAATAGAGATAGATGGATACAGAGTTTGGTTGGACGGTGTTTCTGTAAGAAGGGCGGTCAGTATATTGAGACTTTACAGAACATTTATAGGGACATAGCTAATTATCATTAAGATAAAAATAATTAGCTTCCCACTTAAAATACACAATTAAATTAGTAACTGATTGATGAAATTAGAGTGATATTACCCAACACACCTAGTTAGAAGACCTTGTTCATAATTAGCTACTAAAAGCTTCATTTGAGTAGGAATAAAAAAAATTATCTTTAAACTAATTCTTAGCTTTAATTTGTTTCTGGCTCTTGTGGCAGTGACTTGACTTTATTATATTTCATTATATTCCTGTATTTAGTATTTTTTATGTATTTCTCAACTAAATACGTAAATAATGTAGCCATTATTTATGCGTTAATTGTATAATAAATTGAGTTAAAATTTAAATTCTACTAACAACGTTTCAAAGATCCAAAAATATCTTAAAACAGGCTAGTCATAACAAATAATCACAAATTCATACCATACAAAATTACTAGATACAAGCTAGGAATTAAACATTGAATGCAAGGAGTGAGCAAGATCTAGGGTGTTTATATTTGCTAATGACTTCTAGGCTACTCCTGAGCTGTTGTCAGCTTTCAAATTTATTAAATGCATAGATTTTATGATGGTATAAAGACAACTGCTTTTTGCAGAAATGTAATTAACGGTTAATAACCTTTATTCCACAATAAGGTTTCAACAAAAAAAACTAAGTTGAAAACAATACTGCTGCCGCAGTGAACCTTCAGACTAGGCGAATTTCCATTTGCCTGATTTAATTTTCACTCAAATATCTCTTAAAAATAACATATTTATTCCCTATCTAAATAACATTAGTTTA